>NC_079166.1:21682222-22013055 GCF_947568905.1 Ostrea edulis
TTTGTATATGTTTATTTGGTTTTGAATACGATTCTAAATACGTAATCGACGATCTTTCTTTTCACTGGTCAAGCTAGACGGTATCGTGACAATGGGGATATCCTTAATACTTCTTATACATCTTGTCAAATGCAATCATCATCAACTAGAAAATACAGAGTGGCACCTTAAACTTTGGCCACACTGTGAAACAAATATAAAGTAAGAAAAATAATCGATATGAACTGTTAATTAGCAAGAGGGAATGGCACATAATGAATATAAATATAAGGCAGTAATATTATTGTGGTGGAGGGGAAATCTAGTATTGCTCCAAAACGATGTTTCCTTAAACTCAAACAGTCACACGGATAATATCACGTGACATGTGATCAATAATTATTGCTGATGACATAATGTGTAACATAAATGTATGTACTTAGCTTGTGATCAAGAAACATACATGGTTACATAACACACTCTACCTTATTTGATATGTACAGGAACAGACGGTCATGACGAGATAAAAAGTCAAGCGTTAAAAAAATCGCGTAATACATCAAAATAATGTTTTTTTTAAACCACTTTAATCAGTCTCGTAGTTATGTTATTGTTTTTGACAGTGATTAACAACAGAACATATATTGTTGGTTGAAGATTGGCATTGTCAAAGTTGAAAATTTATTTACAATACCTGTAATAGGGGTATCCGCAATATAAAAAAAATAAAACTCATACAACTTAAACAAGAATGACATTGGGATCTCCCTAACATTTTAATTAGAATATTTTTAGATAAAACATCAGAAAATAAAAAAAGGTAGGAGCGTTCCCACAGCTTAATAATTCATTAAAAGGGAAAGGTATACTGGTTGCCTGTATTAGTTTTCGACTTTGTGAAAGTAAGCGCTCACCGTTATTCACGTGTTTTAATTCATTCTGCATATTCATTGCACTGATATAAAAATTGTTTTATCTGTGCATGTTTTAATTCGGATATACGATAAACGCATTAGATGTTAAAATTTGATATTGAATTTAATGGCGATGTACATTCATTACCAAGTCAGGTAAATTAACTCTAGTATATCAACCCCTGTATGATAGTTTATCTAAATAATCACCATAGCTGATATGTAACGGCGGTTGTGCATCAAATCACAACAACATGATAATGGATACTTAATTGCAAAATAAAGAATGGAAGTGAAGTGATTATGAGAAACATACCAAGACGGTTGAGAGTGTACTCTTGTGGTACTTTTACCGCGAGTGAGTCTCCATACTTTTAAAGTCGTAACTATGGGGATGTGTGTGTTTTATTTCATATGCGCAAAGAAGAACATTGATATTTGTTTTTATTTGTAAGTAATGTTCATAAACTAACAACATATTAATTAAAACATTACATTTTGTTTTACTTATTTTCTCATTTTACGACATTCATGATGACGTTACGATTGTAAACAAACTCGAGCTCGAAGACGCACACTGTACGATGTCGCATTTAATCTATTCTAAAGCAATCCAGAAAAATACAAGGGCGATTCGTTAGAAGTAAAACGGCAGTCATAGATCCGTCTGCATCCGATATTCTCACAAGTGAGTGGTAGACAAAGAAAATTACAAACAGGCACAACCACGCACATGGTGACACACTACAGTACAGTACATACATGTAGTGTCAGACGGGAGGGGGGAATGGAAGGATGTTAACGATGTAGTGCCCGAATCAGAGGCTGCTGATATAGTATTGAATGAATTTGTAAGTTTTTCAATATACAAGAATTTTTTTATGAAAATAAAATCTACAAACTATGTAGATCTGTACCTAAATTGATCTGCGATCTTCCCAATCCCGCCTAGTCGGTCATGAGCAAATCTCGCTCCTAACGTTCAATGTATCATTATCGAAGCATCATTTTGATTAAAAAGTGTAATCTATATCATTATTTTTAAAAATCGCCAAAGTATACAACGAATTTAATCGATGAAAAAGAGTTCAAAGAGGGGAAAAAAAAGGGGGGGGGGGTCTCCCATCTAGATGATTATGGCGCGCCATTCGTGTACAAATTAGTTAAAAGAAAAGAAAATTTTGTTGACTATATGTACATGTATAGATATGTTTTTGTTTTTTGTTTTGGTTTGGACTACTAGATCGATTATTTGTTTTTAATCAGTTCTGGAAAATTAAATTTTTTTATCAAAATTTTATTTTAATCATTCCTTCAAAGTGTAATTGTCAAAACGTTTTAATAATGTTAAAATTTGTTTATAGGGTATTGAGAATGCACATTAAAAAAAAATGCTTATTTGAATTTTAGCATATATTTTATAAACAGTCATTTATGCATTAACAAATTCATATATAACATTTTGCATAAGAAATTCTTTTAAAGTAACAATTTGTTGGGCAAGGTATTAAACATTATCCCTGGCTACACAAAAATTGGAGTAAGTTGAGGTGGTGTTGTACCAGTCTGGTGGTAAATCTAATAGTATATTCTGTTCTGTTGTTAAGAATTTATAGTATTGATAGAAATTGAGTTCCAATGTTTTCTTTTTAGCTACATTCATTTGGTAACCAGAGTGAGAGGGATGCGTTGTGCTATCATCATATGAAGAACCATACCAGGAAATATATTTTTTTTTCTCATGACCACATGGAAGTTGACTGTTAAAACTAGTTTCTGGATAATAACTCAAGTACTTTGCATTCTATTCAAACCAAATTTGGACATAAGAATACATACAAAGACGGGAAGATGCCTATCAATTTCGGGGTCAGAAGGTCAAAGATCAAGGTCACAGTGCATGGAAATTAGAAAATGCTTATGGGGGGGGGGGGACATATATTTTACACATTCTGTAGTTATAAATGAATTAGTATTGTATATATGCATATATTTTTGTTTGATTATTTTTGTATTTTGATTATTTATCATATAATGAAATAAATATATATAATTTGTAAATATGAATTGAAAAATACACATTTTATAACAAATCGTATATTGTTATTGTTTAGAATGTATGTCAGTGTAAGAAGGGGGTGAGGACACAAAATGGTTCAAATCTTTGTTCCAATGCACACTACCCACGCATTTTTTTTTCATTCAAATCAAGCAAAATTATGATTCAAATTTACATTTGTAATTTCAGAAAAAAGTTTGATACAGATATTCTCCCTAGGTTGAATTTTTTGATGAAATAGATTTTCAAATTAGTGTGATATTTTATACAATTATGTTAATTAATGCTTGATTTTTTGTAGAATTAGTGATATATATTATGTAAATGTTATTGAAATAATCAATTATGCTTAATTTTCATAAAATAAAAGAAAACCAAGATTATTATGTCCTTAATATTTGTTTTATAGTATGCAAGGTGAAGATAACGAACAGTGATCAATTTCATAACTCCTACAAGCAATACAAAATAGATAGTTGGGCAAACACGGACCCCTGGACACACCAGAGGTGGGATCAAGTGCCTAGGAGGAGTAAGCATCCCCTGTTGACCGGTCACACCCGCCGTGAGCCCCATATCTTGATCAGGTAAACGGAGTTATCCGCAGTCAAATCAGTGTGCCAAGAACGGCTTAACAATCGGTACGAAACACGTCAGACAGCATTTGACCTAATGCGAGGTTGTATTGACGAACTAGATCGTTATAACGACCATAGAATTTGCGAAATGCTGACTTCAATCGAGACTGTTGAAATCCCTGTCCCATCAACTTGTTTGTCAGTAGCTTACCTCGATTTAAAATCTGACTATACCCAGAACAAGCTCTTGCATATCGAATCAGTTGAGATATATAAACACCATATGCAGGTGATAATGGAATATTGCTACATAAATGTGGGAAGTTGACGATGGAGAAACTGAAATCATCCCGTTTGTCATACAGTTGAGTTGTCAGTTTGCCGTTGATGTCTACTTTCAATAAAATATCTAAGTATGAAGCAGAAGTGGACGACTCTGTGGTGTCCTTTATTTCGAGCTCACAGGGATATATCAAATCGACATATGAATGAAAGTTATCATTGTTAATAGACAAAACGTCATCGATATATCTAAAAGTCAAATTGAAGGTCACAGTGAGAGATTTTTTCTTCTCACGTAGAAGTTTTTGAATAAATTCTGCTTCATATGAATATAAAAACAGGTCAGCTAACAAAGGAACACAATTCGTGCCCATGGGAATTTCAACAGACTGTTGGAAGACCTGATCACCAAAGACCACGAAGATATTGTCAATGAGGAACTCTAGCATATTTTTTATTTCAACTTCAGAGTACTTGTGCGTGGAATCAGAGTGGTGTTTAACAAAGTAAGTTTTTGAATGACTGATCACTAGATATGAATATTTCCGTTTTTGTTGAAGAAGCAACTGTCTATGATGTCAAAAAGTCTAGTCTTTAATTTATCGTGAGGAATGGTCGTGTATAGTGTTGAAAAGTCATAGGTTTTAATGCTATTGATTTGGGAACAATTCTGTGATTTCAAGTTTACTAAAAGTTCTTTAGAATTTTTTAGAATCCACATTTGATTAACACCACTTCTGGCATATGTAGTCGCACAGTAAGTTTGAAGTTTCTCCTTCACAGCTGTTAACATTTTCGTGAGGAGCAAAGCTAGGGGCTTGATAGAGCACTTACTAGATCCAGCAATGTATCTTTGTTTGTAAGGGTTTTTATGTAGTTTAGGAATCCAGTATAGGTACGGTAACTCATATTCATTCGACCCATTGACTGGAATATTAAATGTGTCTAAAACTGAAGCATGGTTTTGAAGAATTTCGTCTTTTGAAAGGGCAGTTGGAGTATAAGTATGATTACCAAAGGTGGAATTAATGCCAAGTTCGTTTAAAATACAGTTGTAATAATGAGCCTTACAAACAAAGACAATGTTGTTACTAGCTTTGTCATCTGGAACCAAAACATATTCCTCATGTAACCTATCTAATTCTTTTATCACTTCTGGTTTACTAAACACAGAAGGATATATGGTACGTACTTTTGTTTTCATGTGTCTAATGCAGGATTTTAATATCCCTCTTATGCTTTTAACCCATTCTGACAGTGTATCAAGTTCTTCTTTTTCATATTTAGCCCATCGTCTGACATAATCTTCGACAGAACTCATAATAGAGATGAAGTTCTGTCGCCAATTAAAAGACCGAGGTTCTCTGTATTTAGGACCTTTAAGAATAAGTGATTTGAGGTCCTCATTTTCAACTATATCAACATCACCAGTAATGACATGTCCAGCTGGACTGTAGTTGAAAGAAGATGAAGAACAAGAACATGTTGGTGGATTACGTATAAGATGGTCTATATCTAAGCACTGCAAAGTTTGTTTATAATTGAAAAGTGTGGATGCAATAGTAGAAGTATAGCTGTAGGAAATACAGGGTGTAGACTTGAACTTGAAATAAGTAGGAATACACGACTGAACCCTTTTATGACGAAGAATGTTGCTTATGTTGACGGCATCTATTCCTTTGTTTGTAAATTTGAGCTTAAGGAACTGACGGCATGATTTGGAAGGAATATCTTGTTTCTTGTGAAAATTAATGGTTTTCATGAAAAATTAAGTTTCAGCAAAGGGGCAACTTTGAGGGGCTGTAATTTTTTAAAGACAGCATTGACATACTTTTTTATTTTTAAATGTCTTTCGGATAAAGATGTATCGGTTAAAATGGTTTTTCAAAAAAGTTTGATACTTCTGCAAAAATTCAAACCAGGAGAGAACTCCTTAATAAAAGGGTTAAATTAATCTTCATTCCAATATTGTCTCGTAAAATGAAGGGAACTGCCTATAGACCAACATAGATGATACCAATTCTGTCTGTATCATCCATATAGTTTTTTAATCATATCGCATTCTACGTTAACCCGAGACTCCAATCTTCAAAGATTTTTTTTTGTGATTGATGCTGTATAAGAGAAACGTCAAGACAACATATTCATTAAAAGTAACAAACATTTGAAATACCTAGACCTGCATTTGCTTGCAAAATGATTGCTTTATTTCAGTGAAATAAGTTTGTTTTTTGTGATAATGTTTGCTGACAGTTTGGGACGTTCTATTCTATATTTATAAGTAATAAAACCTTCAGATGCCTAGAAGTACGTGTGTCTGAAATATGTTTTCATGTACTTTACCTCAATGAAATGAAAGTTTTGTTAATCAAGTTAACAAAAGTCTGCCGATTGACTAAAATATTTAAATAAAGGTCATTTATATCGAATGTTGAAATAAGTTATATAAATGCGACATTTATGATTCTTCAAGTCTATACTGAGAAGGAATTACACTGATTCCATGCTCGAGAGTGATAAGTTTTTACACTGAAGCAGACTTCTGAAAAATGCCGGTAAGCTGAAATTACAGGATTACAATACTTTCGTTTAAAGTCAACAGTTCGCAAATCAAATGGTCGTTAAAATGATTTGATTTGTAAATACAACCTAGCAGAAGTTTGAATGATGTCTAGTGCGTTTCATACCAATATCTGAGTCGCTATGTACATAGTGATTTGATAACAAATTCACCCATTTCCTCATCAAAGTATAGATTTCATGGCTTGGTTCAGAACTGTCGAACTGCAGTGACGATTGGTACGAATATATTCAATAGACCCTTGAGATTCTAGGAAGTATATATATGTTGTATTGTGAGAACATTATTTAGGTTATCCCCATTAATGCTAAGTATAAGAGCTAAATATATAGAAATTATATTTTCAAGGTCGGAAGAACATCAACTCATTTGAATTGATTCCATCACTAGCATATTATTCCAATGGATTCTAATTTGTTTTCATGTCTCATTTTCTGGTTTTTGTGTCCTTATATCACGTTCTCTGTCTCACAATTATGTGGCAGGTAAGTTTCATTTTTTTCCCATTAAATTTCTGCCATACGATATAGTAAATGTTGTCATTAATAAGATAAGCCATTTATCTAAGATTAGTAGGTAAAATATTCACCAGTAAAATCCATTTTCCAACTCGTTTTTTCAAGTTTTGCTGACAGTAATGATAACAATATACATGTAATGGATTAGAATTGTAGTTAAAACTGGCTATGTATAACATTGAAATTTTCAATGCTAAATGAATCACAATCTAATGTGAAATATTCAATCAATTTTGAATGACTGAATTTTCACTATTTTTAAAAAAAAAAAGATTGATTAAACACAAGACCAGATGCTATATATCAGTGATGTATTTGATATCTTGCTGTGGGTGTTAACTCAGCATTTTGGTATATCGACAATACCACAACGCTTAATTCATTTTCATTTATATGTTGATCCCATATATCTCAGCGAACTCGAAATAAAAAGATTCAACAGAGTCTTCCACTTCTGCTCCATTCATAGATATTTTTTCCACATCGATATTAACGAGAAACGAATAACTCCACTTGATGACAAACGCAATAATTTCATCTTTAACTTCTCATACTTATCTAACAATATTACATCATCACCTGAATGCAAAATTTCTTTCTTTCAAGTGATTCGATATGCACAAGTGTGCTCTTTGTATGTTCAGTTTCTGCATCGATGTAACCTACTTATAAACAGGTGCATGTTGCAGAGGTGTTAACAGTTTCGATTAAAGTCAGCATTTCGAAAAAGGTTGTCATAGCAATCTAGTCTGCGCATACAACATATCATTGGGTCAAATGTTGTTTGGTGTTTCATACTTATTGTTAAGGCGTTTTTGGCACACTGGTTTTGACTACGGATAACTCCGTTTACCAGATCAAGATATAGGACTCATGGCTGGTGTGACTAGTCGACACGGAATGTTTACTCCTCGTAGAAACCTGATTCCACCTCTGGAATAGCCAGGGGTTAGTGTCTACCCAGCTATACACTTTATATTGCTTATAAGAGTTGTGAGATTGATTACTGTTCTTTATCATAACCTTTCCTTTGATGCTTTCTGACGTGTTTTATACCAATTGTTAGTCCGTGTTCGGTACACTGATTTTTAGTACGATTACATCGTTTATTTGATCAAGGTATAGGGTTCACAGTGGGTGTGATCGGTTGACAAGTGATAGTTACTCCTCGCAAACACATGATCCAACTTCTGGCGTATCCAAGTAAAACTCACCTTGCATGTAAATGTGAAGTTGCTCTAGAGATGTGGAATATAGGCAGAAATATTAGTTTTTAGAAAATTCATGAACATCTGTATACAGCATTACCTCATATCACGAATACGCATGCAGCAAATACAACATATATGAAATAATCTCAAACATTAAACGATACGAGCATGCATTCGGAAAATCACATTGTCAGAAAATTATAAATGAATGTATGTATGTAAACTTACAAAACATAGACAATATGATGCCAGATCAATTGTAAAAAAGCTATTTCAGGTATATTTTTTCCTGTATGTCACATGCTAATGAAGTATCACGTATAATGTTTGTGCAAGCGTAAAACAACAACCCATCCTGTTCGCGAGTTCCCACAGGTTTTACATGACTGTACTCATGTATATATGTTTAAATTCATCAAATAAGATACATATTCTTAGCATGATGTAAAACTGATACAGTACCAATGTTGATGCACCAGATGCGCATTTCGACAAATAATGTCTCTTCAGTGATGCTCAACCGAAATGTTTGAAATCCGAAATAACAATGAAGTTTTATAGCTATTATAGCCCAAAACAGCGTGCCAAAAAGTGGAGTCAAATTCGTCTAAGGATAAGAGCTATGCGTGAGGGAGATAATCCTTAATTTTGAAATGAATTTCTAAATTGCATTGCAGCTATTAAATATACATCCGTATTTTCACCTTCCCTTGCATAACTAGCGTGACATCCTGAAGTGACATAGTTTTGACATTCACGTAACACTACATGTATGTAAACAAACGATGCGCATTGTTGCAAATTTGTTTACACTTTCAAAACGTCAGAAGTGGAGTGTAAATGTATAAAAAATAATCAATGTTTTACTTGACCGTTGATACTTTGGTTTACAGTATCCTTCCAACATTAATTCTAAGTACATATATGTATATACCTTGATTTTAGTCCAATATATATTTTCACAGCTGAAATCTTTACGACGCCTTTGCAATGTGTAGCAAGCGCTTATTAGACACGGATGCCAACCAGCCGACAAATTTCAATGGATTCCTTCTATTCATGTAGTCAAAGCATGCAACTTTGATTTATTTTCAACGTAAAATAAAAATCATTCCTAAATATGTTTTTGATGTGCTAAAATTAGGGTCTTGCTTGCATATCCTGATATGGATTGGTCACAATGAAACAACTGTCATGACGTAACAGTTCATTATAACCTGATTACCATACCATTTTAAAGGCCGTAACTCTACTATGTACTATATTTTTAGATATTGACGTATGATACATGTACATCTAGTCTTGTATATCCATGTTGATAAATATCAAATAAAATGTTAGTAGATATCAATTATATATTACCATTTGCTCTGTCCTGAACGTTTGTCATATTTGATATAAAATATCATGTCTTTCACGTACATTATAGTGATTAAAACTAACAATGCTAGATTAGTATTTTAATATATGTTTTTAAATATTTCAGTCGTGACGGGATAGTATGCTGTAGTGGATATCAATGGAATGAAGCGCAAAGAAATTGCACACGTCTGTATATATCAGAATCCAAGTTAACACATGATAGCAAGTTCATAATGAAAATAACTTTTAAGTATATTTACATACTATTCGTGGATTATGGGGGGATTCGTGAAGGTACATTACAATATTCATAGCCGCGTTTTGTATTCATTAGCAACATCTTCTGTGTTCTTTTCTGTAGGTTGTATGGATGGATTCTACGGTACGAACTGTAATATTCCTTGTCCATACCCAAGGTTTGGCTGGAATTGTCATTTAGAATGCATGTGTGGCAGCGAAGACTGTCATCACGTGTACGGGTGCAAAAGAAATACTTCAGGTTAGGATCCAATTTCTCCAATCTAGCCTTTTTTTAATAAAGGCATTCTTAAATATATTTAGCGTATGAATTTAGCCTCTTAAAATCAAGAAAAATAAAGTACATAATGACACACTTTTGCTCCTCAGGTGCGAAACACGTCACATACACGAAGTAGAATAATGAACTTCAAATTTTACCTGTATTACTATTTCTTAACCAAAAATTTCAAATTGTAGCTACATTTGCCAATATATTGATCTATACAGAATGTTAAAATAAATATTTGAATCAATGTAAAAAGGGTTTTTAATAAATTGTCTTCACTTAGTGAATATTGTAGATTCCTTATTTTATGTGAGTACTTAGAATGGCGAAACATGAATACGGGTGTCGCCTGTTATTCAAGAGCTCTTACGTGTACTTATAGTAACACAAAAGTGAAAGCGAGTGATTTTATTTCGCGAATTTACCCGATGATAAATTATTTGTGCAGAATTAAGAATCAACAGTAATTGAATTTTAAAAACCGACTTTTATCATCACACACATTTAATATTAGGGTTAAATATACGCGTGACAAATGGTAAATTAATTTGAGCATTAACTTTTATGTCGTGCATATATGATATATAAGAATAAAATCGCTTTTTCATTATTTTTTGGGAGCATTGTGATTTGGATTTTACCTTATCGGGTATTTGTGGCATAATATTACTCACGTTTGAAAATGGGCCAAATCTGACCCTTAGTATACCGTCTTTCCTTATCCAAATTTACAGAATGTGATGTTGGAAAGTATGGCAAATACTGTGAGCTATCTTGTCGTTACCCAAACTATGGGAATGGATGTCAGTTGTTCTGCCATTGTAATGAAGCGTCGTGTGATCCTTCCAGTGGATGTACAGGTTTATTGTATAGTAATCTTCAATCCAGTTTCAATGTTTTCCTTTTCTATCCATATTCCACTTTAAGATGGAGATACTATCAGATAAAAATTCAAAAGTCTTGCAAATAATAAAGAGTAACCAGATTGTACATCTATGTCTTTTCGACTTCAATGTATCATCGGTAAAACAGACGGTATACACTCTATTTGACAAATGTCATCATTTTAGTAATGTAGGTGGATACATACATGGAAATTTGGAAAAACTCGTTTTCTCTTCTTGTGAACCCATTTTGTCCTGATCTGAAATAACTAATTATATGCACATGCTAACTTTAAGTATCACAAACCACTTTGTGCATTTCAAGATGATCAAAATATTCAATGCGTTTTGGCGAGCAAGAGGTCAGGCAAATTACCCACTTCCACAGTATTTCTTACACATTTTGATGTGGTTGCTATACCTTGGAATCCCTGTTTTGAAAATTACTTCACGCATATTTCATAGAAACCCTTATTTCAAATATTAGATTCATCGAAGAAACTCGCAAATGACCTTCTGTTATTAACACAAACCACAACAACAACTTTTCATCCCAATTAATCATTAATATTCTGAAAGTTCCGTGTTAACCGGAAGAAGCCCATATACGTGAAAATTGAATATCGATTTCGGAAGACATTACTAACTACTTATTTTGCTGTGAACATATGACAGATGGAACCCCAAAGGTTTCATGAAACAATTCACAAACTTTAAGTTCTCTATATTCATTGTTTAGAACCTTTACAGGAAAATTGCACGGTCTTTACCGATCAGCTCCCAGTAGAAAATTTGAAAACACATAACATGATCAAGCATGTACGTTAGGTTACGCTGGGTTAGACTGTGCATAATTTTCTCGGTATCTAAGTTATGGCGTCGTCCGTCAGTTACATTGTAAATGTTAGTTGGATCTTTGTAAAAATAAGAATTACTGAAACAGTTTTTTCCCCTTCCTTCCCAGACAGTTCATCTACAGTTTACAGAATTGAACCGTCAACTATCCGTGTATCTACCCCAAGGACACATTTTGAATCAAGCACACATTATGACGGTAATGTTTGAGATGTTTATGCATGAAAACACTAGTCGTACTTTCAGAAATATTAATGTTATTTTCATGTACACAAATAGCATGGGTGTGTTTTTCGCCCATTCTGTAGACGTTTCGTTATAATCAAAACAGAAGCTGCACCGAAGTCTACCAACATCCTCCATATGGACAAAATGTGTGCTGCAGAGAAGGGGTGCGTATATGAAAGTAATTCTACATCTTTAATAGCTGGTATTATCAGTCTTCTGATCGTTGCGGGAATATTGATGATCTTGTACGCAATGACGTATTTACATAAAGTCACGTGTAGAGTTCACAGAGATACAGACTGTAAAGGTACACTTTGAAAGAATAAAACTCGTGACTTCCATGTTCAATGGAAATTATTTTCTAAGGTGCTTTTCCATGGCCAAATATGACAGCATGAACTATTTTCTCTGTATATTTGTTTAAAAAGGTTTACGATGTGGTAAACTATTCAGTATTTGTTTTGGATGTCATATTTATATGGATTATACTTACATGCATATTTGTGTGTATTACATTGAAGATTGTAAATATAAAGGCAATTGTGTGCTCCATAAGAATTGATATCATTACTTGTTAGAATTACTATCACTACTTGATAGCTGGCAGTCATAGCCAGCGCAGCGCTGGCTCGTACTGCTAGCTCTAATGACTAGAGCGCGGGAAATAATCCGAGCTAAGTCTCAACCTCTAACAAGAATTTTTTTGACGCCAATCCCAGAAGTCCCTCGTACAAAATGGCGGATGGTTCGATTCATAAAATAATAATAAAAAAAATCTTTGAAGTATTACAAACCTTTCTTATTTGAAAGGAAAGGATGAAAATCATATTCTTCCCCCTTTCTTTTTCTTTTAAAAATATTTTCTAAAGAAATGTAAACAGTCACGTCACAACTACCAGGCTACGTCACAACACGCTCGTTGCATTTCCCGCTAAACTGGTTCTACATTGGCGAGAAGAGCAAGACAGTAATCCTACGTATTGACAGTGAACCAGATCAGTTTTTCTTGTTTTCAATATAGTTTTTTTGAAAATGTATTCATATATACTGCGCTCGCCCCAACGGTCACACCGTAATCATATTAATTGTAATGACAAATGATTGCGCCCATGACAAACGGTCCTTATGGCATATTCAGTAGAACAGAGATAAAACGTCACAAAGATTTGACGTTACGTAGCGCCGCGCCGTAAATATTCGTGCACCAATAATTCAGAGATCCACGTGTTAAATTTATTAATGTATGTATGCATATAATATAGAGCTCTACACTTTATACCAAACGAGAAAGACAATTTGAAAACAATGTGTTTGAATGAAACATTTATATATCCAATGATTTTCATGATAAACATATTCTTTCTTCTTCTTTTTTTAAAAAAAAAGTCGGAATGTTCCGTGTCGGTTTCTTTTTTCTATATATGCAGTGAACCGAAATAAACTTTTAACAAATAGGGCCTAGGTATCACTACACCACGAAGATTCATCAAAGATTATGTCATTTCTTTGAACAACTAATCATGGATGAGTTTGAGGTAAACACAATTCATAATTATCAATACAAAAGTTGAACCCACTTTCAAAATATGCAAGATCCGCCTCGTTATTTGCAAAGTGTACAGTTGTCAACGGGATCGATGCAATGTGAAACAGACGATTGTTGTACATCCCTATATATAAGGCTATATATTATTAAAATCCATTATATAGTCGATATAAAATTTACAACGTAGTCATGGAAAATTGGATAAATTTGGGAATAGTAGAGATCTACACTTTGTATGAAAAGTCTGTGAGTCTGGTAGTCCTATTTATAAATCCAAGAGAGATAACTCTTTGGCAATAGCTTAATTGTTGGGTTACACCAAAGGAAAATCTTATGTGTAAATTTAACAAAATTACGATTTCATGCATAGTCGATATATTTTATTGTACTGATATTGATAAACTGGTGAAACTTTAAATTTTTTAAATATCTTCATGAAAAAAAAAGAATTATTTAATAAAACTTTATCCTCCTCATTATTTTTTTTATCAAAGATGAAATGCAGAAAATAACTACGGGGAATCACCCAATGACAAGATGACTACGCAACATATATTTTGTAAGTTTATTGGCGATGATTGGTCATGACTGCTTATAAATGTGGGAGCCAGGCATCAATTCTTGCCTTAGAGGGCATCCCTAAACACAAGCAAAATATTTGAGCCCTGGGAACAGATGTTCAGATTGCTTGCTCACCTAGTCCATAATAGAAAATGAAAATGTCAATTGAAGTGAAGTTAACATAGAAGCACTATTGGTAAGCCAGAATGCCGCCACGAGACGATGCACAGCATCGTCTGCGCTACCAGTAGAGCTATGCCCCATGTTGTGGGCTTTCTTTCTATCAGAGGCCGGTGTTCGAAGCAGAATGAACAAAAATGTGAAATTTGGGCGAGCTTTTAAAACCAGTTGGTAGAGAGACCCCCTCCCCCATGAGGAGAAAAAAGACAACCAAAAAACAAAACCCCAACAAACAAATGATATGGCTCCCCTACATACATATTAGTCTGTAAATATGTGTCTATATATAGGTATAGACTGACGGTTTAATCCCGCCTATAATAGTCAAAATGGAACAAACAAGATAATCTACATCCGTCATAGCGGATATATTAGATATCTGGTAGACTGGACTAGGTGAAAAGAAAATCATACATCAGTGTCAAGTATGAGAGACTATGACCCAATTAGTCATAGCGCAGCCATGGCCCTTCTTCCCCGGTTTTAGGAGATGCAAACACAGTTGAATCGGACAAAAATGTTTGCTTGCTATAATTTGTACACAAACAAGTCATTCCCGAACTTTGTCTGACGAGAACAGATCAGGACAATATGAACGTAGCTCAGGGTATCGAATGTATTTTCCACCCGACCTCTTTAAAAGGGATGCCACAGCCCTATTTGTCCGATTCCTGACTCTCTCTAAAGCCACATGATTCCTCTCACCCCTCCATTCACCTCGAGGCAAAATCTGAGACCAAACTAATGTAGTGGATGGCAAAATTTTTGAAAGATGCTGCAGCGTTTTTATTATGTTAAACCTAAGTTTAATGGACTTTCCCTCTTGAATTGGGATATTATTGCCCCTACAATGTAAAAGTAAAATTTCGGGTGGTCTTTCAGCCGAAGCAACAATTTAACTCTTTTATAAATTTGCCCCCACCTCATGCACCCTTGTCCTTGCCAGAAAATGGATGCATTGCGTCTATCTAACTGCAGGTTGGTACCAAAGAGAGACTTTCTTGCATGACAAAAAGCATGTTTAACAATGGATGAACCGACGATCCAGATTCTTCTATGCTCTAAAATGGGTAATAAACAAACTAACATTAAAAAAAACAAAAACAAAAAAAACAAAAAAAAAAAAAACAACAACAACAACAACAAAAAAACAAAAAAAAAAAAAAAAAACAAAAAAAAAAAAAAAAAAAAAACACCCCAGCTAATTTATCTGGATGAGCTAATTCCTAATATAATTACGCAAGCATTGAGATTTCCATCTACCTTCTGTCGCCATATACTGCTCACTAGCTCCGGAAGCCCATGTGTTACACTGCTTGAAAAACTGCCTTTACAAAGGGAGTAAAGATATTGTAAATACTTTATTTACAATAGCTTTAAGTGTATTTAATCACATTTACTTAAATAAGAAAAATATGGTAAATATGGTCTTTAATTACCTTTACTGGGAAGTAAATTTTTGTAATGGCCCAATTTACAATACCTTTACGAAAAAATTAAAGACCATATTTGCTCAAGTAAATGCAACTTTACAAAAATTTAAAGGTTGTCTTTTTCAATGAATTTACAAGAACTTAAATATAATATTTACGAGAGTAAATTTATGTTTACAAAAAGTAAAAGGTCGTATTTACCAATGACTTTAATTTAAGTAATTTTTAATAAAGAGCATATTTAATCAAATTTAAAGGTGTGTAATTTTTACCATTAATATGGAAATCTGTATACTCCCCTTTTCAGATTTTATCAAATTGCAATAAATTTCTTTATACAAAAGTATATATTGTGAATGAGGAGTTCATATCTTAGTACAAGACATTTCTTGTAGAATCACGTTTTAAATGATCTGTTGAGATAACAAAAGCTGCATATTCAAATATCAACAGTCAATTTATTAATTTCTATTTTTCACAAATGTATGATTATATACCACAATAACGGTGGTTAATATACATGGACATGTATAACAATATAAAACAAATTGTACACAATAAATCATTGATATTTCAAACATGCTGGGATGCATAACAAAATATTTTTGATATATTTTATGATAGAATGCATTATCTTGAATTTTGTGCAAATATATGCTTAATTTGAACAATTCTTATTGTATCAATGGTATCAAATTTTGTTTTAAAAGAATTGAACTACAAAGGTCATTTTCTGAACCTAAAGATCATAATTGAAATTGTCTTCGAAAAATTTAACAGATTTGAATGACTGCTGCAGAGAACTTTCATCCGCAAATAATCTGTATATCTGCAATATCATTAACACATATATATAAAAACAACAATGGTCCCAATACAGATCTTTGTGGCACTTCAGATTCAAAGACTAAATATGTGTACAAATGAAAAAGTGGTGTTACAAAAAAGAAATTGCATATGCATCACATAGTCAAAAAATATTACATGTTAAGAACATATTTTAACATGCAATTCACATGTTTAAAGTCCATGCATGAATAATGTTCAATTTAGGTGGCTCTTCTTCTCTTAGAGACCCGCTACTTTTTTGGACAATAACCTCTTGCTACGTGGAGGACATGTCTCTAAATATTTTTTGTCCAGACTTCCTTTAACTTTCTGTAATTCCTCACTCTCCCAGGAATATGGATGGGACACAAAACCATCATCTCCCTCCTCATCACTGCTCATATATTTGTGAGCATTTGGTAGCTGGAAAAATGTTCTAACTTTATTTTTCTTCTCCTCGGACCATCCCGTCTTCTCTACCGCAACAAGTCTCCTCTTCAATTTCTGTCCAAAAAGATATGTTTTAAATTAAAGGAAAAAAATAATTGCAGTTACCTTCCATATTTATCCAAATCACTTCAATGAAACATTTGTTTTGAATATATTTTTAAATACATGGGCACACAATCAAGTCCTCATATAGACACCCTTTCATCAACTTCCTTTTCTTTCCTCAAGTGACCTAAACCATTTCGATAATCTTCATCCAGTGTCATCAAAATCAATAATAATGTTCTAAGATGAGCTTTAAGTAAAACTGTATGATTACTGAGCTAAATTGAATTTCAAGTTTACCTCTTTCTTTCTTTCATATGTTGCTTGCCTCTTTTTATTTAACTCTTCTTTATTCTTATTGTGCCTATTGTTGGCCTCCTTTTTGGATGTAAAATATCTTTTAATGGCAGCTAGAAAATAAAAGATGCTGAATAAAAGATCTTGCACAAAATAATGTAAATATGTTTCAAAATAACTAATTATAGCCTTAGTTCAACCTACGATTTCTTTGTAATTATACCCCCCCCCCCCGCAACAAGTTGCGGGGGGTATACTGGAATCGGGTTTTCCGTCTGTCTGTCCGTCCGTCTGTAGACGCAATGGTTTCAGGGCTCTAAAGCATTATCCTTTCCACCTACCGTCACCATATCATATATATGGACTACCCATGGGCTGAAGATGTTCCCTATCGATTTTGGGGTCAAAGGTCAAGCACACTGGACATCGAAGTAGCAATATGGTTTCCGGGCTCTAAAGCGTTATCCTTTCCACCTACAGTCACCATATCACACATATGGACTACCCATGGGATGAAGATGTTCCCTATCGATTTTGGGGTCAAAAGGTCAAAGGTCAAGTGCACTGGACATTGAAGTAGCAATATGGTTTCTGGGCTCTAAAGCGTTATCCTTTCCACCTACAGTCACCATATCAACCATATGGACTACCCATGGGATGAAGATGTTCCCTATCGATTTTGGGGTCAAAAGGTCAAAGGTCAAGTGCACTGGATATTGAAGTAGCAATATGGTTTCCGGGCTCTAAAGCGTTATCATTTCCACCTACAGTCACCATATCATATATATGGACTACCCATGGGATGAAGATGTTCCCTATCGATTTTGGGGTCAAAAGGTCAAAGGTCACGCGTACTGGACATTGAAGTAGCAATATGGTTTCCGGGCTCTAAAGCGTTATCCTTTCCACCTACAGTCACCATATCATACATATGGACTACCCATGGGATGAAAATGTTCCCTATCGATTTTGGGGTCAAAAGGTCAAAGGTCATGTGCACTGGACATCGAAGTAGCAATATGGTTCGGTTTGTCATGCCATTTGTTTTTTACACTCAGAAAAGAGGTAGTTTATACCTATTACCAACCCCCTTTGGGAGATTGGGGTAAGCGGGGGGTATTCTTAGTGAGCATTGCTCACAGTACCTCTTGTTAATTCTAAATTAGGACAAATAAATAAACTTATAATCAACGTTTGCTTTCTCATTGGTAATAACTGTTGAACCATAATGTAATGCTTTTCAGATTAAATATAAATTGAAATCTGTTAGATTTAGCAAAATTTATAACAGCATTTTCATTAGTACCATCTATGACGTCAATTCTTTCATCTGGCGCAATCCCTTGTACACTGTTCCTCATAAATACTGTCAGTGGTACATTTTCTTCATCCATGAATCTACAAAATAACAAGATTGTTACTTGGTTACAAATTACTTTAAAGTAGTTAATGTACTCCTGGGAGTTAAACTTTCACCCTAGAAATGAATTAGTGTATAAAATTCAAAGTAATTCAGCTGGGTTATTTTTTTAAATTTAATATTTTGAAATAGTTTTACTAAATTTGCACAATTAACATTGGTTCAATGATTTATTTATACATTTATGGACTGCGAATCTGGTTTATTGTTTGGAGAATGTTTTCAGGAACATCCATTATTTCAAAACAAAACAAAGATGTAAAGAGACCCACACGAATGTCCTAACCAATGCATTCATGTGCACAGTGTGTGATGGCCTTACAAGTAATTTCATTAATTCATAATAACAAAAAAACTGACAAAGCATTTATAAATTCAACATTTGCAAGAAATATTGTCTCATTATATATGTATGCAAAAATACCTTTTGCTGTACCGTAGTTCCATTTCAAATCCGTCTGTTGACCATTTAAATAAGAGTCCTTCACTGCACTCTGAATGAAAGAGAAAACAATAATGATATATATATATATATATGGGAAACAGGGAGGCCATTTGAGTAATCTAATTCTGATGGGGAGAGATGCCTCATCCATGATGCACTCTTGTCCTTCAAATCTTTTCTTGGAGACCTTCGAACTGCTGTTGTACACTCAATACTTTTCTTTTTCTGGCAAAGAACCGAAAGAGTATTCTAAATTCATATTCCTCTGGAACTGGTTATGTGTATGTTTCGTGAGGTGATTTTACACATTTTCAACAATTTCACACATGGAAGGACAGACACAATATTAAATTATATAGACTATAGTCAAAAAGGCATACAATTTATAATATTTATTAAAGCATTGGAACTGCATTGAAAATTGACTCTTAACCTTTTGTGCTGGAGGATCATGTTGGGGTTCATCTTCATCTCCAGACTCACATCAAGAAAACTGCAGAGTTTCATAGAGCCTGTCTTTGGCAGGTTTTCTAGGAGATTTCCTTAAACCTGTAGATTGCAATGATGTGGCTGTTCTTTTCTAAACGAGAAGAAAACAATAGTGTAAAACATAACCGATTCCTTACTCTGTACAAAAAGGAAATTACATGTGGAAATTAAACAAATGCAGAAAAATAGCCAAATTTCTGTCTAAAACTACTAAAAGTTAATGCCTATAATAAACTACTTAAAGATAATGTCTTAGTACAATAACCTACACAATTTTTCTATGGATAATATATCAAACTTCATCAATACATGCACGTCCAATCAGTCAGTCATACACACTACTTGCAATATATATCAATTACAATTTCATTGTTTTTGCCTAATATATCTGATATCAAAAATTGTATTATTGAATGCCATTTCCTCATGAATATGTTGCAGTTGTACACAATGCACATATGGATCTTGATAAATATAATACATCCATTTTAAAAACCAAATATCTATTTACAAACCATAGAATTTAATCTAAAAATTCTGAAAGTAAAAATTGGAAGCCAAATCATAAAAAAATAATCTGCTCTAATCACACTAATATATTACAAATTAAACTGACTGTAAAAGTCAGCATCTTTTACGACTCAAGTTTGCAATCAGAAGATGCCAGACCCCCCTCCCAACATATACATGTAACTATAATAATTCAGAAAAAGTGAGATCAAGGAAGTAGATATATATATATATATATATATATATATATATATATATATATATATATATATATATATGCAGGCGCGGATCCAGAATTTTATTTCCGGGAGGGGGGGGTCGAACCTTTTCACAAAAACATATTTATAATATAATAACAGTCAACTAATTTTTCTTATAAATCGTTGTATTGTAATTTTTTTTATCTTTGCAAATTCCGGGGGGGGGGGGGGGTCCGGACCCCCTCCCCCTCTAGATCCGCGCATGTATATGTATATTACATGCATATACCTGTGCACAAATTCAATGTTTAATGAAAGTGACTGATACAGTGTATGGGGGTTGGGGGTTGGTGGGGAGGGGGGGGTTATGTTGTTAAAGTAAAAGATAAAACAACTATAGGCCTAGATCTAAAATTACAACAACAACAACAACAAAAATTCATAGGCCTATCTAAGAAAAGAAATGTAGGTAAACATGATCAAACCTTTGTCTTGGGTGTTGCTGATAACACAGATTCTGGCTCTGATTCGCCTCCTGATGAAAAATGAAGATGTAAACTTTCATCCTTAACCTCTAAATCTGTCGCCTCTGAATCCAATCCATCGGCAAATGTTAAAAAGCCTTGGGTCCAAGTCCATTTTAAACTCTGTGTAAAGAAACTTGCCGCGCCTTGAGATGGAGATCTGTTGATCTTTGACGTCACGATTATACCCATAATGCACTCGGCGGCCATATTGTAGGGCAACAGATTGAAACGTGGAAGCGTAAACAAGAGAGGGTTATTTAAGTTACAGCAAGAATATGGTTAATACTTGTGTTGTGTGGAGTTGTAACAACCGGTCAGTGAGTGGAGATGAAAACAGACGCTTTTATGACATTCCTAAAATTGTAAAACATCAAGGAAAGCAGACGGAAGAGTTGTCAGCTGATTGGAGAACACTTTGGCTGGCGCGGATCAACAGATCAGATTTCAACCCGAGAAACGTCATTTTAAAGTCAGTTCAGATCACTTCGTTTCAGGTAATAGTTTTAATTAGGTTATATATTTTGTTAATTTATAATAAATCAAAAATTGTTTGTCTTATTTTAATATGTTGATGGTGCTAGTACCGTCTGAGCGAGCGCAGCTTCATGCATGCACATATTTTGCAATGGTCATGCTTTGATCAGGCAGGGATCCAAATTAACTTTTTTCACTACTAGCAAATTTATTTTAGTGGATTATTTTCCAACTAGCAAAATTGAGCCTTTACTAGCATTTTTCAATTGATTGCTGTTTTACAGGAATTTAAGAAAACAAGCATGTATCGGTGCATGGTGAGGGTCATAGGGTACACTTGTGCAGCGAATTCGCTGTCCAGAGATCTACCACCTATTTACAACATCATGTGGTTTGAAATCTTGAAAACTGCGCCAATTCACACTATATGTTCAAAACTTTTGGAAATTTCATCTAAAAAATTCTAGTTGAAAAAAAAACCCGCGAACTCTAAGTGTTTGACTATAGACTACAGAAGGACACCGCGTGAAGCGGTGACACTATTTCACTAACACTTTCATGTGTTGTTTCATGTAAACACGGACGAGATCAACATGCTTGCTACTTAAATCAGACGTCTCTGAGACGCCCGAAGTATGCATGAAGTAGGCCATCTTCGACATCACTGACTGATATGACCTTGGCCTTAGCTATTTATTCGATCTACGTTTACTTTTCAATACTTGCATATTCATTCTGTAAAGCGTTTCTACGCACAAGACAAAATTATTGTAAACTTCAAAGTACAGCCAATAAACCGAGGAAATCCGAAAAAAAGATCCGGGTTTTTTCACTCGCAAAAAGTTGCAATTGCTTGTGATTTTTCACTCGCAATTTCAATTTTTAACTCGCATTTAGCGAGTATTTCCCCTTAATTTCGTTGCCCGTCAGGTTCAATTTAAAGGCCGGGAGTAACCTATTATATTCTTAATGAAATCTATGTATCATTTAGGTAGATTGATATAGCATTATATTGTAATTCATGTTTCAGGAACAAAGGCTGAACTCTATGACAAGACTATTCAAAACCTGACTGGGCACCCTCTCTTAAGTTAGGACCTGTGGAACAAGATCCATCGATAACTTTATCAACAAAGAAGAAGTACGAGAGAGCCCAAAGCCGTGATGCATGAAAATTGGAAAAGACACTGTCAAAACAGGCACTAGATTTCCAGGATGTTGAAAGACTTGAGGATTGTGATGTGAACTATGAACTGTGAACTGTGCAAGTTTAGTTACATTGGACCACTGGAAGCACTGGCACCTAGAGAGGAAGACAAAAGCAATAAGGAAGACCCAGACCTACTCCACAAGATGCGTTGTGAACTGCAGAGGCAGTAAAACTGCAAAGAGTGATGAAGCAACCGATCCTCCATGATAATTTCACATTGGTATCGTGATAATGGACAGATATCTTCATTTGAGAACATGAACCTCAAACCCAGGCCTGGTCAAGTTGAAAAAATAGTATTGCATAATATTCTCATTGAAGGAAAATCACATGTCCATTGCCTTGCCAGGGTGAAATGGTTATGCAAAGTAAACGAAACAGTTTGACATTATTTTGGTAAACCAGTTGAAGTTTGGAAGGCCAATATGTATGGATGTGAAGGACCTGCTAGTTTTATTCCCATTCAAAGAATAAAATCCAAATTTGTATATGCTTTTGAGAACTTTCAAGGAATTAACACAATCGTTGTTATACCACGTGAAAGATTCTTTTGACTTTGATATGCATGATATGAAGCCGGACACATATGTTGATCTGGATATATACAGACACAATTTGACTACCCAAGTCTGCTCATTACAAAAACTTGTGAAGTCGGGCACATGCAGCTGATGTGTGAAACCGGACACATAGGTCTACATATACATGCATGTACATCAACTATTTGATTACATCAGTCTGCACATTACAAAAACTTGTGAAGTCGGGCACATGCAGCTGATATGTGAAACCGGACACATTGGTCTACACATACATGTATGTACATCAACTATTTGATTACATCAGTCTGCACATTACAAAAACTGGTGAAGTCGGGCACATGCAGCTGATGTGTGAAGCCGGACACATAGGTCTACATATACATGTATGTACATCAACTATTTGATTACATCAGTCTGCACTGCCACATTACAAAAACTTGTGAAGTCGGGCACATGCAGCTGATGTGTGAAACCGGACACATAGGTCTACATATACATGCATGTACATCAACTATTTGATTACATCAGTCTGCACATTACAAAAACTGGTGAAGTCGGGCACATGCAGCTGATATGTGAAACCGGACACATAGGTCTACACATACATGTATGTACATCAACTATTTGATTACATCAGTCTGCACATTACAAAAACTGGTGAAGTCGGGCACATGCAGCTGATGTGTGAAGCCGGACACATAGGTCTACATATACATGTATGTACATCAACTATTTGATTACATCAGTCTGCACTGCCACATTACAAAAACTTGTGAAGTCGGGCACATGCAGCTGATGTGTGAAGCCGGACACATAGGTCTACACATACATGTATGTACATCAACTATTTGATTACATCAGTCTGCACATTATAAAAACTTGTGAAGTCGGGCACATGCAGCTGATGTGTGAAGCCGGACACATAGGTCTACATATACATGTATGTACATCAATTATTTGATTACATCAGTCAGCACTGCCACATTACAAAAACTTGTGAAGTCGGGCACATGCAGCTGATGTGTGAATCCGGACACATAGGTCTACATATACATGCATGTACATCCACTATTTGATTACATCAGTCTGCACATTATAAAAACTTGTGAAGTCGGGCACATGCAGCTGATGTGTGAAGCCGGACACATAGGTCTACACATACATGTATGTACATCAACTATTTGATTACATCAGTCTGCACATTATAAAAACTTGTGAAGTCGGGCACATGCAGCTGATGTGTGAAGCCGGACACATAGGTCTACATATACATGTATGTACATCAATTATTTGATTACATCAGTCAGCACTGCCACATTACAAAAACTTGTGAAGTCGGGCACATGCAGCTGATGTGTGAATCCGGACACATAGGTCTACATATACATGCATGTACATCAACTATTTGATTACATCAGTCTGCACATTATAAAAACTTGTGAAGTCGGGTACATGCAGCTGATGTGTGAAGCCGGACACATAGGTCTACATATACATGTATGTACATCAATTATTTGATTACATCAGTCAGCACTGCCACATTACAAAAACTTGTGAAGTCGGGCACATGCAGCTGATGTGTGAAGCCGGACACATAGGTCTACATATACATGCATGTACATCCACTATTTGATTACATCAGTCTGCACATTATAAAAACTGGTGAAGTCTGGCACATGCAGCTGATATGTGAAGCCGGACACATAGGTCTACATATACATGTATGTACATCCACTATTTGATTACATCAGTCTGCACATTACAAAAACTTGTGAAGTCGGGCACATGCAGCTGATATGTGAAGCCGGACACATAGGTCTACATATATATGTATGTATGTACCCACTATCTGATTGCATAAGTCTGCATATTACTTGTGAAACTGGACACATAGGTCTACATATATACATACATACACTCTATGATCATTTTAGTCTGCACATTACAGAAAAATGTCTGCATAGCAAATACTATTCAGGAAGGGTGATAATATTCTTGCAATGTATACGTTTTCAATCTAATTTGAAGTGTTTATTTTCCTGATCTTATAAGTATTTTTGTAGTTAATTATTTATTGACTGTAAAGTGTTACATTAAGATGGTATTTATTATGTACAGGAAGCAGTTTTTTTAATTTATTTTGTAATTAAAAAGTATATTAATTTGAAGAAAAGTGTTGTACATCATGAAATGAATTTGAAAGTGCAAGGAACGAACAATTTATTCATTATATTTCAATTTACAATTGCAAATGGTTTTGCTGTGATAACCAAGGAAAACAATCTTTGGATATACCCTCAGTATGGAAATTAGATCTTCCGATTAAAATATGAGGCCAAAACTGAATGGAGACAATATAATCGAAAACTATGTAAATAAGGAATGTGCTCCATAGGTGATATCCAACCTCGGAAGACAATATAATAATTTACACAAGTTCTAGAACAAAGCCCTTTAAGCGATGAAAAGATTTGCAAGCTCCTATGTTGTGTTTATTTCGCCTCACTTCAAAATGTGTTTTTGTGGGGCATGGGAGAAAATCTGTTCATTGTTTTCTGATCTGATGTGTTCAAGTTAAACATATACAATATATATCTACATATAACATTTAAGATATCCAATCCATATACATTTTTGTTTGTACAAAAAGTCAATATCTGAAGCACTATGCCTTTTGTTAAAACTAATTTTTAATGTGCTAACAATGGCAGATTAAGAGCCCCCCCCCCCCCTTTTTTCGCTACATTTTTTTTTAATTTGTTAGAAGTAAAGGAACTTGAAGAATATATTTAATGCGAAGTAAATCGTAAAAGGTCATCTTTAGCCGAATGTTGAAAGTAAAGGAGTTTAAAGGTGATCTTTATAGGTTTAATTTCGCGTAAACTTACTTAAAGATAACCATTGCTTCTTTAATTAAAGTAAAGTTGATGCAAAGGTAACCTTGATTTTTGGTTAACCTTTAGGAGAATTTACTTCCGAAGTAAAGTTTTGTAAAGTTATTTTTTCATGCAGTGTTAGAGACTGCACCTATACGGTACGAGTGCGTTTTGTACGCCCTACTGTCTAGCCCCAACTCATGGATTGACATATTGAAAACTGATACAACCTGGTATCTGGTCACAGGGCTTCCTGACAGGTGACAGAAACGATCCCCTACGATTAGGTCTTAACTCTAAGTATAGCCGAATGAAGGAGACAGGACAAATGGTCTTGTCAGTAGGTTCTAAGCGAATCACTACCCCCTTTCCCTCCTGGTCAGTTTTTGAATGTTGTAGAAGAATCCTGACGATATTGTCGTGTGGCGAGTATGGAACATTTTGAACTTAAATGGCATGGCCTGCATCATGTTTACTGTTCTGGACTAACTCCCCCATTCGGAAAAACCCCAAAAATGCTGTCACAAATATGATTGAGAATAGTGTACATTCATAATATGACTGGCATGTCTTTGGAAGTGCCCGAGCCATGCCAATTAAAATGTCAAAGGTGATTGGTTTCCTTCCATCATTGTGTGGGTTACTACGACTAAAGCCCAATAAGACTTTCTTAAGTACAAATGACTGTGTAGTGTCAGGAAAACCGTGCAATTTGTTGTAGTAAGAAATGCCTGCAATGTATGGTTTTACTGTGTTAGGTTAAAGCTTCGTGAGGGATACTTATGACACAAACTCAACCAAAGTTGCAGGGGATGGGGGCCAGACTTGCTTTGGGAGATAACTGGAACAAAACATATGATATGCCTTAACTGCAGACTCATACAGTTTTTGGTATTGGCTGACAATGCACAATCTAGAAGCTCTTGGGATCAAAGGTGTAAATCATGTGTAGTAAGGATGGGGGATTGATGATGATTGCGCATCTCCCTCTGGGAAACTAGATCTGAAGCGCTTACATTGCTGTCGGGAGAGAAAATCCGCTTTAATATTATGTATACCAGAAATATGTTCGGCTTTAAATTGTATATTGAGTAGTACAATTTGGAGAACTAATCTCCTGAGCAGAAACATCACTTTCTTGGACTTGGAGGTTTTAGAGCTAAGAATTGAAACCAAGGCTACGTTATCAGTATGAATAATGACTCGTTGACCTGACAAACTATTGCCCTAAACCTCAAATGCCATGGTTATAGGAACCAATTCCAAAAATGTTATGTCAGAGAAAATATCTTACCCCTTCCACTGGTCTGGCCAAGCTAAGTAAAACCAATGAGTACCAAATACAGCTCCACATCCCAAACTGGCATTGCCTGCACTGTCTGTAAACAACTCTAGATAAAAATCATTCAACCAATTGGCTATTCTATACGAGGTAATGCCATTAAAATCATCTAAAAATGCAAGCCAAGTGTATATATCTTTCCTCATTTCCTCGGTGACTCTACGCCTGTGATACGGATGGGAAAGCCCAAAACATGCATCATACAGCCGCCTAACGAAGTCCCTACCTGCTGGGATAGTACGAATGCAGAAATTGAGTAAACCAGTAAGTTCTTGGAGGCCAATCAGAGTAACTTTACGTTTTAGCAAGATCCGAGACAACTTGAACCTGAGCTGCTCAATTTTATCGGATGGGATCCTAACTGTCATACTAAGAGTATCTATTTCTAAACCGAGATATACTAAACGGGTTGTCGGCCCTAGTGTTTTTTCCTCAGCTAAGGGGACGCCAAGCTCTGCACAAATTGCTCTAAAAATAGACATGAGATCGACACAGTCTTGAGTACCTGCCCTCCCAGCGAGAAGAAAATCATCAAGGTTGTGTACCACATTAAAACTAGTTGTTTGTTGCTTAACTAACCACTCTAAAAATGTTGAAAATTTCTCAAATTTCGCACAACTAACAGAACAGCCAAATGGTAAGCATTTGTCTATGAAAATCATCCCCAGCATTTTGAATCCTAATAACTCGAAATCAGACTTATGGACTGGCAGCAACCTAAAGGCAGATTTAATATCCAGGCGAGCTATTAAGGCGCCGGGACCAAGGTTAGCTAACATGTTAAGGGCTTCATCAAAAGAAGAATATCTAACTGTGCAAACATTTTTGTCAATAAAGTCGTTAACACTAGACCCATGTGAGTATGATAGATGATGTATAAGTCGGAATGAACCATCTTTCTTTGGTATCATACGCACAGGTTACAACCTAAGGTTTTGGAGTGGTGAATGAATGAAGGGACCAGCAACCCTCCCTAAGCTTATTTCTTTGTTAATAGTGTACATAGCCTCCTCTTGCAAACTGTGCAATGATTTAAGGTTTTTACAATTCGATGCCACCCTTGGGCCTTGGTAACAAAGTTCAAAACCCTCTCTAAACCCCTGTAATAATTCTAAAGCTGCTAATTCATCTGGATAGTTAGCCAAGTATCGAGATAAAACGGAACTACTTATAGGGGAGGGGGCAATATCCCCAAGGTCTAAATTGCTGGGTTGTTTAGGGGGCCGTAAAGTGCTGAGGTTGTGGGGGTCTAGTAATGGTACACAAGATACACTCGTGCTTGTATTGACATGTAGTTTTGCTACATTGACCTTTATAGTTGAACTCATAACATCTTTAGGGAGTGGCTTGTGACACCGGCCCTTGGACAGCGAGTGGGTTGTACATGTATAACAGCCACAACTCTTGATCAACAACAGCAAATGACATACCGGGGTTGCGTTCTTTTTTCAAACAGAATTGAATGTCGTAATCCCTCTAGCCAAGTGCCTTGGATCGACTGGTCCCTAGTCTGATAGTATGTATGTATTTAAACAGGGAAGCACTACATTCTGGGTGTGCCAATACGTAAATTGAGGCATAGATAAAAAATGCATCGGTCCACACCTGAATATCTGAAATGACCCTGGGTTTGCATTTTGATGATAAAGTTAAGTTGCCTCCTTGCATAGAAAAATATTTAGTATCGTCATTAGGATCAGAATCATAACTCCGATCGATCAAAAGCCCCAAATTAATGTACTCACCATTGGCAATTTTGAGTTTGAGATCATTGAAGACATTATGCCCAAGTTCATTCAGATAACTCGGCACCTGTGAATTGTTGGAGATAGCTACTGTGGTTAATAAATCAGTACCTGAGTGGTCGCTGTCTGTTGGTGCCTCTTGGACCATCAGGGGGTTAGGGGACTCCATCCTCTGAGAGAGCACAGCGACTACCGCCTGCGTCACCTCATTCAGTTGCTCCCTGGACAAGGACCTAGTTGGCGCCGAGTTGTAAAAAGTAGATGAAGCATCTTGTTGTAAGGGGTACGGTACGTGGAGGATAGGATAATCAGCAGGTACATGTACATTTTTGGACCGTCCGTGCTGGGCGGAGTGACGCGCCTCTTTCCACGTGGTCTCGGCACGGTGCGGCTTGGGGCATTTTGTTGTTTCCTTTTAGGCATTTTCTTTCACTCAATTGAAATATAAAATAGATTCAATAACATAGCGGTTTGCCAAAAATAAATAAGTAGCTAAACTAGGTTTTCTAAGACTAATGAAATACGGCGTGTCACACGAATCGTAATGGCGACGTGTGCAGCATCCGAAAAATTAAAACCAATCCAAGCTAAATCTACATTTCAATTTGCCATCGGGGACTGAAAGTGTAATACAAAGGCTAGAGTTTCATCAGATACCTCGATCAACAACCTTTTCAACAGAAAATTGAAATCACGACGAAAATTGCAAACATATTCGGCTCACACAAAAACACGTCTTACCTGCTGATTTTTTTTCTAGCTGAATGTGACGAAATCACAATATGACGTCATAAGAGCTAACCGCCGACAGTTACGGACAGCACTAAAAAACCCGGTAACGACTTGTTATCGTCAGTGTAGAAGAACGAGTGAAAACGAGTGGATACAAGATTAAATAATCTGAGAATAGATAGAATCATGAACGAGCAGCAAATCAATATACGTTTCCCTTTGATAAATGGATTTAACCTCAAGTGGTTAAATCTTAATAGTCTATAGGCTAAATGATGTAGAACAATATTTTGACATCCGTAGCACACACACAAACACACATGTATATATATATATATATATATATATATATATATATATCTATATCTATATCTATATATATATATATATATTGCAGCCCTTCACCTGCAATGATGACGTCTCCATCTGCGTGAAATATTCTGGAGAGGGACGTTAAACAAAATAAAATGTATCTATCAATCAAATATACTTCAATATTTCATGGTATAAATATTTCTTTACACTCATTAACAGAAGCTGCACTGAAACCTTCCAACATCCCTTTTACAGATGAAACAGAAGCGAAAAAAGTCGCAAGTGAAAGTAATTCCGTGTTTTTACTAGCATACATAGTTCAAAGAGATTCAGTCACATAGTGCAACATCAAATCATACACAACTCCTATAACGATTCCGAATTATTCATTTTCCGCTATTCCTTTTGTAGAAACCACTAAATACATTGTAACGTTTAACTTATCTTTTGAGTGCCTACTACATGCCAATGACTATTATATTCAGCGTTCCATACATTTTATGACTCTCGATTTTTATTACAGTTTGACGACCGTCCTTTATATTCAGTATTCACAATATTTTGATGACTATCATGTTCTCTACATTCTTATGACTGCCTAGTATAATCAGTACTTGAGCTCCGCTCCTGTAATGTCCGTGCCAAACAAAGTTAATGACTCCTCCTTCGCCAAACACTCTGCATGTACGGGTCTTTCGGATATGACCTCCAAAGCAGACATTCCATGTCATGGCAATTGGTCGCACGTTAAAGACTCTCACTGCTATTGGCCTGAACACATAGGTCTAAATGTGTGGTACTTCTCCTATCAGTGGTGAAGTCAGTATCCGTAAGGAATTATCAACGGGACGTAAACGAACCAACCAACGTATACCATGTACATTTATTACAATTGTGAGTATGTGTAATGAAATTAATTGATCTCAGCCTATGCTATGCACTTCCATTTCCATTGTATATATGTTGGATGAAACCATTGACCTCAGATCAGATTTTAAATCTGACTATCTAGATATGTGTTCCGATGTCAAAATTGAAGTCAAATAAGACACTAAATCTGACTATATAGATCTATCTTGAATAAAAAAAAAATCCAATTTAAGTTGCACATCTTCACCTTTTTAAACATCTTCCCAATAGAGCTAAGAAACTGGACATAGAAATAAAATTAAGAAGATATAGATTCTCTTCCGAGGTAATGTTTACACATGTAGGTATTTTGCATATAGGAAATCCACAATAATTCCTCATCTTATCACTCTGATAGACGAAAACGAAATTTAACCGCATTACATCTTCATCAGTTTTAGTCACAATTCACAAACAAGTGAACACTTGAATTTTGACGAATTAGGAATATTTAACCGTGCTGTATTTATTCGCAAGGAAAATTACTTTAAATGATGAATAATGTTAATGAAACATCATCCACGTATCACACTGATTTTTCACATCGCAAGATAAATCCTGCAAATTTAGTTCTTAAATGGTTAGATGGAGTATCATACATGCGTCGTGTTTTGTTTGTAATTTTCCCCCCAGATATCTCCTGGTCACACAGTTACCACGTAAGTGGATGTTGTTAATAGATGGATAACGTATAATATACTATGAAGTGTGATGTTTGTTCTCACGCATCTGTATTTTTCTTAACATAACTGCTCTCTCAATTCTCTCTCTCTCTCTCTCTCTCTCTCTCTCTCTCTCTCTCTCTCTTTCTGAGCGTCTGGGGGCTGTCTTGTGACCCCGGTTGGGTTCAGGACAAAGTCCTTATAGTGGAATCAGGGGCAAATATTTCACACAAAAACGCATACATTTTAGACCTTTTGAGCGCCAAGCGAGTCGTCGTTAGATCCACCTCTGCTAAATATGTGCTTCTTTGAATACGTCAAAACTATATTGAAATCTCAATATATTACATTTTGCACATTACTTCTGAATGGAGTATGCCCGAAAATCTTTTAAAAGATAACTGATTTTAGCATCTATATGTATACAGGAAAATGTTATAGGAGTAGTTCCTGGTTAGAGAGAGGCTTTCGAATGGCATCAAGTGGATTTAATCGTGTTTTTTCTGTCATGTTTTAAGGAAAACATATCAAATGCAAAAAACCAGTACATCCTAAAGCTCTTTAGCTCTCAAACAGAGACATATATATCATGCATACACGTGTGACTAACCGCAGAAAACTATTGTAAGCCATGCTGCACAACTGAATTAGACTGATAATATGTTCGTGACATCCATGGCGTTGATGTATTAGAGTTAAACAGATCACATGGCATCAACTGGAGGGTTAAATTTAATTACAATGTTTCTTATAACTTTTGTTACCCACTTCAAGTTGTCCATTGCACTGGAATGTTATAGGTAAGGTACCAGCATCTGTTACATGTGCTTAATCAATAATACTGTAATTGTGGTAATATTTAGCATAATTATTATTAATTCCATCCCTACTGATTTACTTTCAAAATGTATTAATATTATCTCTCTCTCTCTCTCTCTCTCTCTCTCTCTCTCTCTCTCTCTCTCTCTCTCTCTCTCTCATCCATTGCATTTATTCTCATATTTAGAATTTTCAGAGCCTCTCCCTGCTGCATTCTCTGGAATGAGGATTTGAACATATGTACAGGTTAGTGGAGAAAAAAAAAGACATACAGATAATTCATTATATACAGTGTAAAAGCCTCGGGAAGTTGGTTTGTTTCACAGACTATACTATGCAAGAATCCATTCGTTACGTACATAACTATATTTGCAATGTTTTGCCTTAAATAACATTAACACTACAATGTGTTACATTTTCTCATGAATTGGAACGATGTGCGAATGAATTTTGATACATTTAGTATGACTATTACAAGGGATGGGAATTCCACCAGAAATTAGCAAACAATGTCAAAATGAAAAATAAATTGGATAGACTGCACTTTACGGGTACGGACGTGTGTGAGGCGGGGCGGAAGGAAAACTTAGCAATGTATCCACTATTTGTTTGGTATTGAAGCGATAAATAAAGTTTGATCAAGAAAAAGAAGGCCTTACTGCGTTTAAGCGTACTTAAGCGGGGACCTTTGGCGGTAGCCCCCAATAATTACTAAAATAGAAAGGAAAACTTACATCAGTCGTTAAATAAATAGACGCTAACATTCAGTTGGTCTTCGATAGTGTTATCACATTTACTCATACCCTGGGTGGCCAGTTATTGTGTTTTTTGCAGACGAAAATTCGTTTGATGAGGTTAAGGAAAGGTATTAATTCATCTTCAATTTATTCAAGTATTTTCTGTTTGGATACAACATTCAATAAGACATCTGTCATAGTGCTGCTTTTATTTCTCTGGGTTTTTTTTTGGGGGGGGGTTGTGGTAGATATTTTTAACACTGAATTCCATGTAGATTCAATAAGGTTGTGCATGATTCGATCTCTTTATTTTTTTAATTCAATTGAATGATTGACTGTTAAATTTCCATATCTCCCTGATTTAAAAAACTTGAATAGGCTTTCCAACAGTCAGGAAATATCACGGTTCCGGGTTCTACAATTATTTTGTGATCATAGGAATCAAAGTGGTGTCGCCTTTATATTCAACTACTTCAAAGAAACACTTCTTGGACTCACTTTCTATATCGCAAAGCACCCATACACCTTCCACTCGCTTACCACGGTGGTATTTTCTTTTTACAAACTTACTCCCATCTGTCTCCACGTGTTTTTCTCACTATTTCAAAACACATAGACCAACCTCTCCCGCGAGATTTTCTAGTCAATAATAGTGTGGTCACTTCCTATCTTCAGTTCCTGTGACATGAAATCCCTAGATAGTTCGTAAACCCAAGTAATATGTAATTTGTACTGCCTGCTCTAATAGCAAATGACTACCTGAAACCAGGATCCTTCTCTTACTGACGCTTTCTTGTTACAATGCGGATTGCTGTACTTCCAAACAACACCGCCATTACTTTAAGATTTATCCTCCACTAATTTCACATTTCTGTCATTGGAAATGCCACATTTACCACTACAAATTCCCAGTAGTCCCGAATTTTGCAGTCAATCAATTTAAATAGTCATAGACAAAGGGTATGATATTGCTATCAGCTGATTCAATGTTTACGTTTTTTGCAACTGTCAAACTTTTATTTTACCTCGCGTACATTGACCAATGAAGATCCTTCAATAAATGGCGAGCTTAACAACGGTATTACTGTGGAATGTGGCTGATAGAATGAAAACGAAATGTTTTTTAAAACGTTTTCAGTTTTGATTAATTTACTTTAAATAAACGAACTTTCTAAATATAACAAAAAATGTTTTTTCCCCATTCCATTGCCTGTTTTAGCGAAATCGTCAAACTGACGCGTGACTCTATAGTATAGGAAGAGCATGTGCATATCACCATGTTACTTGCACTTACCGGTAAAGCGCAATCGTCCCAATGAATTTCATTTTTGATAATACACTAACGATTATAATAATTATGTAAAGTAACAATTTAATATAAAACATGATGACGTAATTGTGCAAAATAACAATCAATGCACAACACTTTAAGTCTGTTACCAGCATCAATACTAAAACATGACCACTTTATACAAGTCACACGTCCTAACCCAAAGTCAAGCCAGCTACGGTCAGAAGTATCCATAGTCACCTGCACGGTGCAACACTTCTTATATGAATCCATATAAAACTTAATCCATTTACCTGATGAAGACAGGGCTCACGGCTGGTGTGACCTCCTCCTAGACGCCCAATTCCACTCCTGGCTTCAAGACCATTGACTGAGAATAGTCAAATTTTGATTGCTTATATCTGATGATTTATCTAGCACAGATATTTTTAAAAAAAACTGCAGTTTTATCCCCAAAAAAAATTCAAATGCAAATATATAATTAAAATCGTATTTGTTTATGAAGATGTTTAAAACGTTAGTTGGATTTAAGATTTAGACTGAAGTTTATTCTCGGTTTATGGTATTCAGGTCTGGTATATACAGGGGTTCATGTATCTGCCCAACTTTCTGTTTTGTATTCTTTGAGGAGTTATGAGATTGATCAATGTTCGCTATCTTCACCTTTTATGTATTCCCTGGGTCGTACGCGCCTTCTGTGACCTTTTAAGACAGCCATTGATTCCATTTACTTTTAGTGAATACATTCAAATCCAAATTATTTTGACTCAGTGGAATTTAACATATTTTAGGGAGAGGAGGGGGTGTTCTCTTCCAACTCATCCTCCACTTCAGCATTGTTTTGGTTCAATACAAATGATAAGTATATGATATTGTATTATTGATTGTATACATAAGCAATTTAACACATTGTCGCTGTGTTTCAGATTGTAAAGGTGGATATATCGGGGGAAACTGTGACTTACGTTGCCGCTATCCTAACTATGGAGTACTTTGCTAGTTAAAGTGTAACTGCAATGAATCGTATTGTAATTATAAGTATGGGTGTAAAGGTAAAGATACGTCTTTACAAAGCTACATTTAAAAAAAAAACAATATCGAATAGAGCATGGTGAATAATCAATCAATAGCATTTCAAAACATTTATATTTTCATTAATGCACGTTATAATATCTTTCAAAAGAACAGAACATTCCAATAGTAATCAAGTCCTAAATTATTCAGGAAAAAAGCATCAGCATTCATTTGCATGAAATATTGTTTGAAATTAAGAAATATATTATTTGGCAGAGAAGTGTGTATAATTTCTTTTTATAGGGATTAATGATTTTGAATTAACCATAGCCAATGAAGATCGTTCAGGGAAAACACAAAATGAATCAACACAAAGTAAGTAAACTTTCGGATCCGCCCTAAAACCCACATTTTGGAAAACAACTTCTAACGCAAGTTACCTTCTATAATCTTGTTTTATACTTTGTAACTGTATATATCATGATCAATAGTGTATGTGTATTTTACATATAAAATCATTGACAAAATGAATTGTTTGACGAAATTTAATTCCACGTGCACGATTTAACAACACTTATCTAATTGATTTCAATAGAACAATATATCTTATCCAATTGGGAGTTTTTAATTGCGCTGACTGTCTAGAGACTCTAAAAAAAACCCGGTCCATCCAGCAGGAACGTTTTCTCTCGTGACCCGATTTCTGTCTCGTGAAGTGACATATGGAGGTTGGTGTGAAGCTTCATACGGACGCAGGTAGGTGCCAGAGTTTAAGGAATAAGATATCGCCGAAAGGGCGTTATAGTAGCTTTGATCACTTACCAACTTCATGTTATATCCGAATAACACTCAAAAATGATTTTTTTATTTCTTAAGTTTATATTTATTATTTTGATTTGTGTTTTTACCGAGCGTCCATGCTCATGTAGCAGATTATTGAAATAAGGATCGGGCACACAAACTACAGTTCATTGGATTTTTATCGAATAAATAATTAGGAACACTATCTAAGGGTACATGATATATATATATTCAATATAGAAGGTTAAAATAAACCTAACTAGTTTAAACTAAAGGTAATTTACACCGTCAAGTCAACGGAATTAAAGACATGAAGAGCGGAGTAAACTACATCTGTGATATGATTTGGTCGCAATCAGCGACGAAGAAATCGTGTCGTTGGCCTACTTAAAGTTAAAAATGCAATTGTTAAATACATTTTTCGACAGAAATTCAGGTTGTCTAAGAGAATTGACGGATAATAGGTGAATCAAGTTAACGTTAAGTTCTGTCAAGGTTTTGCAAATTTTAGAAGGAAACAACGGTATGTTCATCGTTTAAATAGGACTCGTGGTTTTAGACATGTACTATGACGTAAACCATATTTGGGCGAAGAGCAGGTTGGTTGCTTTTTTACCACCATGATGTATATGAAAAATAAAAACGAACTGACAGAGAGTTTTTGTTCAATTGGAAAAATTCTGTTGTAGGATTTTACTGGTGCCCTGACATGAACATAATTATTCGAGTCTCGAAACCAGTCTCGCTCATGCCGAGACATGACCGTGATGGCTGTATTCTGGAAATCACAGATTGTCTTCACCATCAACGTAATATGCCTCCATTTCTCTGCTTTCAATGTTAGAGTCATGGTATGAATTCCCAATCTTGCATGAACGAATTGAGCGGTATGTTTAATGTTGTTGTTCTCTTAATTGATGAAATTCTTGTCTCTTTACAAAATAAACCCTGTATAAATATTCTGATGAAAGGTGCCAATAACGGACATTAATAAATCTTATAACTCTCTGAAGGAATACAAAATAGAAAGTTGGGCAAACACGCACCCTACATATACAAGATGTAGAATCATGTGCCCAGGAAGAGTAAGCAAAATACATCGTGTAAATGCCTGACCTTTGAAGCGGTGATTGTATTCATACGCTAAAAAGCCTGATCACGTGACTGATCTCATGTTATACATATATTATGTAAGAACATGAATGCCAACTTCGTAAATTTAATCATATAAGGAAATGCATTAGCAAATGTAAATATATTGGCAAATATATAGAATTAATATTCATGTACCTGGCTATCAATTATGTATGCATATATATACACACCAGGCGTAGAGAACATTTAACAACATACAATGACATAATGCAATGATATATATAGTGATCTTTTATTTAAAAAAAATAGTGATAAACTGTTTTTGATATACTTAGCTAACGTCATCCTTATAAATACTAAACTGCAGACATCTTATCAAGATCTTAGATGTATGAAAGAGCTACAGTTCAAATCATAAAAACATGTTGCTCCTACATCAACTGTTTTCTAATAGATTAACATGCTTCAGTCCAGACCTCCCAGACGTACATAAACTATAATTATCTATATCCATATGCGCATTGTGTAGAACTGCAAATCATTGATGAGGAAATGCCTATCATTTTATATATCTAAACTAAAAGTATTGTGATGTAAATCGTATTTGATAGCATTCACGAAGCCATTGAGACAATGTTTAAATATATAAGGAAAACGCTAATAACTCAAGAGGTTTTATTAAATACCTTCCCGCTGCATATTACAGCTATATAATTGCCTTGAAGTAGAAATGTCGATATATTACATGCTTTCAGTAAGACAAATAAAAAAAAAAGAACTACAAGTTTAAAAAGCAGTAGCTAATTACTTCGTTACTAGCTTGAAAATACGGATGTGTATTTAATTGCTAGGATAAAATTTAGAAATTCAAATCAAAATTAGGGATTATCTCCCTCATGCATAGCTCTTATCCTTGGACGAATTTGGCTCCAGTTTTTGGTACTCTAGTATTCCGTTAAGCTCTTCCAAGACTATTCTCATTTCAAACTTCCACAATTTTGGCGTGAGCATCACTAAAGAGACATTATTTATCGAAATGCGCATTTGGTGCATCAAAATTGGTACCGTATAAGTTTTATAGGAGGAGTTGTCAATTAAAATATTTTCCCGAGAAACTATTACGTCCAAGGACCAAAATATGCACAGCTCCACATTGTGATCTTTCTTTGTACCGAGTTTCATCAAAATCCCTCAAAGGGTTTAGAAGGAGTTGCGAAGACAAAGTTAAGGGGATATAAGGAAAGACAGACGGACGGACAGACAGACGGAGGGACAGACAGACGGACAGACATACAGACGGACGACATCGGTATAGCATAATACGCCCGAATTGTAATGCGGACGTATAAAAATAATACCTTTAGCTACACTGGAATAACCCTGAATACATTGATATGATATCTGAACAATATATTTAAATATTATTAAAATGTTGGTGAATTTTCCAATCAACAATAAGTACAAAATAACTATTTAATTATCAGACAAAAACGAATTATATTCTTATAAATTTTGTAATTAAACAATCCCCCCCCCCTCCTTTAGAAATGCAAGCTTTTCATACATTTGAACCTTTTACAACTTTTTCTGTACTTAAGTTCCCAACGAATTTTATTTTACAGATACAATATATAGATGCCCCCTAACAAGAATATATACTTCATTTAACCAAGGACGGTTGTATATTCTAACTATATAGCGATAATCTTCTGTTATTTTTGAAAATCAGTAAGTGTTCAAATCCATGCTTTTATCTGTTGTCATGGAAACAATTACCTTGGAAAAATTGAGTGCTTGTTATTTTTTTAAGTGGGTAAAACCATTTTAAAACAAAATTAAGTAGACAAAATAACATATAGCTTACAGGAAATATATCCCCGTATATAGCTAAAAATCATTGTTTTCCACAAGAATTTTGCACCTGTTGCTAAGGAAATAAAAGGCCTTGGAGATAACACCCGTATTGCGTTTAAAGTCATTTATCTAATCTCTGCTTGTTACATATAACACCTCAATTGATACTGAAAGCATAACATTCTTGTAAAAAGCTTTGAAAACTTTTATACAAATATTCAACTCAGCTTAATCAATTCATGGTGCAGAATTTTAAAATGAAAATGGTTTTACCGCTTGTCAACAAATTCCTAAAGTTTTGATTTTAATCAAAATCAATTTTATTTTTCCAATTTATGATCGGTGATTGATACCGACATGGAACGAACGCGTGAGTGACGTGTAACAGTCTTCCTTTCGGATCATGTCAACGATTTTTTTAAAGAATTTATGGGAATAAAAATGAAGTAATCCTGAAACAAAAGGTGAAAGTGGTAGATTTATTAATTCATTGATTAATATTAATAATTGAGAGAGAGAGAGAGAGAGAGAGAGAGAGAGAGAGAGAGAGAGAGAGAGAGAGAGAGAGAGAGAGAGAGGTTATTGTGCAATAGGTGAGATGCCTGTTATGCAGTACCCAACTGGTTCTTAAGTATAAACCTCTTTCCCTAGTTTTAGTATTGACCTAAACATGTTGATTTACATGGAAAACACATATGCATATCTACTCACAAAAACAATGATAAAAAGGAATCTACAAGACTTGGTTTTTCCCCTGGAATCACCCCAAAAGTTACAATCTCCGCACGGCATGTAACAATTTATGACATACTGTTGCCATACGCAGCAACGTATGTGACAATTTGTAACAAAGCGTGGTACGAATGGCCACGCTATGTAACAAAAAATAATACCGTGTCGTATCAACACAAGAGCTTATTCTGCGTATGGTCTCTTTTTCAAATCGAAGCAGGCACCTAATCCCACCTCTGGTATATCCAGGGATTCGTATTTGCCCAACTCTCTATTTTGTATTGCTTGTTGGAGTTCTGAAATGTGTTCAGTGTTCGTTATCTTCACCTTTCACGTAGTTCTAAAACTTAGAAATGAGGATAACCGCATATTTTCAATAAGCAAACAATTCATGGCAAAAACTATATCGTATTTAACATTTGACGTGACTACTATCTTCGTTGAAGGTTGATGTGTTGTTTATACTGTATACGAGGCAGTTTGGGACAATAAATGTTTGTAACGAACAAAACTTGAATATATCGAGATTCAGGACAAAGAGTTTTCCTGAAATATATTTTCACTTTTGATTTGATGATAGTATTTAGGAATGTTTGTCGATCGACAAATGAAGACATTGAAATAAATCGCCATATATTTCAAATATTGGAATAATTGGAATAATTCGTATGATTGCAGCATTTCCACATCAATACTGAAAAGGAATAACGCTGATTCCACGATTTCATAACTGAATCAGGTTTCTTAAAATTTTGGTAATTTTATGTTACTTTGGTTTCAAAAGTCCCGTTTAGAGTCAGCATATCGTAAAATCAATAGTTCTTAAAATGATATAACTTGTAAATACAACCTAGCTTGACCTCAAATGATGTTTGGCGTGTTTCATAACAATTGCTGTACTGTGCAGTTATTTAGGGAGATATTTAATTTGGCCAAAGTGAAGACCCTTGGCAATTCTGGAAGTATGTATATGGTATTTAGCTATGATATTGATGTTGCATATATAGGGACGAGAATTTGAAGGACAAAAGAACATCGATATATTTCGATTGACACAATCACTAGTATATGCTATCAATATCTTTTAATTTGTTTTCATGTCTCTTTTTGTGGGTTTTGTCACCTTATATCACGTTTTCTGCCTCATAATTAAGTAGTGGTTATCTGTTTTCCATTCATTTCCCACAATACTACGTAGTACATGGTGTATCTATTTATACTCTCATAACTTCAGAATATGTGTATAAATCTATAGAACACAGTAACTATTGTCAACTTCATTCTTGACAACTTTGGTTTCAAGTACTCATGCGTAATAATTCAAGAATATACCTCGATTTCTCCAAATTTCAAGACGCCTTTGCCTGTAATAAACACTTCTTTCACGAATACTTCAAGCAAACGACAAACTTCACAGGGTTAGTTTTAGTCACGAAACATTAATCCATGTAGTCAAACTATGGAAATGTGATTCATTTTAAACATAGAATAAAAACAGTTCTGTTATATTTCTATTTTACTCTAATTATAGAGGTATTTGCATGCATCTCCTAATATGGATTGATCAAGTAACTGCCATGACGCAACAGCTCATTATGACTTCATTTCCATACCAATTTGATTTGTAACTTTAACTATACTCTGCACTGTATTTCTAATTATTGATGTACGATATATTTTATTTTATATCAATTTTGATTGATATCGATTAAATGTTAGAAGATGTTAATGTTTTTGTTACGTTCTGAACACGTGTATTATGCCATCTAAACTGCATTATATTGCACTAACATTATAGTGATTCTTGACTAATGGCATATTTGATTTTTACATCTTTGTTCGTAATAAGTTAAAAACATGGAAGTCGATGTAGTATTTTGATACACGTTTAAACAATTTCAGCCCTGGTGGGAACGTATGCTGTAGTGGATATATTTGGAATGAAGCACAAAATACCTGTACACGTCTGTATATATTAACATCCAAGTTAATACATACTAGCAAGTTTATAATGGATATTACATTCAATATATTTGTATACTACTCATAGATAACACGTTTTTAAATGAAATCAGATTCAAACATCATGGATACCGATGGGATGCTTGAAGGTAAATTGCATTGTCGATTACCGTTTTTGATTATTTTCTTTGGTTTCCGTCGGTTGCATGGATGGATTTTACGGTACGAACTGTACTATTCCATGTCCATACCCAACATTCGACTGTTGATTACCGTTTGATTATTTTCTCTGGTTTCTTTAGATTGCACGGATGGATTTTATGGTAGGAACCATGTCCATACCCAACGTTCGGCTGGAAGTGTCAATTAGAATACATCTGCAGTAGCGAAGACTGTCACCACACGTATGGGTGCAGGATAACTCCATCAGGTGAGGAACTATTACTCAAATCTCGCCTTTTTCTTACCGAAAAAAGGATAGTGTTTCAGATTATCTCATATCCAATTTTACAGAATGTGCGCCTGGAAAGTACGACAAATACTGTGAGTTATCTTGTCGTTACCCAAACTATGGAAATGATTGTCAGTTGGTGTGCCATTGTGATGAAGTGGTCTGCGATGCTATACGTGGATGTACAGGTTTATTGTATAGTGATTCTCATAGTGTGTTTAACATGTGTTTAACATAGAACTTCTATCATATATGGAGCATTTTTCATTAAATGTCTTGTAAATGATTAAAATAAACTAGATTTCCTTTTGTTTGCAGATTATTTATCATTGCACATCATTGCAATATCAACCGTTCCTGCATCTGCTTCAAGTATAATTTATACCGGTAATTGTTTATTTGATTCTGCAAGAATATAATGATATTTAATTAAAATAGTCATCACATTAGTTTTTGTGTGTACAGATAACATGTTTACATCTTAACCTCCTACATACTTTGATTTTCCTTAGTGTAAAGCATTCTTTATATGCGCATCTGGTGCATCTAAATTGGTACCATATAAGGTTTACATTGTGACCCCTGGGTCTAGTCCTCTGCTGGTGCACTATTAGTTCCCGAGGGTCTCTATAGCCCAGTAGCTAAGTACACCATTACCAGCTTGAAAATACGGATGTATATTTCATTGCTGTGATAAAATATATAAATTCATTTCAAATTAAGGATTATATCCCTCATGCATAGCTCTTGTCCTCTAACGAATTTGGCTTCAGTTTTTTCCTAGAATAACTCTTACAAGGTTGTTGTTATTTCGGATTTCAAACATTTGAGTTGAGCATCACTGAAGAGACATTATCTGTCGAAATGCGAATCTGGTGCCTCAAAATTGGTACCGTATAAGTTTTGTCTCATAACAGAAGCTGCACCGAATCTATCAACATCTCCCATATGGACAATATGCGTGCTGAAGAGGAGGAAGACGTAAATGAGAGTGATCCTACGCATTTAATTCCTTGTACATGTATCATCAGTCGCGTGATTGTTGCGGGAATGTTGCTGATCCTGTATGTAATGACATATTTACATACAGTTATGTGTATAGTTCAAAGAGATACATCGAGTAAAATCACACATTGAAATGATAAAACTTACGACCCCTAAGTTCAATCAAAATATGACCGCATAGGATATTTTCTCTGAACATGTTTGCCCAACTGTTCACTTTGTATTGCTTATAGGAGTTATGAGATTGATCATTGCTTATAGGAGTTATGAGATTGATCATCGTTCGTTATCTTCACATTTCATCTAAAAGAGTGAAAATGCAATAAAAGACACAAGTTTTGTATCATTCAGAATTCTTATCTATACCGATCAAAAACAAAGAAACACATAGTACAAATTTTACGCTGAATCTCATCAAATAATTTTTTAAATATCTTTTTGGTAAAGAATGACTGTTTTAATTACTCATTGTAACATCGAATGCTGTTATTCACTCGATATATATTTGAAAGAATTTGAGGACAATGGAACGTGTTTTCATAAAATCTTAAAACAGTCTCTGTAACTCGAGATTGTTTTAACTCCCTATTCCACGTGTTTCATGCATCAGTAATCTATCAAATGAACATGTTCTCACTATTTCATTGCATTGTTGTTAATTGTAACCGCTTTTTAAGATTTGTCACGACTAAAAGATGCTCAACGCACCGATCCAATTGGGATGCAGGTGTATCATAATTTACAGTTGAAAAAGATTGCAATGTTACTCAAAGCAACATATATCGCTTTGGAACATATATCAACACTATGGTACAAACAATGATTGTGATAGAGCATGTATACCACAGATAAAATCATCAGCACAGTATCGCTTCATCTGTTTCCTTCATTGTGAACGATTCACGACAGTTCTATATGCAACTATCATTATTGGGATTCACAGAATGTAAAAATGAAAAGGGTGAAGATAACAAATAGCGACGAATCTCAAAACTCTTATTAAGAATACAAATTCAAAGTAGGGCAAACACGGATCCCTGGACACACCAGAGGTGAGGAAATGTGACTAGGAGGAGTAAGCATTCCCTGCCCATCGGCCACACGAGTGATTTCTTGATCGCGTAAACGAAGTAATCGATTGTCAAATGTGTGTGTAAGTAAAGCCATCAATTGGTATAAACATGGCTGACAGCATTTCACCCAATGGCAATTTCTTTTTACATTGTTATAACGAACATGGATTTTGTGAAATGCATACTTTAAACGAAAATGATGAAATCCCTGCACCATCAACTTGTTTGTCAATAGCTTGAGTCGATTTAAAAACTGATCTTACGCACAGCAAGCATTGCTTATCGAAGCAGTTGAGAGGTATAAGTGTGTAGGTGATAATCGAATATTGCTACACACATATGGGAAGTTAACGATTGGGAAGCTGAAATCATCCCGTTTGTCATAAAGTTGAATTGCTAGTTTGCCGTTGATATCCATTTTCAATAAAACTTCCAAGTATGAACCAGATGCGGAGGGCTCTGTAGTGTCTTTTATCTTGCGTCTGCCGGGATGAAAGGCGACGGTAAAGGAACGGTGATCAATATAATAACTCCTTCAAACAATACAAAATAGATACTTGGACAAATACGGACCCAGGGATATACCAGAAGTGGGATCATGTGCCTAGGATATATATGTGCAGTTTTATGTTACAGTTGATAAGCCATGAATGCATTTTGATAACGGACAACAATTTTGAGTATTCACTATATTTTAATGACTAAGCGTTGAATTCAGTGTTCATTTCATTTTCATCCATTATAGTCAGTGTTCACTAAAGTATGATGACTACTATGTTTAGTGTTCACTTAAGTCTGATGATTCTATATTCCGTGTCCACTAGAGTCTGATTTTTACTATATTCAGTGTTCACTAAAGTATGATGACTACTATATTTAGTGCTCACTACATTTCGGTGACGGTTGTATTTAGTGTTCACTACTCTATCATTATTGACTATTGCATTCAATGTTCACTAATAATGAAGACTGTCTATCATATTCAGAGTTTGAGCCCCGCTCTTGTCATGGTCGTGTCAAACCTATGACGTAAATATAAGTACTGACTGCGCATTTCCAAAAGAAGGCTATAATGGGTCTTTCGGATATGACCTCCAACACGGAGATCCCGTGCCACAGCAGGTTTTGGTATGTTAAAGAACCTTCACTGCTACGACCGTGACCTTAAATAGAGTGTTTGGCAAACACGGACCCCTGGATATACCAAAGGTGGAATCAGGTGCCTAGAAGGAGTAAGCATTCCCTGTCGACCGGTCACACCCGGCGTGAGCCCTATATCTTGATCAGGTAAACGGAGTAATCCGTAGTCAAAATCAGTGTGCCAAGAATCAAAGCAGATTTTATCGGTAGAGACAATTACATATTTTAGACATTATGCCTGCTTCCTTTACTTCTACACTCACCCTATCACAAACAAATATACCTCTTATTCCTAATTTCCTTACAATCACATTTTGTAAATTGAAGTTTTTCTTGGAAAATAGTATAAAATTCATTGGAACCATGTGACATATTAAGTATTGTAATATGTGTGAAGTATCATTTTGTATTTGATGTTTTACTTTTATACATATTATTTTTCTTTTATTTCTTTTCTTTCTTTTCTGCATCTTTTTATATACCCAGTTCTACATATTTTCATACCTATTTCTAATTGACACCTAGTTTGTATTATAATTTGCAGTTTCTAACATTTAATTTCTCATTTGCATTCTATAATTTTACATTTGTATTCTATAATTTCACATTTGTACCCAAATATGTTTCATTTGTGTTTTATCATGGGGATTGTTTTGTGTATTTTAATTTTGTATCTCGATATATATATATATATATATATATATATATATATATATATATATATATATATATATATATAAACTCTGAAACTCACTTTCAACTTTTTATATATTCACACATACGTCGGGTGTTGAGAACATTTAACGTCATACAAGGATATCATAAAGTGAATACATAGAGAGTTATATTTGATGAAAATGTAATGATAAACAGTATTTGTATACTTAGTTGACTTCTTCATTATGAATGTTGAATTGCAGCTATCTTATTAAGATTAGAGACGATGAAAGAGTTACAATTAAAAGCACATACACATTTTGCTCCTAATTCATTTATTTCTAATAAATCAACAGTCTTTAATTCAGAATTCCCAGTCGTGCATGAACTTTAATTATCTATATCCATATGCGCATTGTGTACAACTCTATAGTAATGCATTGATGAGAAACGAGTTCTCATTATCATATATCAAATGTGAAAACATTGGAAATGCAAATCCTATTTGATGACATTCACCTAGCCATTGCTTCTTAGATGTTTAAGGAAAACACTGATAACTCGGGCCTTATCAAGTGGATTTATCAAGTACTTTCCTCCTATATATTACACATATCTAATTGCCTTCAAATCCAAATATCGATAAATTATACGAATTCAGGAAACCAAATAAAAACAAAATGAACTAGGAAGAATATATTGTGCACATGTGAATAATTCCAGTTATTTCACGCATTGATATCATACCTATTGATTTTGGACTTCGTAATGTAACAATAAAATTGATAACTTGTAATTCCATTTTGCTATCATAAAACTTAACAAACGTATGTTACAAACAAATATATGAATAATTGAATGATACACATTCATCAAATAAAAGAAATTTGGTCTTTATTCTGAGATCAATAAACGTGTAAACAAAGATGGCGATGCACAGACATGCTGACCCTCCCATGTGTTCGCAATTTTGTTGGACTGTGTATTCAGAGAACAGCAGATAATCATACGAAATACCGTCTCGGAAGCTCCTATGGTGTCACAAAGTGGCCTAACTTGTAGCTTAAAGGGAAACCATTGAGTACATATCAAATATGTCAGGCACACGTTTTCGTGTGTAATGGCATCTGCTGTTTGGGCTATTTGATAACATCGAGATTTGTATATTTGTAATAAATGGCCTACATCGTTCACGTTCTATAATCAAAATGAATCAAATGAGAGAAAAATAAAATGACATGGACACGATTTGAACTGAACATTCACAAATTTATTTTTCCAGTTTTAATGTTTATAATGCTTAAGTGAAGTTTTTCTAATGGTCAACAGAATTTAATGCCAATTGTCGAGATGTATGATATGTACAGAGCTCTAAATTCTTTGTAATATCAAACAAAATCCGTGTCATGTTTTTGTTTACATAGGTTAAATGTACTGGTAACAGTTTCGTTTCAAGCGAGATTGTTTTCAATTTGCAAATTCATTCTGAAAACAAGTAGTTTCTAGTGTTTATTACATCTCATTTTGTGTTTAACATATTTTCTATTGAGCACTGTATATGGAAACAGAAACATGACACGAGCCTTGTGTACATAACAAAGAATTGTAAGCGTTGTATCTCACTTGTAACTCAACAATTGATATTCAAATTGTAATTGACTCTTAGAAATACTTTAGTAAAGCATTGTAAAAATTAAGAATGAAAAAATAAAAGTTGAAAATGTTCAGCTAAAATCGTGTTCATGCGCCTTTGAAATGAGATTTAGTAATATCCCATTATCATCTGCATATGATATTTATATCTTTCAACTCATTCAATAAGTGAAAGTTATGTCTGCGTACGATGCGATTTGTTTAAAATCGATGCAGCATACAGACACACAAGATGATGTGACAGGAGTTTCAACAGTCTCGTTTAAAATCAGCATTTCGCAGATTCTATACTCGTTATGAAGATCTAGTTAGCCAATACAACATACCATTGGGTCACACGTTGTTTGATGTGTTTCATACCTAATGTTAGGCTGTTCTTGACACCATGATTCTGACTGCAGATTACTTCGTTTACCTGACGGTCAACAGGGGATTCTTACTCGTCCTATACACCTGATCCCACCTATGGTATATTCAGGGGTCCGTGTTTGCCCAACTCTTTATTTGTATTTCTTATAAGAGTTATGAAATTGATTATTGTTTGTTATCTTCATTTTGTAAGACCCAATGCGTCGACGAATGGTGTGCATATTCAGATTCTTTTTTCTTGATGATTAAATATTTCTGTCGGTGACCTAAACAATAGAGTTATAAGCAACCTATCATAAATATTCCGATTACGTCATTGGGCAATTTGAAACTTCTGCATGTAGCATGTAGAAGCTGTCTACAGTCGTCATAAAACAAGATATTTGGTGCCCCGTCGAAAACATAGAAGTTGACTTCGTTAAAAATGCAGAGTGATTTCCGTGCATCCTATTTCTGCAGAAACTGTTAAAGACCCCCCCCCCCAAAAAAAAAAAAACTCGTACGGTTGCTCCACGGATGACTGAATGTGGGCGGAGCTTATCCATGGTCAATGTTTTTTACCTGGAATTTACCTGGCCAAGAGATCGGTTGTTGTGTATATTTTTATGATATACACAGGAAATTTCTCAGGTTATATACAAATTATGCTTAGTGTCTTGATTTGTGCACACACAAAAAATAATTAAAATTTCTACCTACATGCATACCGCATTTCTATTTCCCGTAAACCTTCAAACTTGGTCATATTTACGTATTGCAAATGACAGGTTTAGCCCATTTCTAAACCTTTGCTTTTAAAACTTCTAATTAAATTATTATATATCGTATATAAATAATTTCCGAAATATAATATTACCCGGCGTTTCCGGGCACTTCCTGGTGTCCTGGGACTTCGCGGTGTCGTGGGTGTAGTAGGTAAAATATACATGTTTCGAGAGAATGAATAAATCCAAGTAGATCTGTGTACATGTACAACCAAATGAAGAATGGTCAAGATGCTCCTCAATATGGGTCGTCTGTAGGGTTTCTCTAGCTGTAGTGTTTTCGTAATGGTGGTATCCCAAACAGAAGCTGACACGAATTCCCCCCCTCCTCTCTCTCTCTCTCTCTCTCTCTCTCTCTCTCTCTCTCTCTCTCTCTCTAGGGTTTCTGTGGACGTAGTGTTTGTGTAACGATGGCATCCCAAACAGAAGCTCACACGAAGTCTACACCCCCTCCTCTCTCTCTCTCTCTTTAGGGTTTCTGTGGACGTAGTGTTTGTGTAACGATGGTATCCCAAACAAAAGCTGACACATAGCTAGTCTACCCCCTTTCTCTCTCTCCCTTACTCTCAATCATTGACTAAATGAGTAATTATTGTCATACGTATGCAACACTATTGCCATGCCATATTATTTCATCTATATTATTGCTACAGTTTTACACATTTCTCTCTCTCTGTCTCTCTTTATAAATATAAAACCGTGATGAATTATAAATAGCTCTCTCTCTCTCTCTCTCTCTCTCTCTCTCTCTCTCTACCTTTATAAATATAAAACCGTGATAAATTATAAATAGAAATATATCAGTAACTCTCTCTCTCTCTATATCTCTCTCTCTCTCTCTCTCTCTCTCTCTCTCTCTCTCTCTCTCTCTCTCTCTCTCTCTCTCTCTCTCAATATAAAGCCGTGATAAATTATAAATAGAAATATCTCAATAACTTATTTATGCTTTTTTACTATTGTTTGATTTCTGATTGTGTAATTTATAATCCATATAGTATCTCAAAGAGAAGCATTTTTTTTTCGCTACTGTAACAATTTTACGCATGGGCAATATAACCATTATACATGTTGATGTGCTGCGCCAATAAAGAATTGTTCATGTTTTTATAAATATAAAGCCACAATAAATCATTAATAGCAAATATTCCAATAACTTATGTTTGGTTTTTTTTTTTTTTATTATTATTGTTTGATTTCTGATTGTTTAATCTATAATACATGTATAAAGATGGAGAGAGAAAATACGATGATAAATTACATTGTATAGGGGACGTTAGAAATTAAAATATTCTAGGTGCGAGTCAATGCTATCAAAAATCCGGTATACTGGGGCTTTCCTTGAGATCTGAAGACTGCCGGTCATCATTAGCCATGATTGTTATCAAAACATCTTTCTCAGGTAGCTGAAGACCACGGTCTCTGCAAACGTCAATCAACCTAAGCGATATTGTTAAAAGTTTGATTGACCAGCGGCTTATCATTGATCGCGACACAGGTAAAATTTGGGGGCGTTAACTTAAAGTTGGGTCTTTAATGATCGTAGTCTTTACACAATATTGAAACATGATCAATTTTCATATTTTAGGATGTATTTGTATGCTATTTGTAAACTCCATTTGTAACACTATTTTGTGTTCTAAATGGAGTTTGTTTTCCTTTCATGTCACATGTTTTGCTTTTTCTCTCTTTATGTCGGGTCTTCAAGTCATTTTAAATAATATTACTCTATAGCACATAGTACAACGTATCATTTAGACAACATCATTATGGATTAGTGACTATTGAGATTATCACATTGTATGTGATTGTTTGCATGTACAACCATACTAACTTACAAAGGTTTTCTCTCGGTTATTGGGACAATATGAAAAAATACAGATTAGAATTATATCTAAGTTAACATGAAGTTCCTATCCATCACTTACACTATATCTACAATTGTTTGCCAAACTCTCTATTTTGTATTGCTTATAGGACTTATGAGATTGATCACTGTTCGTTGTCTTCACCTTTACATTCTTTATATGAATTAAGAGATTGATCACTGTTCGTTATCTTCACCTTTATATCCCTTATGTGAGTTATGATATTGATCACTGTTTGCCATCGTCACCTTTATAGGAGTTATACGATTGATCACTGTTCGTTATCATCACATTTATAACAGTTATGAGATTGATCACTGTTCGTTATCGTCGCCTTTAATGAAATACAAATAAAATACAGATAATCAAATACAAAACTAAACTAAATCACGGCATCAATTCATTTTGATAAAACAAATGTTTCAGAACGTTGCCACTATGGACTGCATTAGACCAAATAAATCAACGCCGAAAGCAGTGAAACATATCTTAAAAACAACTAAGAAAAATATCAGTCGTTCAATTAAAGTTTTCAGTTAATGTAAATTAGTGATGACCGTTTACACTGTGTTAATTATTGATAAAATAATTATCATTATTTGTACTATGCCTCGTCGGTCCCTTAAATTACAATAAACCATACGTAGCGCTATAGGTATCTATAATTGTGATAATTGGAAATTTTGCACGGGAATGAAAATTGATCTATGAAATTTTCAAATTTTCTAAAAACTACGCAAGGTCATATTCTTTCAGGTATAGTTCATTACCTCATTGTGTGAAATGGGACCAGGATCATAAAATGGATGCAAAATACGAGTTTATTGCATTGGATTCAGTAATAGATGTACCATGATGTCATTTAAGTCGTATATTTCTATAATGTAATTCCCAATCTAACTTTGTGAATTAATTGCTATAGTGCATTTTTTACAATACATGAATTCAATTGGAGTTAAATAGTTAGATTGTATTATTTACAACAAGGTTGTTTTTTTAAGAAGCACAAACTATTCTGGATACATAGTATACACTATAACAGTTGACTTTATTACAACCCATTATTATGTGTGTAAATTACTACAAGTCCATTATCACAGAGATGAAACCAGTTACAGATATATAAAAGTAAATCTATACTCTGAGATGCATCAACTATTTTCAATCTACCATATCTAAAATTGTCAGGTTACATGATTAATTCTGTCAAATTTTGCATTTCAAGGTATATTCATAATGTATGCATTTTATAACTCAAACTTCCCAAATTAGCAAACTTAAAGCATTAAAGAGAAATCTGACAAAACAAACGAACAGAGTATTGATAAACCTAAATTTATTGCAACAAAGCATAACAATATGAAATAAAGTAGAACCATGTGTCTAAAACTGTCTGTACTACGTCTAACTTATGCATACACAACAACAACAAAAAACAGATTTGTTTATTGTGATCCGTCCATTTCTATATGCCATTGTAACACTGTTTCATTGGCCATTGTAACACTGCAAGATCGATAATATATCACACGGAGTTACTTGGGAACAAGCTGCATGTTAAAATTGATAACCAGCATGCTACCCGGAAGAACTTAGAGGCAAGGAGTGCAAATGACACCATCCAAATATGCACAACATTACAGCAATTTGGCTAACATAATTATCCATACTTCATAACATTACCTCTCTAATAACTTTTTTAATTTAATATTTCCATCATTTCTGATTTGATCAATTCAAGATTAAATTTACAGGTACACAGCTTATTTTTACATATATCACAAACAAAATCAATATACAGATCAAGTTTATTTATATAATACATCATATGATGAACAAAGGCACACAGTTTCAAACACAGTGTCAAAAGAAAACGAAGTGCATGTACGTTATTGATAAAAAATGTATTATAGAAGTTTTTCAAAGCATATCATCTGTTGTCCATTCCAAGAAAATGTCCGGTCTGTGAAAGAAAAAAGCGAGTTTTTAAGATCAATTAATTGTTGGGTTAGAAAGAAAGTGACCGCACGTTATGGGTTGACCATTCTAGTAAGTGGTGACTTCTTACATTACCTTGAAGCAGTCCAAATGACAATATTGTGATATAGTAACCATGTTTAATACGATCTTCAAATAATATACACTAAACTAAAATAGCACTAGTACCTTCCGTTAATAATTCCATGACTGACGCAATGCTCACTTAATGACTAGTCCATATAATAAAGAAACCATGACTGTAAGCAGAAGTATCAAATTTCATTGCAGTCAATCAAAAGCTGTAAAAAAAATGGAATACCCAAGGCATTGGTGATGGACAGAGAGAGTGACATGTCATAGCTCGTTCAGGAACCAGAATTCAATCTTCACCGTGTTATGTCAAACACAAATATATACCGCAGTATTACGTCAAATGCTAAACGATTGAATGTCAGAATTGCCTTACAGCTTGAAAATTACACGATTTCATCAACAGATTTTATCAATAATTAAAAGATATGCAATAATGTACTGTCGATTTGACAAGCAAAGGCCTATAACTCACGATTAGCAAATCACAAAATATGCAAAACGATAAACACGTCCTCATATTGACTGTTTGCTACCGATTAAGATAGTTTGCCCATTGGAGAAAAAATGGCACTGCACGGACTGACTGGTAATTAGACAGGCAGGCAGGCTATTTAAAGGGAAATGCATTAAGCAATGAATTTAAGACTTGAAACTAAATAAGGGTATATGTATTAATTGCGATGCCTTGCAATGATATATGTGTCGATATGAACCGTTACACTTCATACCCCAATGTATTTTGAAAAAAAAAAAATACATTTTGCCTTGATTGATGTAGGAATTTCAAACCTTTGAAATAGACATGCTATGTCTATATCCCTACACTCATTTTTATAATTGCTCCACTTTCATGAGTAAATATTATGATTACAATATCAAAGGCAAGAACATCGCAAATGTAAATATTAAACAAATATGTAATTACCATAAAACTATAACATAGGATGGGCGTATTACATTATTATCTTACACACAGCTCATCTATACAAGTTTGATAATAGACGACCTTCACATTTACAGTAACAAGTTATCACAATCTAGTAAGTCATATATTAATTATTATACATACCTAACATTTTAAAAGAATGATTTATTTGATTTAAAACAAAATCTTACTATAAGTAGTTTAGTGACAGTATTTAACTTGTCTGTTTCATACAAATTAGAAGTGCTACACAGTAACAGTTAGTCTGTTCCAATTGTATGTGAGAGTTTTCACATTCACGTGCTATGAAGCTTAAAATGCCCTAAGAAGTAATGCGTTTTCTTATCAATGTTGTTACATTAACTTGCTTTGCTATATGACATGGTGTAAAATAGCAGAACCTTTGTACATTGCTGGCTGTTCTTTTATGTTATTATGAATTGTACGACAGCTTAGGTGGGTGTTTGTAATGTTACATTTCTACATATTTGATGGAGGATTTTCTATATTACTAAATGTATAGGCATTTCTAGTGGAAATCCGGAAACGACGATCTGTTTGACAATTAAATACTCTGATGCTAGGCCTAGGCTGGTTGATGACATCACCCCACCTCGGACAAGTAGTTTGGAGATCCTGAATAGTGATTGGCTCATTACGGTCACGTGAAGACGTGGGATATTCCATCCCACTTCATCGTGGAATATTCTATTCCACGTCACCGTCAAAATTTGTACCAGGCTTCCTTGCGAGTTATCTTTCTTGTTGCATTTGTCAATAACAATGTCGGCGAAACGGTTTCCAAGTTTGGCAGCAGACGAGATCGAAAAAATAAAGAAATTACTGATTAACTCCAACGAAACTATTCAAAACAATCAGAATGTCGCTAATTTGTTAAAGGTCTGCTTAGGAGATCTCAATCAAAATCACAATTTCGAAGAATTTGATGCCGTTCGTCTTCATGAATACAAGAAAACAGGATAGATAATTTTACAAGGTCACAATGTTTGAAAACATGAGACATACGATCAACAGGTACTTCTGGGAGCCCCCTATAACAGGGAGTTTGACATAATAAAATATTACGAATTTCGCGATGAAAATATGTCATTCAAGGCTGCCCTGGCTGAACTAAAACGGATAGGGAAAGGGGATGTCCAACATCATCCTGATATTAACGAGAGTGACCGTAAAAGCTGCACGAGTCGAAGTACATGAATCCCCAAACACCGTACGGACTTTTGAATGAAGTTCAATTTGATGTAGGCTATACTTTTGCCGTAGATTTGCAGAGAACATGCATATTATGTCAAAATCAACGTACGAGGTCATGAAGGAACCAAACTCAGGACTGAAATATGTGGCGAAATGTACAAACTAATGAACTAAAAATCATAGACGTAACGACAGGGAAACCATCTCCGGTGTGATGCCAGAATCCCTAGGATTTCCATTATGTCCGGTAAGATCTTTGGAAAAGTATATCAGCAAACTCCACCTCGGCAGCTGAAATTGTTGGCAATGACCAAGGGATTCGTTTGACGATTGTGATAAAACTTGGTACTGTAACGTGCGATTGGTTGAGAAAAAAAACTAGCATCATTCATGTCAAAACTAAGCCAGTACACAAGTCGTTCACAAATCTATACCAACCATTCAATAAGGGTCACTGTTGCTACAATTCTGACCAAGTGTTTGTTTAGTCCATTACAAATAATAACCGGACATAAATCAATGCAGTCTCTAACAGTCTACCAACGAACCGATGCAGAGGAAACATTCAACATGGGACAGGCAATGCGGCAAAGTCTTGCACCTCAGAGTACGAAAAATATCGGTGCTTTACCGAGCACTGCAACACTTCCTATACATCCACCCGAAGCTGTTGGAGACAGTAGACTGGTGCCAATACCTCAGGAACATGGTGATCATGAAGCGGTTGTCGAGTTGCAGAAAATCAACATGACGGATCTCTTTAGGAACTTTAACAGTGTTCATACTCGACAATCTCAAACAGAGACCAGGTTTCCGAGCGTCCTGATCAGGCATATTATACCAGCTTTCAATGGATGAACAATAGGGACAATCAACTTAAGCATAAACATATCAAAATAATAACTGTGAACATTGAAGTGATTTGTGCCATGTTTTGCCAGTTCTGTGTCCATCACATTCATATCAATTTGAATAGACTGTGATATCGGTTTAATGATGTTATATCTATAAATATTAGTGTTCTTATTAAATTGTTATATTTGAATTTTATATTCTTCCTTTAAAAAGGCTGCGCCATGAAACACATAAATGAATTGGCTAGGTTATAGGATTTTATTTCCTCTCAATAGCCTGGAATCAAACCCAGCTCTCCATGCAACATGTGCAATGCAGGGGAAAATATGGGATGTTTTTTTTTTTTCTATCCACGAAAATCGAAATCGAACCTTTGTCCCTCTGCATTGCAGTCAAGTGCTATATCACTTACAGAACTACTTACAGCAGGAAATTCACACGGTTATATTTGCATTGATGTATATATAATGGTATGATGTAAACATATAATGGTATGATGTATACATATAATGATGTGATGTATACGTATAATGGTATGCTGTATAATGGTATAATGTATGAATATAATGGTATGATGTTTATATATAATGGTATGATGTATACATATAATGGTATAATGTATGTATATAATGGTATGATGTATGAATATAATGGTATGATGTTTATATATAATGATATGATGTTTACATATAATGGTATGATGTATACATATAATGATATGATGTATACATATAATGGTATAATGTATGTATATAATGATATGATGTATACATATAATGATATGATGTTTACATATAATGGTATGATGTATACATATAATGGTATAATGTATGTATATAATGGTATGATGTATGAATATAATGGTATGATGTTTATATATAATGATATGATGTTTACATATAATGGTATGATGTATACATATAATGATATGATGTATACATATAATGGTATAATGTATGTATATAATGGTATAATGTATGAATATAATGGCATGATGTTTATATATAATGGTATGATGTATACATATAATGATATGATGTTTGTCCATGCAAAAGTTCGCAATAGACTCATGTATATTATTATAATATATCATCGGTGGTGTGAATGTGTTACCTAGTCATTTAGTGACCTGATACAGAATAGCACCAGGCCATTAAGTTTTATACCGGGCGAGGTGAAGCCAGGTCACTAGGTGACTAGGTAACTGATATTACCACGTGATGATCTGACTTAACACATGGTATATGTATGAAGCTGATCTGTGGACATGTGGTACTAACAAGGATGTGAATAGTGCATTCAAACGGACACTTTCGATTCATGAATTAGAATCTTTCCTTTCTTAATCTGTATATGTTTATTTGGTTTTGTATACGATTCTAAATACGTAATCGACGGTCTTTCTTTTCACTGGTCAAGCTAGAGGGTGTCGTGACACTTGGGATATCCTTAATACTTCTTAAACATCTTGTCAAATTCAATTATCATAAAATAGAAAAGATAGAGTGGCACCTTAAACTTTGGCCACATTGTGAAACAAATATAATAGTAAGAAAAATAATTCATATAAACTGTTAATTAGCAAGAGGAAATGGCACACAATAAATCTAAATGCAAGGAAGTAATATTGTTTTGGTGGAGGGAAAATCTAGTATTGCTTCAAAACGATGTTTCCTTAAACTTAAACAGCCACACGGATAATACCACGTGACAGGTGGGCAGTAATGATTACTGATGACATGATGTGTAACATAAATACATGTACTTAGTTTGTGATCAAGAAACATAAATAGTTATATAACACACTCTACCTTATTTGATATGTACAGGAACACACGGTCATGGCTAGATGAATTAGTCAAGCGTTTAAAAAAAATCGCATAATACATTGTTTAACGAATATTTTTTTTTTATAAAAATGCAAAATATTGTGTTTTGAAAGCACTTCAATCAATCTCGTAGTTATGTTATTGTTTTTGAGAGTGATTAACAACAGAACATATATTGTTGGTTGAAGATTGGCATTGTCAAAGTTGAAAATCTATTTACAATACCTATAATAGGGACATCCCCAATACAAAAAAATACAACTCATACAACTTAAACAAGAATGACATTGGGATCTCCCTAAAATTTTAATTAAAATTTTGTAGATAAAACATCAGAAAATAGAAAAAATAGGAGCGTTTCCACGGCTAAAGAATTAATGAAAAGGGGAAAGTATACTGGTTGCCTGTATTAGTTTTCGACTTTGTGAAATTAAGCGTTCACCGTTATTCATATTCACTTCATATTCACTGAACTGAAATAAAAATTGTTTTATCTATGCATGTTTTAATTCGGATATACGACAACCTCATTAGATGTTAAAACTTGATATTGAATTTAATGGCGATGTACATTCATTACCAAGTCAGGGAAATTAACTCTAGTGTATCACCCCCTGTATGATAGCTTATCTAAATAATCACCATAGCTGATATATAACGGCGGTTGTGCGTCAAATCACAACAACATGATAATGGGTACCTGATTGCAAAATAAAAAAAATGGAAGTGAAGTGATTATGAGAAACATACCAAGACGATTAAGGGTGTACTCTCGTGGTACTTTTACCGCGAGTGAGTCTCCATATTTTTAAAGTCGCAACTATGGGGATCTGTGTGTTTTATTTCGTATGCACAAAGAAGAACATTAATATTTGTTTTTATTTGTATGTAATGTTAATAAACTAACAAAATATTAATTAAAACATGCCAATTTTTTTACTTATTTTCTCATTTTACGACATTCATGATGACGTTACGATTGTAAACAAACACGAGCTCGAAGACGCACACTGTACAATGCCGCATTTAGACTATTCTAAAGCAGTCCAGAAACATACATGAGCGATTCGTTATAATTCAGTCTACATCCGATATTCTCATAAGTGAGTGGCAGACAAAGAAAATTACAGACAAGCAGGCACAACCACGCACATGGTTGCACACTACAGTACTGTACATTGTGTCAGACGAGAGGGGGAAATGGAAGGATGTTAGCGATGTAGTACCCGAATCAGATGCTGCTGATATAGTATTGAATGGATTTGTAAGTTTTTCAATATACAAGAATTTTTTTTATGAAAATAAAATCTACAAACTATGTAGATCTGTACCTAAATTGATCTGCGATCTTCCTGATCCCGCTTAGTCGGTCATGAGTGACTCTCGCTCCTAATGTTCAATGTATCATTATTGAAGCATCATTTTGATTAAAAAGTGTAATCTATATCATTGTTTTTAAAAATCGCCAAAGTATACAGCGAATTTAATTCATGAAAAAGAGTTCAAAGAGAAAAGGAAGGTTTCTCCCATCTAGAGGTTTATGGCGAGCCATTCGTGTACAAATTAGTTAATAAAAAAGATAATTTTGTTGACTGTATATACATGTATAGATATGTTTTTTGGGCTACTAGATCGATAATTTGTTTCTAATCAGTTCTGAAAAATTAAATCGTTTTATAAAAAAATTATTTTAATTATTCCTTCAAAATGTAATTGTCAAAAAGTTTTAATAATGTTAAAATGTGTTTATAGGGTATTGAAAATGCACATTTTAAAAAATTGCTTATTATAATTTTAGCATATATTTCATAAACAGTCATTTATGCACTAACAAATTCATATATAACATTTTGCATAAAAAATTATTTTAGAGTAACAATTTGTTGGACAAGGCATTAAAACATTATCCCTGGCTAGACAAAAATTGAAGTTAGTTGAAGTTGGTGTATTGGCAGTCTGGTGGTAAATCTAATAGTATATTCTGTTCTATTGTTAAGAATTTATAGTATTGATAGAAACTGAGTTCCAATATTTTCTTTTTAGCTACATTCATTTGGTGACCACAGTGAGAGAGATGCGTTGTGCTATCATCATATGAAGAACCATACCAGGAAGTGCAGATTTCTTTCTCATGGCCACATGGAAGTTGACTGTTAAAACTAGTTTCTGGATAATAACTCAAGTACTTTGCATTCTATTCAAACCAAATTTGGACATATGGATACATAGAAAGACAAAAAGATGCCTATCAATTTTGGGATGAGAAGGTCAAAGATCAAGGTCACTGCATGGAAATTAGAAAATGCTGATGGGACATATATTTTACACATTCTGTAGTTATAAATGAATTAGTACTGTATATATGCACATACTATTTATGTTTTCTGATTATTTATCATATGATGAAATAAATATATAGAATATGTAAATATGAATTGAAATATACACATTTTATAACAAATCGTGTATTGTTATTGTTTAGAATGTATGTCAGTGTAAGAAGGGGATGGGGACACAAAATGGTTCAAATCTTTGTTCCAATGCACACCACCCCACATATTTTAAAAGATTAGACCCAGGTTGCATGTCTCAGTCAATCTAAATTAAGCATACGTATTGTTTCACATTCAGAGTTTGCAGTTCAAGTATAACAATTTCACAAGATCATACCCAGGTAGTAGGTCTCAGTTGCTTTGGTGTGCGCAAACGCCACATGACAATGAACCAATCACAATGGTTCAGAATCATCCCTACATGGGGGAGCACCCAAGCAACTGAATAACCACCATGAACTAATTCGCCCTTTTAACTGAAACCTTCGGCATATACCCGTCCTAGTTTTAAAGTGAAGAATTCAAGCTCCATTGTAGAGTATTTAGGAAGATGAAATTGCCCATCTCATTAAAATGAACCCCATCAGGCATCAAAAACTGAGAAATGTTATATATTAAGTATGGGTACTTGATGTAAAAATCATCTAACTTTAAGACAGTGAAAGCTGCAATACCTTTTACCTTAATCCTGCATCTCTCCATGGCTTTACTATCCAATGAATGTATCCATTCTAAACATGGGAGGATTTGTGACCAACGAAGAGTTGACTGTGCAAAATGAGTCTCAGTTAACTCTAATTTTGACCTGATTTTTGACAGGAGTGTGTAAAGATCTAGATACCCAATACCCCCCCCCCCCCTACAATGAATGACCATAATGTCTGGTGCTTCTTCAAAATGTTTAAGTGGATTTAGTTTTTTTATTTAACTTAAGTAACTTCAAACCTGAATATCCCTGCCACCAGATATTCATGTTTAATGTTTAATCTGTCCAGTCCTAGACATGTCCTCCTGATCTGTCTAGTGACTCCCTAATAGCATGTTTGATTATGGATAAACCTACACACCACACTTTAACTTCAGGAGATTCTACAATTGTAAAAGAGAATTAGTAAAGACTACATCATAGAAGAGTGGGATTTATTTGCTAAACCCCAGCATGTGTCCAAATGGACATATAATGTATTTTTGTATACCCTAAACTTGTATCGCCCTGCTTGCATTATGTCTTTTTGTAAACAGCCAACCTGGAATGCAGCTGTGGCTGCTCCTATCCTAAATGAATGGGTCCTAAAATGCCCTTTCTTTCCAAGAACCCCCAATGTTCGATTTAGTACTGAGGAGAACTGTTGTCTAGTAAGTGGATTTTTACCCAAATGAATGAATAGTGGCCCTACTATATTAGGTATAATCCTCAAGTAAATTACCACGCTTGTAACTGGGCACAGTATACCCCCACCCTATCTATGGCTAGAGAAACACCCCTCCCATTTTGGTCAGGTTTAGATTTACTAATGTGCACAAACATTTTGGAATAATTAGTTTCGAAAGTAACATATGTCACTTGTAAGATATATTGGACATCATTCCCAACTGACAATGACAACTCGTCATCTCCCTGGAGAAAGCAAAAATGGCTAGCGAATATGCTGCTCTAAACAACTTTGCTCCGTAACTGTCAAAACAAGTAGATGGCAATACTTGAACAATTTTCGTAAAAAGTGTTAATGTGATGGGCAACCGAGCATCCGTTGACCTGCTCATCCTCGTCATACCTTCCAGCAGTTTAACCACTAAGTGGTGCGTCTGCCAAATTTTGAATTTTGCATTGAAAACTAATGGCTGACAGGTAGGTTCTGGCAGCGGCATATGAACAAATTTTACAAGATAAATAAGCAATGAACTACACAATATCATAGAGTGAAGGGGCCCATATTTGACCATAACAAAATTCCTTACAAAATTATGGAATGATGTTAGCCCTGTTTCATAGGATGCCTTGGTATTCTTAGAGATTGATTCATCTAGCAACGTTTTCATCCGCATATGTAAAGGATATTGACTAACTCTACTGGGATAGGCTCTGACATGCTGCTTGCTTCTGTTGCTGGCTTCTTGAAACGATACCACTGTTTATGAGATACATAATCTGCAATCTTATCATCCACACTAGATATGTGCTTAGCCTTGAATATAACACCAAACAACATGAGTATATACACAAAATGCCCGACTAGCTCCATTACTCTTTTGGATCTAGATGATTGGCAATTAATTACACTGACCATAGATAGATTATCGACATGAAATTGCACCTTCTTGTGTTGCAACTGATTTCCCCATAACTCTACTACTAACACTACAGGTGCAAGTTCTAGGAATGTCCCGCCTCCCATAATGTCTTGTCACATCCAATGACGTGGCCATTGTAGAAAACGCCACCACCCCCACCCCTAGATTAGCCCCCACAACCTAGCTGACATGTCCCTGCACTATATGTAAATAATGTAGCACATTAGAATCCTCCCGCACTGTATCTGGAAAACATGCTACCCCAAGTGATCCAACAACTAGAGCCACATTCTAAGGTCATTTTGGATTCCTACTGACAATGTAAAACTTATACGGTACCAATTTTTATGCACCAGATGCGCATTTCGACAAATTATGTCTCTTCAGTGATGCCCAACCGAAATATTTGAAATCCGAAATAACTATGAAGTTTTAGAGCTAAATATAGCCAAAAACAGCGTGCCAAAAAAGTGGAGCCAAATTCGTCCAAGGATAAGAGCTATGCATGAGGGAGATAATCCTTAATTTTGAAATGAATTTCTAAATTTTATAACAGCAATTAAATATACATCCGTATTTCTAAGCTATATATGATGTTGTGATTTAAGTACTCCACTAAAAGCATTATACGTTCTTTGAATGAAAGTTTTACTGGACCGTATTGCCTTGGAGAAAAAATTAACATACTAACTAATGGTGCATTTCCTGCAACGTGGTTTTTCCATTCCAAAAAAATATTCACTATATCCCTCAAAATGTCTAATTTTGTCTGTGGAATCCTAATAATTATGTCAACAGTGTATATTTCAAAACCTAAAAATGTAAGCCTAGTTGTGGGGCCAGTAGGTTTTTTCATTGGCTATTGGTACACCTATCTCATCAGCTAAACTACTGAATATGGACATGAGAATCAAACATTCTTGACTACAACGCCTACCGGCAAAAATAAAGTATTCTAGATAGTGATTTAATGTAGCTAAAACCGACTGGTGCTGGGTAAACCAGTGTAGGAAAGATGCGAATGTTTCCCAGATTCTGCAGCTTATAGAGCAACCCACCGGGAGACATTTGTCTATATAGTGTAAACCTGCTACCGAAAAACCTAACAAATCCTGGGTACACCAGTATTAAACTAAAGGCACTTTGATGTCCATTTTCCCTAAAAGAGCTCCCTTTCCCAAAGTGGCAATCATATGAACTACGCTATCAAAAAAAACAATCATACTGTGCTGTACACAATTCAGGGTGTATAAAATTATTAATACCTCCAGAAGTGAGGGATGGTACACCACCCCCAACCGGCGAGATGTGAGGGCTAGTGATAGGCAAGCTAGGAAAAGGGCCCAATATTCTACCCAATTTTATTTCTTTATGAATATTAACCAACAAATCATCCTGGTTTCCATTGCAGATTTCATTTTTTTAAATACATGTATTTTAGGGCCTGTATAATGTAACCGAAAATCATTAGAAAAGCCATTCTTTGTGTAATTTGCAGCTTTCCTATCCGGATAGTATTCCAGATAATGCGCCAACTTCGTTATATTAATATGGGAATTTCCTAGGGCCCAAATATTTTTGAGGTCCTGAAGCTGTGTTTGCAAAAGGAGGGGACCCAAACAGAGGTTGGGTCTGCCCTGGTGATGGACCCCTATTGTGATTTGATGACTTTGAAGCACTGCTAGAGAGAGGGTACAAGTACTGGGGATGGGCCCCGCTACACCGTATGCACTTGTGTAAGTAGTGACAACCTGGTTGGTCGCAGCTCCCCTTAAAGTTGAAAATGTAGCATTTGTAGTGACGATGATTAGTTTTGGTTACCTGCTGATTGAAGTGATGGCGAGGCCATAAAATCAGCCAGAATTCATAGTTTACTGTAGACCATGATACGGAGGGGTCGACACTTCGTGAAGTCTAAATTGTTCATCATATGACTTCCACCCCGAATTTGATTATCCACCTGTCGATGTCCCCAGTCTAATATCATGCATATATTTAAAAAGCTCTTGAAATAAAAACTTGGATTACGCAGTCAGGTACAGACACTAACTTTAAAAGATTACCAAATCCTTATATTAGAAAAACATTTACAATGTATTGAAGTGTAAAAAGTCTTTTTATGAATTTTTAAACAAAATCTCTTCAGTGACTGCAGGTACAATAAAATGAAGTCGGCTTTTGGATATTGATAACAGAGAATGGAAAATTTTCAATATACTACCTTTTAAAATAATTAAAAAATGTAAACTCCAATGGTTTCAATACAGAATAAATAACAGGAGGGGACCCAAACAAACAAAAACGTTTCTATCAAAATTAAAAAAGTAAATTGTAAAATGTGTACGTCACAGAGAGGAAGAGACAATATAACATATAATGTGGGAATGTGATTGTGTTCAAGCATTCCTAGATTAGTTTCAACTTTACATAGAGGATAAAACAAACTTTCATATAGTTTTTACCAAAAAATATTTAATTTTGGGTACTCCTGGTAAAAAGTTTTGTATGCAAAATACTCTTATCCTTTGGTTGAAATACTATATTTATACAGCAAGATGTACTGAGAAATCATTGGACATTCGTTTTGCAATATCCTACTTAAAACTCTTTATGAAACATAAAAATTCCTATTTTACAAAAATGGTGATAGCGAAAAATTTGATACCCAGTGGAACAGATGGAGCCTGATCTTTACTTAACTCTCTCTCTTTCTATCTCCCTCTCTCTCTTTCTCTTCCTCTCTCTCTGTGTGTGTCTCACATATAAAAAAAAATTGTCTGTATTCCTACACCATCCTTGGTATGCATATACTGAACATATATTATGATATATACAGATTGTTTACAAAAAAAACCTAAAAAAAACAAACTCTTGAAATGAATGTGGATGTGCTGCTGCATATATACTAGCATATGCTGAAAAGGCATCTGTCCATCTACTGATGGATTGAATCTTAAAACTAGGCTTGGCAAGCTCCCTTGTAACCAACTCCTTTCCTTCATTATAAAATGTTCTTCTTTCTGTACATTCAGCATGAGATGTACTGTCCAGCAAAAGCTCAATGTCTATGTAAGAGGAACTTATGATTTTAGCCTTTAAGGAACTAGAAACATTAATGACTAACACTGAATAGATGCTGTCAATAAACTGGTTCTCAAAACCTGTAGCATTTCTAGTACCTGGTTGAATGTTCGGTGCTGTCACCACTTTAGAAGGGGGTATCCAGTATCAATGAGCTGTTGGCTACTTCTGAGAGGCCTTGCAATGCTTCGTCAGATGGATCCCGGTCCACTACACTGGACAGGTCAGTCTCCATTAATATAAAGTCATCTACTTTATATGCATGAAATAGATGATCATATTTACAACAATAAAAAAATCCAGACCTCCTGACTTACGACAAAGGTTGGTCTTGAATATGTTCACTCTTATATCAGTGAAATAAATGATTCCTTGATAGTAGTAAGAAGAAATTGACGAAAGGCAAATAAAAATATTTAGAATAATTGTCATGTGATTTGAATATTGGAATGGTTCCTATAAAGTCAGCATTTACAATTCTTATGGTCAATGACCAGTTCAATGTCCGAGAGCTATCAAATTTAAAGACCCGATTTTAAGTTAACACCCCCAAATTGTAAGCTGCCTGTCAATCAAACATTTAACAATATATCTCAGGTGGAGTGACACCTACAGACACCGTGGTCTGGAACTGCCCAAGAGAAGTGTTTTGATAACAATAACAGCCAGTATCCACAGGCATTCGTTAGATCTTGAGGAAGCCCAGTATACATGAGTTTTGATAGCATTGACCTGTCCACAACTGCTATTTTATTGTAATTCAATTGTTTTTAAAATGCAATTTCAATATAATTGTAATTTTCGCCCCTCTATGTACATTAATTGAAATTGAAATAATTTATGTCATTAATTTATGATACCTCTATATTTATAACAGAAATAAATTATTCATTGAATCAATGAGTGAGAGTAAGAGAGAACGAGAGAGAGAGCGAGCGAGAGAGAGAGAGAGAGAGAGAGAGAGAGAGAGAGAGAGAGAGAGAGAGAGAGAGAGAGAGAGAGGGGGGTGGGTGGGTGGGTGTAGAATGTGTGTCAGCTACCCTTAGGAATGCAACCATTATTTAAACATTATGACCACATAAACTCTGCAGAGGTCCCTGAGACAGGTCCTGCGTATATCAAAACCATAAAAACATGGACAGGTAGATTTCTACCATGTTCTGTCTCTGTGTATTTCTTTGAGTGTCATAGGATATAGCAATTAACACCTTGTTAAACCCTAGCAACTCCAGGTAAATGACATCTGTTTAGATTAGGCTCCGCCTACATTTTCACTGACCGTACGGTCATGATATGGGTCTTTAAACTGAAGTAGGCTACTGAAAAATCCAAGAAGCTGATGTTTCAGGAGGTTCAATAATCCTGTTCAAAATCAGCATTTCGCGAATCAGATGGTCTTGATATGATACATTTTGTAAAGACAATATAGCATTATCTCGAAAGCTGTTTTCCTTGCCTCATACCTATTTTTGAGCCGCTGTTGGCAAACTGATTTCAATTTTGTATACCTCATCAATTATTTCGAAACTATGAAACTGCAGTGAAAATTGGTACACAAATATCCAATTGGTCTAAATATAAAACCTTGATAAATCAGAAAGTGTATCTATATGTATGATATATTGTTAGAATAATGTTTTATCTATCATAATCATGTCATATATTTAGGAATGATAAATGCAAGGCCGGAAGAAGACAAACAAATTGACATCAAACACAGACCTTTATATATACCAGATGTGTGATAATGTGCCTCATACGAGTAAACATCTCCTGTCGACCGGTCAACCCTGCATAATTCTTATATGTCGATCAAGTAAACGGAGTAGACCGTAGTTTCTATTGCGTAAATACTTCATTATCTTCATATAAATGTCTGGAGCCTTCCAATAACCCTTCCAAGGATGAAATATGTATAGAAGAGAAAGGAGACACAAACGAATTAGGTATTTTCTAATTTCTTATATCATTAGATCCCTACACGCAATCGAGGCAGGACTTTCTCTGGCGTTGTATGCAATGACGTATTTACATACAGTACCATACATAACTCGAAGAGATACGGCCAGTTAATGCAACCTTTGAATGAACAAATCGCATGACTCCTACATAATCTCCGATTTATTTGTTATTTCCGCTATTCCGTATGTGGAATTCACCAGATATATTAGAAATTTTACGTACTTTGTTACACATCACTCTGATTCTACACAAAAAGTACTATGTTGTTGATATTAAAAAGATGTTCTGATTATGAACCATCTTTCATAATTATGTCGTACGGTTGTAAACATTTTACCGTGTCAGATTTAACCCTTTCTCTACCGACACATTTTAGAGGTGTTCAAAAACCAAATGACAATATTTTTAAATCGAGTTACATCTGCATGGATCACCATTTTGGGTAGGCATGTGACATATAATTTTGTTAAGATTGGAGAGGGGACATTATTTCTATAAAGTTTGTCATCTTGTTCCATGACCCCAAAGAGTTGTACGGTGTCAAAGATCATTAAAGTGCACAATTTTGCAGTCTATTTTCTCTGGAATATATATATTACAACCCCTCTCACTAGATTCAAGTCCAGAATAGGAAATTCTAAATGTATGAGCTGATGTGTCTTTCAAAATACTACAAAAACATCTCCATCAAATTAATCAATTTTATTGACATACAAATATTTTGGTCGCTAAGTAATAACACGCATGGTATAATTTTGACCTTAATTTGCCTTTCTACATCCATTCGACACAATTTAAGCATACTTACATTGCATGATGATTAGTAAATGTCACACTATTTTAAAAATATAATCGTTGACTAGATCTTAATCATTTTAAAAGGTTTTTAACAAAACATATAATGAGAAGAATTAAGATCAAGGGTCATAGAATATGAATTTCGTACTTTATATACATATTCATCATTTTCTAATAATATGAAGTTTTGCCATTATGTTCCACAAAATAGCATAAATATTGCAACATTTAACAAAAATGTTTACTGTTAAAATCTAAAATAATGTATTGTTTGTATTCAAATATATTTGGTTACTAAGCAACAACACCATTATTATATCAAATGTTATGAAAAAGCACTGCCCGTTTTCCTCCCCAAGTTCAATGTATACGAATGTTCAAGTACTTACTTTCAATCACTAAATTGCAATGCATTTGCATTATATTTAACAAAAATGTTCTTCTCATATTCAACCTCTTAAAACCTATTTCTAGACATAATTATTGATGCTGGGTTGTTCCGATAGGGCCATGCGTTGCTCAACATCTGTCTATCGACTGGAACCTCTCAGCAGACATGCATAAGATAATGCCCAAAACTCTGGAAAAAGAGATATCTTTATACTTAGCCCAAATACTGATGTATTCTCAGAATTTTTGAATATTCAATTGACTCTGTAAATGTTTTCTATAATCAAGGTCCTCTGAAAAGTATGCGTCTAACTACTTAGGACATTTTATCAGAGATAATTGTAGTACATATTTAATAAATGTGTTAGATAAACAGCTAGATTAATTTTGGTAAAGGTAATCTTACTAAATTGCATTTAATTATTCATTTTAAACTAGAAATCACTGTTACAATATCGGTACTTTAAAACTAGTAATACCTGTACAGTTCCTCTTCAGTGACAGGCTGTGAACTTCCTTGGGAAACGTATGACAATCCTTCCCCCTAGATATGACCATCTCAGCATAATGGCTGGTGGTAACACATATGGAGAAAGCCAAATCTTTTGTCAAAAACAGCTTCATAAAATCTGCAGTTCTCTGAATATTATTGGGTCCCATATCTGAAAGGAAATTGCACATAATCAGTATTGGCCATCATACCTTATTTGTCAGCATTTAAAACACTCGTCATACCTTATAATTAGAAACAGAATAATGATTTTCCGTATTTAGTCTCCTTTTTGTATTACATGTTATATATATTAATGCAACGATAAACGGTAAAATGGTACACACATATCAGTGTACCATAATGCCATGATTCCATGTGTGAATGTATTATCTGGATTAGTTTGAATGTTAACCAAATGTATTCGGATTTAACCTTATATTCAACCTCAAAGAGTAATACCAACTGCATGCCAGGCTGTCGCTCCGCATGAAATGCCACATTTCTTGTAACAGGTAGCCCTGTGTCCTCTACACCAAAATCCTTTCAATGCATGTCTGGATTTGCCAGTAGACTGTCAGTAGCGGAATATACCTGGACACTTTCCACTAAAGACTGATATGTTAATAACCTTTTTAAAGATGACAAAATTACAAATGTTAATTAAGAATTATTTGTTTATGTTTCAAAGCAAAATATAAGCTTCATGATAGTAAGGGACAGTTTCCCATGAAAGCACTGGTCATACTTAATTTAAGATAAAGATGTCCTATATTTGAAGTGCCATTTCGTAATGGATTACATACATGTGTTAGAAATTAATGGAATATTTCATTATACATTCCGATTGTAGCATATGATTTTCAATAGCCAGTCATAACCAAACTTTGATTGATGCCCCCCCCCCCCCCCCAAATTTCCCGACCTTTTGTCCCGAACACAAAATTCGTTTTTATTTCTGTTACAATATGAAGAAAAAACTCAAATTACGGTAATATGTTCTATTATTACGATAATACAATAATGTGATATGTGTTTTCCTAACAGATTGTGTTTTCTTTTCATAGAAAGATAGTCTTTTTATAAACATAGAAAAACCTTGGAAAATAACCTCCGCACCAGCGGTCATGAATGTCCATTTTGAGTTTAATCCACCCCACCCCCTTCTCATCTTGTACTAAATCTGACCTCTTCTTACACTCGTGCATCAGGTAAGGAGATACCAACAATAGCTGGGTTGGTGGTAGGTGTGTAATCAGATTGATTAATGCCGGGGCGGGACAGATTAATTGATGTCAGATATATTCAGTTCTTAATAAACAATTGAGTGTTATACACTTGGATTAGATATCAAAAAATATAAATATTTTCTTTCATGAAACGAGAAATCATGCCATCAAATCACGGTTAATATATTAACCGTGAATTTTTCATAACATGATATAACCACGAACGTTCTTTTGTTCTAGTTGGCCTATGTGGCTACATCAACTTATAGGTTTATACTGAATGTATGATCATTTGGGGCATCCTGCAACAGGAGATCTAGTGCATCTTCATATGACATCAATGTAAAATTTCGCTGTGTTGTTTTCATTGAAACGGAAACACGTGTGTTGCCTGTGCACACATTCAGAAAACCCCGTGGCCGCGATCCGGATCACGGGGAAAAAAGTATATAAATTATGCAGACTGTTTTTTTCCCCTTTGTTTGGCAGAAAAAAATATTACTATTCCGAACAAATATTACATAAATTTATATCTGAATTTGAAGTATTTCATTTTTTTTTAATTCACTCTACCGATGTAACGTTATCATTAGGTGTTTTATGGAGGTACAAGTAGGTGGTGTTTATTCACCAATACTGGTTCTATACTTTTTTTAAAAAGCAGAGAATACCTGGCTGATTATTTCATACATATGTGTACTTTGCTTTAGTGTATTGAAAAGTATTCAATTACCAATAGAGGGCATACAAATAGTTTTCACTACTTTATTGTGCGACGAGCGGCGATCGCTTTGAGCGACGACCTTTTGTAGCCAATTTTAAATATAAAAACTACCAAGAATTATGACACGATTAAGGGCCCATCAAAAAGAAAATCTCCTTTGCTTTTACAGGCTGTATATACTTTCCCCTATTTCCATTTATGAATATTGGTAAAACGCCGATCTGTTTAAACATTGAGAAATAAAATCGTAACAAATCGTACATGTGCAAAAAAAATGCTATTTTCTTATAACTTTGCAAGGAATTAATATGATTTGTATCCGTTCTAAAAGCAGGGGATATATGCGTTTAAAAAAAATAAAAAATAGTGCATTCATACGGAAAATAAACAAAAATCTTATCGAGGGGAGAAATGGCCTTGGGACAAAGCGTTGCGTCATATTTAGCTGATTTTGGCTGATTTTCAAATAGTTAAAAAATAGCGAAAATCTCCAAAATTATGATATATAGATCATATATCTTATGACCGTAATTTCAAAGATTTAGAGGCACTCCTTTTGCGTTGCTCTGTTTTTACGCACAACCACTCAATTTGACCGGTACGGTAGAGAAGGGGTTAATATAGGCGACAATGCTGCATATGTAATGGTAAGTTATTACAATTTAGATTAAAACTTTTATGAAGTCAAGAAACCGCAATTCATGTAGCATTTTCCGGTGCATGATGTATGTGTGATTTCGGATTTAGATTCATAGAAAATAAACAACTACCCGGTACTTTCTGTTGGAGCTTCCCAAAAGTCGATCTGTATCCTTCTCCGGGTCGTCTCCCACCGTGTACAACCCCACATTTGGGGCTACGGAATATTAACCTTAGGGGGTACGGAATTCGAAGCGTGTTCTACTAGACAAGTTGACATATTTAGCTTGGTTACAGCTATAGTGATAAAAGTAGTCATATATTAACATACGACGAAACACAGTGATGTCTCGCCTTACTCTTATTCGTCTCCCACCCCGCAGTTCGTATTAGAAATAGGTGAACACTTCAACAATATTCTGCAACCACACCTAAGGATGCAAATTTGATCGATATTTTGCGAACTTTTCAATTATACTGCCACTCCACATAATATACCTAATACGCATGGTTTCTGTACATAACACTCTAGCAGATACTTCTATGATTTCCGAAATTTCACGTCAAATAAACAGTGAAAACTTCAATTTTAGTGTGTGTCACTAGGGGATACAACTTTCAGTAGAGGCAAGGGGGCAATGAACTAATCTCTAAGTTATTGGTTATTAAGGAAATATAAATGATTTTATCACAGTAATGAATTTATTCAGACGTTATGCCTATGTTTACTTTTTACCTTCTTTTAAATTACCATACAAAAAAGTTTCTTAAAGAAAACGCTATTAATATTTGGTATTAAACACAGTAACCCTTTATCCATAACCACGTATTTTCATGCTTGTACGAAAGGATCTAATGTAAAATGAATAATGTTATTTAAATTTTGATTGTGAAAATTCAACATATATAAAATATATGTATCTATTTATTATCTATAGATGTGTATAATCCAGTTGTTGATTGTCTTTAAATGAAAGAAGAAATGGTTTCAATACGAAATTGGCCCTGTATTTTTCTAAAATATGAAATTGTTGAACCCACTAATATCGTGTCGTTTTTTGTTTGGCCAATCGCGCTTGGATCACCCCTAAAGAAGAATTTAACGTTGCAAAATCTATATCCAACATTTCAAAATCTCTTTGTAACTAACCTGTGTCACATATTGCTACTATTTTAGGTCACCTGAATCGTTAATCGTCGTCCGATAGCGAGTTTACATGTTTAACTTCTTGAAAGCTACAAGGCCAATTGTTACCAGTTTGTGGTGTGGAACTTCCTTAGAATAAAAGGAATGTAAATTGTGAAATTTATTATCTTAGCTCCAAAATTGCCACAATAAATGCCAAATTTTCAAAAATCTTCTTCTCTACTCCCACACATGTGTGACAAAAAACAGAAACAAATGCATGGTTATGATGTACATGAAGCCCTTTACCAACAATGTGAAATTCACGGCCCCTTCGTCAGGTGTTTCTCTAGGGTGGGGCAAGTTTGACAATTTATTATAGCTATGTTAAATCTTTTAAAATCTTCTCTACTCTCAGTCCTGATTGAGAAAAATTAAATGCAAGGTTGTGATGTCCATGAACATCTCTATTGTGAAAATCATGGCCCCTGGATTAGGGCTTTAGGCCCTAGGGTTGGGCCAATATAGCTCTCTAGTGAAAACGTATCAAATAGTTCTTCTTTACTCTCATACATACGAAAGGAAAAGCAAAATATATGGCCTATGTAAAGGCTTTGGTACTCCCGTTAAGGCAGGTAATACACTTGTCTAAAGAGTAAAATCAGACCGTTTCCAAAAACAGCGAGTGCACTAGTGTGATTAATATGAGTTCCTCTATTGCAATCTGGAACTTTAACAACAACAATCCCAACCCCACTCTTTAAGCCAGAATGAAATATGTGTGTCTCCTATTTCACTTCTAAATATATTTAGGTAGGGTTGTTAGGTAAAAAAAATTATTTCATTAAAATATCTATTTGAAATCGTAGTAATGATACGCTTTCGATACAGGTATATATACATTACAAATACTTTTCACAAATTTTGAAGATCAATTAATAGTAATTTTAATGTAAATCAGAGAAACTCGAATGCAAAAAAAAAAATCCAAATTCAGGATTTTAGTTTCTTTCATATTCATGTATATTATCAATAAATTATTTAGGATCGGCAACAAAAGGGTAGGTAGGCTCGGGAAACCGTAAACGCACATACATTTTATTTTGGCCTTAATAGAAACATGTAGTACATGCAAATAAGCCAGTTTCGATATACGAACTCTTCTGTATAGGAGGTGCATTTAGTGGAACTTTGAATGCCTAATGGAAACAGAGTGGATATATAACCAACGAGGAGACGATGAAATGTATTAAAAGCAGTTTCTCTTTAAATATGTAAATGTGGAAAATACAAAATACTATCGAACGAAATGTTTTACCGAAGTGGAAACATACAAACAATGTCATATTTGCAAGAAATATCTTGGATATGGTACTTATGACCAACAAGATAACGTGATAGGATAAGAATTCTATGTAAGAATTGTCTTCAAAGTCTGCAGTTTCTCTATCTTTTAACCGTCTCAAAACGTCATAAATACTGGGGAACGAGTGTCGTATTTCTTGGTGTTTTTTAATTCAGCTATAACATGTTTCTCTGTCATTGTCAATTGTTTTCGTTTTGGAGTCGATCTTAAAACAATGAACTATGAATAGCATAGCAGACGACTTGATGTTCCCGCTAATCAAGATCGATGAACCCGTACGTCATTACTTTCGTTTTGTAATAAGATCGGACTTTTCTTTTTCATATCCATTATATTATGCCCGGTTTCAGTATTTCGATGTATGGTTAGGACATTCATTGATTATCCGAAACATACCATCTAATCAATATCATTGCATACATATTTTCATTATAGCATGAGCCTGTATGGGTAGAAGAATCTATAGACCTATATAGACCTCAGCAAAGTACAGATGTGTCGGTTAAATCCTAGAATCGTAAACGTAAACACTGAAGAATATTTATATCATAAATTATTTTTGCCAAAACGAATACTATAATTCCGTATAGAAATTAAATAAATTTGTAGTGTTTCACGGAAATTGGAATATGATGCGGAAAATTGTATGATGGTACTTCTAGATTACTGACATTTCATGAAATATATTAGTATCAAAATGCTATTTTAGTATATTTCAACGTGAAATAGGTATAAATCATAATCTCAAGGATATGAGAAGATAGATAAGTTCCTGTAGAGACCAACAACAGCTACAATGTAAAACTTATACGGTACCAATTTTGATGCACCAGATGCGCATTTCGACAAATAATGTCTCTTCAGTGATGTTCAACCGAAATGTTTGAAATCCGAAATAACTATGAAGTTTTAGAGCTAAATATAGCCAAAAACAGCTTGCCAAAAAATGGAGCCAAATTCGTCCAAGGATAAGAGCTATGCATGAGGGAGATAATCCTTAATTTTGAAATGAATTTCTAAATTTTGTAACAGCAATTAAATATACATCCGTATTTTCAAGCTAGTAACGAAGTACTTAGCTACTGGGCTGTAGAGACACTCGGGGACTAACAGTCCACCAGCAGAGGCCTCGACCCAGTACTATTAATTATATCATATCTCCGTATCAAATGTTTCCTTTCTATTTTTGATATGGATAATTTGTTTTCCATCCCCGGTTTTTATACATAGTACATGTATAATATGTCGTTATTGTACAAAATCCAAATGCAATTAGTTATTATGCCCTATGCAATTTACATCAGAGATAATTCAGGTTTTGTGTAAAGCATGGTCACAGGATGCTGCATGTATGAAATTCATTCATGCAAATATTTTTGACAAGAAGCCTTACAAATAATGTCATGAATGTATATGTATATATATAATGGTGTAGATTAAGGAAGATAGCTCCTGGGCTTTTGAACAGAACTGCACAGGGTGCTACAACTACGTATTTACTGGTTCACTACTAATTGCACTAGTGCAAACACAGTATACATATATCATTTAATTTTACATGTTACACGCTTTTTCATTGGTTGAAATATTATTGGAGTATCATATCCAACAAAAAAAAAAATAAATGGCCGGAACAACTTTCTATTGGAATGTTGGAGATTCCTCTGGATGCTTCGTATTTATATATAGATTAGGGAATCCTGAAAAGAAAGACTTAAATATTCTAACGATCTATATAAATGTATTAAACAAAAAAAAATATCAAACATAAATAATGATTTTAAAGGGATGCAAATTGAAATAAACATGGTTATTTGAGGACATCTCAAAGTATAGCAACACATGTCTCCTTCTGTAGTTCCGGGCTGATAGTTAAATGTATTCAAATGGGGATGACAATAGTTCAGTGTTCACCTTGCGACAACTTTCTTCATGTCACGAACCCAAATCCAGATACACCGCACACTACCTCAGTGATACTGCAATATCGCAGGCCTTATCGACTATGTTTTCGAACTCCGGCATGATGTGTTTATGAATTGGCCCCGAAACGAGGCTTCCGTACGATGTTACAACATCTATGACACCTTAGAAATTCACTGATAAAACTCGTAAAACACTATGTAACATTCAACTGTCCACCTGGAAGCCGTGACAACCATACGAGAATCCTACCTGGCACCTCACATCATTATTATGCATGTGCCCCAGGCTTTCCGTTAGTACCAACATCGAACTTTGCACTTAATTCCAGTTCCCCTCAACAAAATTTCAGCAATTTTCTCTCGACAGGACTTATCTCTAACTCATCCTTTCAACACTGCATTCTTCAGTCCAAAAGAAACCAGTTTACTTAACAGTAAACAACAGTTCGTGAAAGTCGCCATTAGGTTTAGCGGATTTAGTTGTTGGTTTGGTTTTTTTGTTGTTGTGAAGGTGTGTATTCATAAAGACTACACCCATCTCGAAATGACATAGAATTCCTAAAATACGTTCACCTTTGAAATTATGTAAAATAGTCACCGTTAGATTAATTTGTATGAATGCAACATTTGCAATTCTGTAAGTATATACCGAGGAGGAATTACACTAATTCCATGTTCGAGAGCTATCAATTTTACTGATTGATTGATTGAATGTCGTTTAATGTCCCTGCCGAAAATATTTCATTCATATGGAGACGTGCACACTACTGAAATAGGTACAGAGTTTCAAGAATCCTCTTTAAAGTCAGCATTTCATGATTTAAATGGTCGTTAAGATAATTTAATTTGTAAATACAACAAGGCATCAGCTCAAATGCTGTCTGGCTTGTTTCATTCCGATTTCTGAACTCATATCTACCTACAGGTTTTGAGTTCGGATTACTCCGTTTACCTCATCAATGTAGAGCGCTTATTACAGAACTGTTAAATTGCAGTGGAAATATTCATTTGGTCCAAGTTGAGACCCTTGATATCCATGGATATATGCATATGGTGTATTGGTAGAATGCTATTTTAGCTAACATCATAACAATGCTGAATACACAGGAATAAGAATTTCAAGGACCATGGAACATAGCCATATTTAAATTGATATAATCACTAGTATATGATACATGTATCAATGTCTTTTAATTTGTTTCAAAGTCTCATTTTATGGGTTTTTCTCTTTATATCACATCTTCTGCCTCGCAATTATGCATAGACTAAATCTTTTCCATCCTTCCACCAGCATACTACACAGTACAAGTCGTCTTTAATAAAATAATTATGAATCAGTCATTTTCTAAGATTACTTCGTAAAATATCTATCTGTACAATCACATTAATGTACCAAAATCTGATGACAGTAAGAATAGCAAGATACATGTATTAAAATTGTAGTGCGAAATTAGTGTTGCTATCCTTTCAAATGATATTATACAGAAATTCAGAGAATGTTGTATGTTAACAGAAAATTCTTTGTCTTGCGACTACCCTTTAGGACGATTTTTGATATTTTGCATGATTTTCTGGCGGATTTACTCTTAAGGTCAACAGTTTAGACAAGTGAAGTGACCGGATACGCTGGACCAGCTGTTTTTAATAAACACAAGGTTGATGACTGACCCAGATGATCAGTCTTGGACTCTCCAATGGTCATCCTTATCTGTCTGTGTCATAAGCCTACCACGATGTCGATGTCGCTATCGCGTAGTAGTATTGGTTCTTAAGTGATTCGCTTGTCAACTCCCCTACACAAAAAACCCAAAGAATGCTAAGCAAAGGTCACTTTAAAGAAACCAACCTTGTATCTAGAAGCACAAACCTTGTTTAAAACGTTATTGTGATCCTTGAATCCAGATTCGGAGAACTTCGTTTGACACATCTAACAACTTAGCGACTATAAATGACATGGTGACTTCACTGAATCTGTATAACAAACCTGATGTATATGTCCTAATTGATGCTGGTGCTTGAAGTTTGGCTGTTAAATGCACTATGTGATCCAAAGGTACCGGTGGTTGTAATTGTAAGCTAAACAAATACAACGTATCTGAAATAGTTAAAACTTTCAGTCGCTGCTTTATATGTTTGTCATGCATGTTTTGTCATTGAAGCTGTCAAGATCCTTTTCGTCCCAAATGAAACGTGAAGATAACGAAAAGGGATCAATCTCATAACTCTTATAAGCAATGTCATATAGATAGTTGGGCTAACACGGACTCTTGGACACACCAGAGGTGGGATCAGGTGCCTAAGAGGAGTAAGCATCCATTGTGGACTGGTCATGCGCCAAAGTAGGATGGTCTGACACGCCAACGTGCAATGGTGGGACACGCTTAAATACATTGGTTTGAAAACGACACAGTGATTTGGTACAGACCATCGCACTTTGGCGTGACCATAGCACTTTGGAGCAATCATCACACTTTAGAGTCCCACATATATATAATATTGATATATATCCGACCATACCAGGAAAGTTTATCAAAAATTGTTTTATGGGGAAATGGTTGTTGAATTATGCATGAGTGTTATGGGATTCATTTCTTTATTAATGAACATGTGACCCATGATCAAATTGTTTAAATATAGAAGGCAAAACTAATCAGAGCTATAACTCAGAGGTATAACTCAATGCAATGAAATGAGTATCTGGATCGCGGTGTTTGCTTGTACACTATTGCCATTGGCTGTGGCAGAGAAATCAACCTGGTAAGTCCTATCTCTCTTGTTTTCTTTCTTTATCTCCTGAATTTTACATTACTTGAAATAGTTTTTTTTTATCTCTTTGATAGTTCGAAAGACAGCTGCAAGGTATGGGATACATTAATGGAGAAATGCGCAGGTAAGTCTAACAAAACTGTTCACATAAATCATATCTAATTATTTTGCTATTCTTGAACAATGCATGAACATGTGACTTTGTATTAAATCTATATGAAGAAGTTTGCATGAACCAGTAATTATGTTATAAAACATATAAATGTCTTCTACTTAGAGTGCGATGTAGGTTTTCAAGGTGAATGTTGTCAGCTTTCGTGTCGATATCCTAACTACGGAGACCGATGTCAATCGTGGTGCAACTGTGAAAAAACAAACTGCAGTTCTGTAACTGGGTGTGACGGTATGTAGGTGAACTATTTAGATGTAATGGATCATCTATTTAGTATTGCAAATTGATAATTGTTTTAAAACACGTCGATATTAACATATCTGAAATTGATAGTTGTTTTTAAGCCATTATTTTTCCTCCAGATATATCTATTTCTTTTAGATGGGTCTCCAACGGTTTCTCCAGGTTTCCCAAACGCTTCAACGACTTCATTGTCTGCGTTTTCAATCTATACGACTTCAAGAGGTATATAAATTGCAGTGTTTTATGATATAAAGTTTAGTGGAGTATGGATATTGTAAAATTGCTGAATATGCCTAAGTATCACCGTCTACATTATGATATTAATTTTGGGCAGCTTGTCCACCTGGGTACATTGGGTCTGACTGTAAATTACCTTGTCGGTATCCAGGTTACGGCGACAGTTGTCAGTCACAATGTGGTTGTGCAGAGGACCTGTGTCATCACATGAACGGATGTAAACGTGAGAGACATTGAATGATTTACATTAATGTACTATAATGACATGGATGTGTAATCCTCGATTTTAAAAAAAAATGTATAGTATAGTAATGTTGAAAGAGCATTTGATTTTTCAAACAACTTTACGGCATTAAAAATAAACGAATCAACATTGAAGATCGCGTTTGGATTCAAAGAAATTGATTTCTAAATGAGATGCATTTACAACGCTTCTGTGGTATGTACAATGCCAATAACAAAATATAATCCATTTAATGAAAGGGTGAATACCATTTAAACAGTGAAATTCAAATTACATAACATTTTTTTTCAATAGCATACAGATACTGCGGTGCCAGTGAAAGTCACAGAAAAGATGTGCTGTTGTACACTACCATAATCCTAGGTGTGGTTGCAGTCATTCAATTTACAGCTTATATTTTTGTTTCGTTTTTCTGCAAAGTTGGTGTTCTAATGGTAATCAATGGTTAGTAAAATATAGTGTCATTGACAATACAAAATTATAAATGTTTTAACGAAATTTAAGAGTTTGGTTTTGTATTTAACAAATTTTAACCAATTATAAACTTAATTTCTAAAGTTTGTTTTTGATTTATTTTTATTTAATTGCTTTTATGAATTTGAGGAAAGGACGTGATTCATATTTGTTCTATAGGATATAAAATGAGTTAGGAAAGGTTATGTTATATACTGTGAAGCGGTTGATGAAATTGCGTAAGCTGCCCTAACTTACTTTTTATCGTATAAAACAAATTAAAATTACTATCATTCATTATAATTTCATTTAGAAAATTGCGTTTGACATTATTTACTTAATATTTCCAAAGAAAATATGAATGTTATATGACGCCGACCAATATTGCCTTAGCACCATAATGGAAACTGAACAGCCAAACATATTGCGACCTCATTCTCTATGAAATCATATAGCATGACTAAAGGACACCTTTGTTTATATATCTCAACTGATTCAATATGCAAGAGGTTCTTCTTCGTATAGCCAGTTTTTAAATCGAGGTAAGCTACTGACAAACAAGTTGATGGTACAGGGGTTTCAACAGTCACGATTGAAGTCAACATTTCGCAAATTCTATGGTCGTTATCACGATCTAGTTCGTCAATACAACCTCGCATTGGGTCAAATGCTGTCTGATGGTTTTATAAATAGAACTCCAGTTGACTAAGAATTCCTATATATAATTAGTTAAATGATATGATATGAATTTTGTATTAATACAAATTACTGATTTGGGAAACTAGTTTACTCAGTATATCAACTTTGTTATCTGTATTTGCAGTGGCATATTGTTGGAAATCCCCATTTATTAATAACAATTGTAGAAGTTGAAATCTTGCAAATGTAGGCTACCATTGGGTCAAATGCTGTCTGGCATGTTCATACCGATTGTAAAGTCATTTTTGACATACTAATTTTGACTATATGTTACTTTGTTTACCTAAGCAAGATATAGGGTCCAAGGCGGCCGGATGTGACCGGTTGACTGGCGCTATTTATCCTACTAGGCACCTGGTCCCATCTTTGGTATATCCAGGTTCCCCTGTTTGCCTAATTCGATATTTTGTATTTCTTACAGGGAGTTATTTTGTATTTCTTATTAAGAGTTATAGGATCGTTCACTATTCGTTATCTTCACCTTTTATTTGCAACCCCTTATAATAGAGAGATTCTCGAATATCAAAAATAAGATTTCGACAACCAAACCAAGAATGATATTGGTGACACAATTATTTTCGGGTTTAGTTTGTTTTGAAGTTTGGGCCCGTGTTGACCCTCATTTCCATTTTTATATGAGGTGTTTCAAGTTTATGGTCACGTGGTCATGGTTAAGTTTTAAAAGACTAGTTGCTATATGAAGGAATGCTCCGTCTTACTTGGGGAGCGCACGTTTTTCCTCGTTCCGCCTTTGTTCCGTAGTAGTGATATGAAGACTGAATCTCCAGTCTGACCTGGCGGAACAGGTGGTATATATTTGGAGCCGAGTGGTCGACACGTGGTACTTGTATGAACAAGGATGGTGATCACATGGTACATTGCAGTTGACATTGGTAATCCTTTTCATTGATTGAGATCGTTCCTTTTATATTCTGTATATGTACCGTTGATTTCATTTAGAATTATTTATTCTATTTTGTAATGCTTATAGGAGTTATGAGACTGATCACTTTTCACTGGTCAAACTAGAGGGTGTCGTGACATCAGCATCTACCTATTGTTTTAATCTCATCAAATGCAAATTTTATGAAATAAAAGAATAAAGTGGAACCTTTTACCACATCATCACACAGCTATAATAGATATAAAGACAATCAATATAAAATGTTCGGTAACAGGAAATGACACACAATAAATCTAAATGTAAAGAAGCAATATTGGGGTGTTGGAGGGGAATGTTATAATCACTTAAAAAACAAAAAACAATATCACGTGACATGTAATTATTATATCATTGGTTGCTAGTTATATTGGAGAGAAAAATTAGTCTGAAAGTATTGAATATGACCACATAAAGCAATTTTAACGAATGATTTTTCATTATGCTCTCCTTTTTATAACAATGTAAAACTTATACGATACCAATTTTGATGCACCAGATGTGCATTCCGACAAATAATGTCTCTTCAGTGATGCTCAACCGAAATGTTTGAAATCCGAAATAAATACAAAACATTGTTTTAATAAACCAATTTACTCACTACTGCAGCTTTGTTATTGATCTTAGCAGTGATTAACAACATAATGCATATTTATGGTTGAAGATTGGTATTTGTTAATGATGCTTGTAGAAGTTCAAAACTTATTTACAACCATTATAAATAGGGGAATTCTCGAGTATCGAAACACTATACTATAGAGATCATCGAATATAAACAAAACCAATTCAGAAAACCTAATGACATTGGAATATCCCTAATATGTTTACTTTATAAGTCTTGTCAAATAGAAACATCAGAAAATAGAACAGTAAGAGCGTTCCAACAGTTACATTATTAATTAATTAGAATCAATGAGAATGAAACTTATATTGGTTGAATGAAATATTTTTTCAAGTCAAACGTTCAACGTTATTTAAGTGTGTTTAGATCGTTCTGCAATGCACTACATCTAAATACATTTGAATGAAGTCGTTTTAGATGTGCATGCCTGAATTCGGAAATACGATAAATTGATTAGATGTCATGGTGGTGTTCCTCAATGACTAATTCACGGTAATGGGCTCTACTACAATGTCCCCTTGCATGGTATAATCATTATGGTAGTACCTCAAATCACAAAAAGCAATAGTGGTACACCATCTATAACAATTTGGAAATTCTAAATAGCAATACACAATAAATAACATTACTTAACAACATAGGCGATACAACCTGTTTCTGATGGAGCTCACTTTGGTATGCGATGCTGAAATAGCATTATAGATGTCATTCTAAAATGTAAACACAACGATAAAGATATATTTTTCAAAAAGCAAGCTTTGCATAGCAAAAATTATATAGGATCATATCATTATCTTTGCCTTTCATTGATATCATTTAATTTCAGTATTCAATGTTTTGAGGATTGTCCTGTGATATATACCGTACAGGAGACAATTTGGGACATTATATAATTTAAAAGTAACAAAACGTTGGAATGCCTAGATGTACGTTTTCCTACAAAATGTTCACCTTTTCTTGGTGAAATATGGGTTATGGTGGTAATGTTATGAAAAGTTTGACAAATAAGAACATTCGTACAATATTCCCCATACATTTTGAGTAATGGAATAATTTATATTTATTATATAGCTAATAAATAGTCTAATATAAAATCTGCGTAAAATCTAGAGAATGTTAGCGTTCAATATCCTGAGAATTTATTGAACGCTAACTTTACATTGCGTAAATTGTATGCGCCCGAAACATTCCGAGTATGAGCGTTCAATATTGACGTTACCGTAACGACGTAAACAATCAAAAATGGCAGACGACGGTCCTCCGAATTTGAGAGAGCTGGTATTTGATATTTACTTAAGCATTATGTTTTACTGTACATAAATTATGATGTCCCCATTTACAAAATCAGTTTGCTTCATGCATTAATGACGGGTTAAATATTGAACAGTTAAGAAAGGCATGCTGTTATTGCACACTGGCAATATTGATGAATTCTCATCTATTTTGGAGTAGTTTGAGTGAAAATGGATATAACTTAACAACCAAATACTTTAGCTATATAATAAAAGGGTTATTGGAGTTATATAGGTGAATATTGGCACTCGTTGGCTGTCAAAATGCACTCGCAAGCTCGTGCATTTTCACAGCCAACTCGTGCCAATATTCACCGATATAAGTTCAATAACCCTATAAAATGCAACATTTATAAGTCTACACATCTATACTGAGAGAGAATTACACTGATCCCATGCTCAAGAATGATCAACATTTAAACTGAAGCAGATTACTGAAAACACTAGTAAGCTGAGGTCATGGGGTTTCAAAAATCCACTTTGAAATAAACTTTCGCAGATGAAACGGCCGTTAGAATGATCTAATTTATAAATACGACTGGACATCACCTGGAATGCCTTCTGTCGTGTTTCGTACCAGTTTCTGAGGCGCTATCAACATTAATATTTTGACTATCGATTATCCTAATTATCTCACCACGATAAATAGCTCATGGCGGTTGCAGAACTGTGAAACTGCAGTGGAGATTGGTACAGAAATAGTCAATTGGCCTAAGTGAAGATTCTTGATATCCCAGGAAGGGTGTAGATTGTATATTACTAGAATGTTATTTTAACCATCAGATCAATACTAGATACGTAGAAATAAGAATTATAGGGATAGGATAACATGAACATATTTTGTAGTAACCATTAATGATACAATATTCACTCATGATACAAAGTTGCAGTAGTGGTCAGGATCCTGGCCACTAATGATATTATTATACTATTAGCGAACAACTCTATAGTTCACTGATGGTTTACTTCAAAATGCATATAAAGCTAGCAAAACGCGTCGCTGTTCATGCCGTCGTGAATTTCAAAATTGAAGTATATTTCTTTTAATTTACATGTTCCAGTAGACATCAACCAATCAGTATCGTCCTGGACGTTCCTTCAAAATGGAAAAAGTAGTGCGCGAGAGGAATGATTAAAAGTTAATATTGAGATAGTGTATTCAAATATATAATTCCCTGAAGTAGTAATAGTTATTTCACGTAGTCACGTAAACTGAAGTCATGGTTTGAAATTGTTTTTATGTTTTGATGTATTTCAGCAATTAATATCCCGTCTGTTGTAAACATATACATACACACAATAAATGTATCTGTGTTAACTTTAAGTTTATAACTGTTTAAAAAAGTCGAGCGTTTGGATTTTACACTAAAGAATCTTTGGAGTTAATACATTGAGTTTATTCCAATTGTTTCTATGAAACAAAAAAAAAAAAAAAAACCAGAGCGAAATTATTCAGCCAGTCTAGAAAACGACATATTGTGTATCTCACATAGTACTTATTTAGAAAACGAAACGAAAATGAAGATAAATGATAAAACAAATAATCCACAACCACGCGATATTCATTGCTAAAATGCATTTCAAAGCATAAAATGATATAATATATGAATTCAAAGTCAAATGATCGACATAGTCAGAACCAATGGATTTTCCCTCCAGTTCTCCACATTTTGTTGTAACGTACGGAGAATAAAGAAAAACCGTGGGTTCCAACGAGGAACGGTTGACTGCATCTGCTTTATCCTAGTCCCCTCTAAACCTCTGCAAAACGAGTTTCTTTATTTTTAGTTTAGATAGAAACTATAATAGCAGTTTCATTTAATATTCAAATCTTGGAAACATTATACTCATTTGCTTTTTCTTTGTGTCATCAAAGCACCCAGGGTATCATTATATACACAGGATTACATTGATGTCAATCAAATGTGATTATCTCTTTTATATGGTGGCATTTTTGCCATCATTTTTCAGTCGAGTTCTAAGATAATTATGTCAACTTGTCAAAAGACTTCAACCACCTGTTGAATGATAAAAATTTGAAAAATGTAACCGTAAAAATGTCCAAGATATTTGATCCATTTAGCAACATAATGATCTAACAAGTCGACACAATGATCTGACTAATGCTTTGCGTAAGGGTTTGTCTGATATTTTTGTCGACTTATCAGGTGATTACATTGACTTGTCAGCTAATTATGTCGACATTTCAAATCATTATGCTAACCTGTCAAATACGATGTCCCCAAATGACATTAGCATATTCGAATTAAAAGATAATGAATATGGCGACATAGATCTACAGTTAAGCTACTTTGATTAAGAGTCGCATATATTTTTACACTCGCCCATCAAAAATACTGAAAACAGGTAAGATACGTTTTTGACCGATCAAACGTGAACTTAGAAAGAAGTGTAAAAAAAATTAATTGGTACGTGTTGGTTTCAAATATGAAATGAATAATGAATTTAAAGATGAAAATGTAGAGTTTATGTCTTTTTTCATATATTTGTAAATTCTGTTTTGATATATTTAAGTTTAAACGAAACATCAAATCAATATGTTCTTGGGTCGGATAGTAAAGTCTTGCCACTTGATACATTTTGGTTGAGCATCACTGAAGATACATTATATGTCGAAATGTGCAGATGGTGCATTAAAATTGGTACCGTAATATTTTTACATCATGGCCCCTGGGTCGATGCCTCTGCTAGTGGAATGTTAGTCCCCGAGGGTCTCTACAGCCCAGTAGCTAAGTACTTCGTTACTGGCTTGAAAATACGGATGTATATTTAATTGCTGTGATAAGATTTAGAAATTCAATTCCAAATTAAGGATTATCTCTCTCATGCATAACTCTTATCCTTAGACGAATTTGACTCCACTTTTTGTCACTCTGTTTTTCCCTAAAATAACTCTAGCAAGTTTATCGTTAATTTGGATTTCAAACATTTTGGTTGAGCATCACTGAAGAGACATTATATCTCGAAATGCGCAGTTGGTGCATCAAAATTGGTACCGCAATAGTTTTACATTATGACCCCCTGGGTTGAGGCCTCTGCTGGGGGGTTGTTAGTCACCAAGGGTCTCTACAGTCCAGTAGCTAAGTACTTCATTAATAGCTTGAAAATACGGATGCATGTTTAATTGCCGTTATACAATTTAGAAATTCATTTCGAAATTAAGGATTATCTCCCTCATGCATAGTTCTTATCCTTAAACGAATTTGACTCCACGTTTTGGCATTCTGTTTTCCCCTAAACTAGCTCTAGCAAGTTTATCGTTATTTTGGATTTCAAACATTTTGGTTGAGCATCACTGAAGATACATTATTTGTCAAAATGCGCATCTAGTGCATCAGAATTGATACCGTAATAGTTTTACGTACAACACTGAAATATGTTTAAATTAATATCAACATTAAAAATCATTTGGAAATTTGTTTGGAGAATATAAGATTCATATGTGTTATTGAAAATTACTTGTGTATTAAAACAAAATTTAATTCATTTTTTTTTTTAGGTTTTACTAAAATTGCCCCAATGTAAGACAGCAATGATTATGGTTAAATTAATGTTTATTTTTAAGTTTTAAGTTTTAATATTTAACTTTGAATTGTTTTTACATACAAAGTTATAATGATCGGTCGGCTCACTTTTTTGCTGTCTCTAATTAACCTTGTCTTGAACTGCAGGGTCAACTTCATCCCTGCATCGCCCACACGATTTAGGATTTAGGTTAGATATATGGATTGAAGAGTTTTCTGAACTATGTAATATCACTATGTCAAACCTCAAAGTCCTCCATTTAATGTATCAATATTGGTACGTAAGTAGCATTGTTTTTTCAAAGTGTGTATGTTTCGGATTGTGGGGATGTGTTGGTGCAACTAACTTTAAATGTCGAGGATTCTTGACAACCAAATGTGAAGAAGAAAAGCAGAAACAATGAAGCTAACAAATGGGTTTATATTGCCCAAACTTCAAAATCCTACATTATAGGGAGGTGTTTCTCCTTCAAAACAAAGGCTCAATACATCAGATCAGTTCAGTCATCATTCGCATCATTCTATATTGCTATTAAAACAGTGGATTGAAGGTAGTCACCCAATGTATATTTCTTTGCATGTGAGCATATAAACTGACGTTATATGTAAAAATAACGGAATGTGAACGTTGTCTAAAATCTCCTCTCCCTGAAACCACGTGCCCCTGATCAGAATAAATCTACATGCAAAAAGGAAAGAGAATGATGTCCGATTCACAATCATTTAAAGTAATTTATACAAGAGCTCCGCAAGGCAGGATTTTCCCTCCAAACTTTTCATTTGAAGTCCCTTTGCAACCTTAACTTTTTAACTCCTTACTAAATAGGGTTCTTCTCATGAAAATAAAGCCACGTGTGAAGTATGAGTTTGAGCAAAAATTGTGGAGTATAGAATATGTGTCTACAAGTTCAATGTTACACACACTCAACGTTAACCCCCGTCTAGGCGACACATACAGGATATCTGATCAGGATGTAGGGCTCAAGGCGGGTGTGACCGGTCAACATGGATGCTTACTCTTCCTAGGCACCTGATCCCACCACCAGTGTGTCCAGGGGTCCGTGTTTGCCCAACTATCTATTTTGTATTGATTACAGGAGTTATTAGATTGATCACTGTTCGTTATCTTCACCTTACACACAAAGCAACACACAAATGTTCCCGTCACTATGGCCCTCTCTTGCAATTAATTGAGAGGGGGTAATTATCACACACATCTGACTTTCACTTTCTTGGAATTTTTTCACGGTGAAAAGTCTTACATGCGATATATTAAGGAGTCTTGGAACATTTATGATTGTCAATAATATAATTAACATTTAGGCAGGTAAAATATTGACTCTTTATCGTATTGAGAAACATAGCATAAGAGGATATGTGTGTCCTTTATTAATGATGAAAATCCTTTTTTCTTATTTCTTTTTTTATCATTAGTGGACGACAATGTACGCATTTTCCAATGACAAATTGTCCGTCCTCTCATAAAAAAGCAAACGGTTTATCATTAATGGTTACGAATGTGCATCATTAATGATATCATTTCTGCATCAGTGGATTATTATTAGTTGCTACATGACCCAACGTTTGGAGGTCCAATGTGGTACCATTACAGCAACAATCTGAGGGTGTAAAATGATAGTCCAGGGAATTCACGCCCTTGGTTGCATACTCCTTTTCAAAATAAGTGTTATTTTCTCTGAGAAATACAAATATTTTATTGATATTTTCTGCAACTTTTGGGACAACTGTCGTACATTTATACATTTACAGTGACAATTAAGATAAATCTAAAGATTTTATAAATTTAGGTTGTACATGTAAAACAGATTTTGCTAAATTTAGATAATATAATTCAAAACTATAATCAAGATATTTCATATCAATTGTTTCAAGGGGCATGATACTGTTCACTTCATGTTGAGCAATCAATTACACTCCGAAATACGCTGATGAATCCCACCTAGTTGTTGGGTCTCACCATCATCGACGTCCCTTTCAGCGCTACAAACTTAGATTTCCAATGATACCAGACCATATATCTGTCACGAAGCAGAGCAGATCCAGCATACTCTCCGTTCAGGTTGGAGTAGTGACAACTTTCGGGCGTGTACCACCATGCACCGTGCTTCTCTACGGCACAACCTTCAAAATATCTGTCCTTTGTAGCGAACGTCATTCCGTCGTGCAAGTCCAAACTGTCCCCTACAGATATAGAGCATACATGATAACCTTCAACAATTACATGTAATGACAATCGATCGTATATTTTATATTGCATTATATAATACATACATTATGTACGAGATCACACAATACAATGGATTATAATGATCCTGAGATTAGTATTTATAATATATCACATAGTAGCATAGGTTAAAATGTTATGTGTCTAGTATTCATAATATATCCCATTGTGACAACGTATATCATAGTATTGTTGAGACTGATATTTATTATAGGATTAAACATTCCCTTTTGAAAAATTTATCGATGTGGAAAATCTAGACATTTTACTCACAAACTGAATAAAAGTGCGATGCATCGATACAATCTTCTAAAACAATGTTGGATTCTTATAATTCCAATTCCGTTATTGTATTTATAATCTTTAAAAAAAATATTAGTTTCCCCGCTGAATCTCCATACATTGCTTTATTTCTTTTCAGGTGCGTGTGAATAAATTCGCGTTTTAGGGATTGTTGATGTACACACTCTCATTCAGATTTATTTATTTCCAATCAGAACGATTGTAGACTGTTGTTGAGACTGACATCTATTAAGATATTGTTAAGTTACGATTTCAGAAGTGTTTAATATCGATTATTACGCTGTTCCAAGCAGACTTATTTGATTAAGGATTACTCCGTTTACCTAATCAAGACATAGGTCTTACAGCGGGTGGCCGGTGAATAGGGAATGTTTACTCTTCCTAGGCACCTGGTACCACCTTTGTTGTGCCCAGGGGTCGGTGTTTACCCAACTCTTTATCCGTATAAGATTTACATTATGACACTTGGGTCGAGGCCTCTGCTGATGGACTGTTAGTCCCCGAGGGTCTCTACAGCCCAGTAGCTTAGTACTGCGTTACTAGTTTGAAAATACGGATGTATATCTAATTGCTGTTATAAAATTTAGAAATTCATTTCAAAATTAAGGATTATCTCCCTCGTGCATAGCTCTTATCCTTGAACGAATTTGGCTCCACTTTTTTTGGCAAGCTGTTTTTGGCTATATTTAGCTCTAAAACTTCATAATTATTTCGGATTTCAAACATTTCGGTTGAGCATCACTGAAGAGACATTATTTGTCGAAATGCGCATCTGGTGCATCAAAATTGGTACCGTATAAGATTTACATTATGACCCCTGGGTCGAGGGCTCTGCTGGTGGACTGTTAGTCCCCGAGGGTCTCTACAGCCCAGAAGCTTAGTACTTCGTTACTAGTTTGAAAATACGGATGTATATTTAATTGCTGTTATAAAATTAAAAATTCATTTCAAAATTAAGGATTATCTCCCTCGTGGATAGCTCTTATCCTTGGACGAATTTGGCTCCACTTTTTTGGTACGCTGTTTTTGGCTATATTTAGCTCTAAAACTTCAAAGTTAGTTCGGATTTCAAACATTTCTATTGAGCATCACTAAAGAGACATTATTTGTCGAAATGCGCATCTGGTGCATCAAAATTGGTACCGTATAAGATTTACATTTGTATTCTTTGTAAAAGTTATGAGATTGATCGTTATATTCGCATTTGCTTGTAATGATTAATATTGGAATTATCATAGATTAATATCATTAATTATAATGTTGTATATCAAACAAATCACTCCGATATATTTTCGTAGAGTATGATTTGTACGTAATTATTTCATGATTTTGTTCAATTTTCATTATCTAGTCCACAAACGCAATGCCTATTTTCTTACAACAATTATGGTATATTTTCGACATTTTCAGTGCCACCCCTCTCTTGATCCGCACATGGTATTGTCTGTTGATGCCAGTTTGCAAAATAATTCTTGAAAATTCAATATCAACTTCACTGCTCTAGTACCACACCATTTACTTTCTTTGAAATGGGAGAAATTAGTTGCCATTGCTTCCCACTAATACTGACCCCCCCACCGAAAAAAAAAATTATAACCGATCTATGCATGTAGTCTAAATTCGGAAGACCTATTACTTTCGCTTATACTGCCGAGTATTTACCGAAGAATCAGTCATTAGTCATTACCGTTCTTAAATGTCTTAGGTTTGTCAGAAGTATCAGTATGCGTATGTCAGTATATTCGCCAAAAATACTATTAAAAAAATCAAAACCCCCCATTGTTAGCACCATTTCAATTTTTCAGACAATGCCTACAAAAGTATGTGGCATTCTAGAAATTGACATTACTCCCAATATGTCCTTTTAAAAATCGTAAATTTAATTTCATAATTTCTTTCAGTGCAAAAGGTCATCACTAGGGCTGGGACGATTCAGGGTTAGCTCGATTCGGTTCGGTTTCGATTCAGAACAGCACGGTTCGGTTATTTTCGATTCGGTTCATGTTAGGTCCAATTTATCTAATGACACCACAAAAATTAACAATTTTAATGAGTAGCATATTCCATTTTATTTTATTCAAGTTATATAACTATATGTCGTCATTTGTAAACATCATATCTATTCATAATGACATTCTATAACTTTGATAGAAAAAAGAAAACACTGACAGTCTATCAAATTGTTTTATATCAATGTGCTACATAAGTTTTGGATTATTAAACAAATCTATAGTGAATCTAAAATGTATATGATATTGTTTTCATAGATATGCAAAAATTCAATAATTCTATCAATTGAGAGTCTTTGAAAATCTCTCCTTTATTGATTTACTTCTCTCATATTAAATGTCAAATCTGTTTCATTACCTACGATGTTGATTTCATTCCACCACTGACAGAAATGATATATGTTATGTAAAGATAAACTGCAATGATCTTACGGACCATATTCTGTTGGTATATGAGTGGTGAAAATGCTAACTCTCAACATAGTAGTGATTTAAATCTATGTTGCATGAAAATCCACATGTTTTCAACATCACTCGGACGCCATATTTGTTGTTTTGGTGTAAGTAAAATCTAAACCGAATGGAACTGAAATCCGGAATTTGTAATCGGTGCATCGAATCGAATGGTATGAATCGCGGTGCACCGAAATTTTCGGTGCACCGCACAGCCCTAGTCATCACTTATTTCAATTACTAGTATTAATTTTTTTTATATGTATTCTTAGAAGACATACTCATAATATATGTATCTATTTTATGAAATGATTGATTTGTGTTGCTTATGTTGTGTTGACACCAACATACAAATGAAGTTTAATTAAATAAATCTTGAGTCAATTTTAAATCCATAAGGTCATGTTTAGAACAATGTAGTTCATTAACAAGCATTGCTACCCTATATTTTTCTTTTCATTCTTTTAATTCTCCTTGGATGTAGAAATCAAAAATACACTTCCCAAAAATCGATGTTACTCTAAATCTCAGTTGCGAGCCTCTTTAAACATTGTGCAAAAGCCAATACAGTAAAATATCTCTATCTCGAAGTCCGAGGGACCTCGAAAAAACTTCAAAATATTCGAGGGTTCGAGATATCCAGAATCAATCTTGGATATTTTTTTGAAGGAGGATACTTGATGCATAGTATGGGATTTGCATTATAAACAAAAACCCCGTTGCCGTTTCTTATAGTTTAATACAAGTTGATAAATTAATATTGTGGAATTTCATTGACAAACATTTCGTTTTTTAAATATATATAAACATTCAATTGAATTCACAATGTGTTTCAAAATTAAGTTTACTGATGTTCAGGCTCGACTGGGATGTAGTCATTGCGTTGTAATGAAAGAACTTATCACGTAAGAAACAAAACAAAAAAGACGGAGTTTTAAAAAAAACTAAACTTTTAAATGTTTATTAAAGAAATGTTCGTGTTTTCTCTGTACTAGTTTTAATGATGACGCGTGTATTATTAAATGCATTATCGTTATTAAGAGCATTACCTTCAAGCGTGCTTCGACGATTTTGTGCGTTTATCTAACCCACTTGTTAATGATAGAGCGTGTGTATTTCAAAACATCATCCCTGAAATCGGGTGTGTTAGTTCATAATTGGTGGTGAACTTTAGCCGTAATGTTGAAAGGCTTCACTAATCACCCAAGCTGTTGAACCATTTATTGCGACCTGAGTGTACTCGGAAAAAGCGAGCGTGGATTTAACTAAATTACGATTTCATGCATAGTCGATATATTTTATTGTACTGATATTGATAAACTGGTGAAACTTTAAGATTTTTAAATGGCTTCATGAAAAAAAAAAGAATTATTTAATAAAACTTTATCCTCCTCATTAATTTTTTTTTTATCAAAGATGAAATGCAGAAAATAACTACGGGGAATCACCCAATGACAAGATGACTACGCAACATATATTTTGTAAGTTTATTGGCGATGATTGGTCATGACTGCTTATAAATGTGGGAGCCAGGCATCAATTCTTGCCTTAGAGGGCATCCCTAAACACAAGCAAAATATTTGAGCCCTGGGAACAGATGTTCAGATTGCTTGCTCACCTAGTCCATAATAGAAAATGAAAATGTTAATTGAAGTGAAGTTAACATAGAAGCACTATTGGTAAGCCAGAATGCCGCCACGAGACGATGCTGTGCATCGTCTGCGCTACCAGTAGAGCTATGCCCCATGTTGTGGGCTTTCTTTCTATCAGAGGCCGGTGTTCGAAGCAGAATGAACAAAAATGTGAAATTTGGGCGAGCTTTTAAAACCAGTTGGTAGAGAGACCCCCTCCCCCATGAGGAAAAAAAGACAACCAAAAAACAAAACCCCAACAAACAAATGATATGGCTCCCCTACATACATATTAGTCTGTAAATATGTGTCTATATATAGGTATAGACTGACGGTTTAATCCCGCCTATAATAGTCAAAATGGAACAAACAAGATAATCTACATCCGTCATAGCGGATATATTAGATATCTGGTAGACTGGACTAGGTGAAAAGAAAATCATATATCAGTGTCAAGTATGAGAGACTATGACCCAATTAGTCATAGCGCAGCCATGGCCCTTCTTCTCCGGTTTTAGGAGATGCAAACACAGTTGAATCGGACAAAAATGTTTGCTTGCTATAATTTGTACACAAACAAGTCATTCCCGAACTTTGTCTGACGAGAACAGATCAGGACAATATGAACGTAGCTCAGGGTATCGAATGTATTTTCCCCCCGACCTCTTTAAAAGGGATGCCACAGCCCTATTTGTCCGATTCCTGACTCTCTCCAAAGCCACATGATTCATCTCACCCCTCCATTCACCTCGAGGCAAAATCTGAGACCAAACTAATGTAGTGGATGGCAAAATTTTTGAAAGTTGCTGCAGCGTTTTTATTATGTTAAACCTAAGTTTAATGGATTTTCCCTCTTGAATTGGGATATTATTGCCCCCACAATGTAAAAGTAAAATTTCGGGTGGTCTTTCAGCCGAAGCAACAATTTAACTTTTTTATAAATTTGCCCCCACCTCATGCACCCTTGTCCTTGCCAGAAAATGGATGCATTGCGTCTATCTAACTGCAGGTTGGTACCAAAGAGAGACTTTCTTGCATGACAAAAAGCATGTTTAACAATGGATGAACCGACGATCAAGATTCTTCTATGCTCTAAAATGGGTAATAAACAAACTAACATTCAAAAAAAAAAAAACAAAAAAAAAAGAAAAAAAAAAAAAAAAAAAAAAAACAACAACAAAAACACCCCAGCTAATTTATCTGGATGAGCTAATTCCTAATATAATTACGCAAGCATTGAGATTTCGATCTACCTTCTGTCGCCATATACTGCTCACTAGCTCCGGAAGCCCATGTGTTAGAGACTGCACCTATACGGTACGAGTGCGTTTTGTACGCCCTACTGTCTAGCCCCAACTCATGGATTGACATATTGAAAACTGATACAACCTGGTATCTGGTCACAGGGCTTCCTGACAGGTGACAGAAACGATCCCCTACGATTAGGTCTTAACTCTAAGTATAGCCGAATGAAGGAGACAGGACAAATGGTCTTGTCAGTAGGTTCTAAGCGAATCACTACCCCCTTTCCCTCCTGGTCAGTTTTTGAATGTTGTAGAAGAATCCTGACGATATTGTCGTGTAGCGAGTATGGAACATTTTGAACTTAAATGGCATGGCCTGCATCATGTTTACTGTTCTGGACTAACTCCCCCATTCGGAAAACCCCCAAAAATGCTGTCACAAATATGATTGAGAATAGTGTACATTCATAATATGACTGGCATGTCTTTGGAAGTGCCCGAACCATGCCAATTAAAATGTCAAAGGTGATTGGTTTCCTTCCATCATTGTGTGGGTTACTACGACTAAAGCCCAATAAGACTTTCTTAAGTACAAATGACTGTGTAGTGTCAGGAAAACCGTGCAATTTGTTGTAGTAAGAAATACCTGAAATGTATGGTTTTACTGTGTTAGTTTAAAGCTTCGTGAGGGATACTTATGACACAAACTCAACCAAAGTTGCAGGGGATGGGGGCCAGACTTGCTTTGGGAGATAACTGGAACAAAACATATGATATGCCTTAACTGCAGACTCATACAGTTTTTGGTATTGGCTGACAATGCACAATCTAGAAGCTCTTGGGATCAAAGGTGTAAATCATGTGTAGTAAGGATGGGGGGATTGATGATGATTGCGCATCTCCCTCTGGGAAACTAGATCTGAAGCGCTTACATTGCTGTCGGGAGAGAAAATCCGCTTTAATATTATGTATACCAGAAATATGTCCGGCTTTAAATTGTATATTGAGTAGTAAAACTTGGACAACTAATCTCCTGAGCAGAAACATCACTTTCTTGGACTTGGAGGTTTTAGAGCTAAGAATTGAAACCAAGGCTACGTTATCAGTATGAATAATGACTCGTTGACCTGATAAACTATTGCCCTAAACCTCAAATGCCATGGTTATAGGAACCAATTCCAAAAATGTTATGTCGGAGAAAATATCTTACCCCTTCCACTGGTCTGGCCAAGCTAAATAAACCCAATGAGTACCAAATACAGCTCCACATCCCAAACTAGCATTGCCTGCACTGTCTGTAAACAACTCTAGATAAAAATCATTCAACCAATTGGCTATTCTATACGAGGTAATGCCATTAAAATCATCTAAAAATGCAAGCCAAGTGTATATATCTTTCCTCATTTCCTCGGTGACTCTACGCCTGTGATGCGGATGGGAAAGCCCAAAACATGCATCATACAGCCGCCTAACGAAGTCCCTACCTGCTGGGATAGCACGAATGCAGAAATTGAGTAAACCAGTAAGTTCTTGGAGGCCAATCAGAGTAACTTTACGTTTTAGCAAGATCCGAGACAACTTGAACCTGAGCTGCTCAATCTTATCGGATGAGATCCTGTCATACTAAGAGTATCTATTTTTAAACCGAGATATACTAAACGGGTTGTCGGCCCTAGTGTTTTATCCTCAGCTAAGGGGACGCCAAGCTCTGCACAAATTGCTCTAAAAATAGACATGAGATCGACACAGTCTTGAGTACTTGCCCTCCCAGCGAGAAGAAAATCATCAAGGTTGTGTACCACATTAAAACTAGTTGTCTGTTGCTTAACTAACCACTCTAAAAATGTTGAAAATTTCTCAAATTTCGCACAACTAACAGAACAGCCAAATGGTAAGCATTTGACTATGAAAATCATCCCCAGCATTTTGAATCCTAATAACTCGAAATCAGACTTATGGACTGGCAGCAACCTAAAGGCAGATTTAATATCCAGGCGAGCTATTAAGGCGCCGGGACCAAGGTTAGCTAGCATGTTAAGGGCTTCATCAAAAGAAGAATATCTAACTGTGCAAACATTTTTGTCAATAAAGTCGTTAACACTAGACCCATGTGAGTATGATAGATGATGTATAAGTCGGAATGAACCATCTTTCTTTGGTACCATACCCACAGGTTACAACCTAAGGTTTTGGAGTGGTGAATGAATGAAGGGACCAGCAACCCTCCCTAAGCTTATTTCTTTGTTAATAGTGTACATAGCCTCCTCTTGCAAACTGTGCAATGATTTAAGGTTTTTACAATTCGATGCCACCCTTGGGCCTTGGTAACAAAGTTCAAAACCCTCTCTAAACCCCTGTAATAATTCTAAAGCTGCTAATTCATCTGGATAGTTAGCCAAGTATCGAGATAAAACGGAACTACTTATAGGGGAGGGGGCAATATCCCCAAGGTCTAAATTGCTGGGTTGTTTAGGGGGCCGTAAAATGCTGGGGTTGTGGGGGTCTAGTAATGGTACACAAGTACACTCGTGCTTGTATTGACATGTAGTTTTGCTACATTGACCTTTATAGTTGAACTCATAACATCTTTAGGGAGTGGCTTGTGACACTGGCCCTTGGACAGCGAGTGGGTTGTACATGTATAACAGCCACAACTCTTGATCAACAACAGCAAATGACATACCGGGGTTGCGTTCTTTTTTCAAACAGAATTGAATGTCGTAATCCCTCTAGCCAAGTGCCTTGGATCGACTGGTCCCTAGTCTGATAGTATGTATGTATTTAAATTCTAAAGCTGCTAATTCATCTGGATAGTTAGCCAAGTATCGAGATAAAACGGAACTACTTATAGGGGAGGGGGCAATATCCCCAAGGTCTAAATTGCTGGGTTGTTTAGGGGGCCGTAAAGTGCTGGGGTTGTGGGGGTCTAGTAATGGTACACAAGTACACTCGTGCTTGTATTGACATGTAGTTTTGCTACATTGACCTTTATAGTTGAACTCATAACATCTTTAGGGAGTGGCTTGTGACACCGGCCCTTGGACAGCGAGTGGGTTGTACATGTATAACAGCCACAACTCTTGATCAACAACAGCAAATGACATACCGGGGTTGCGTTCTTTTTTCAAACAGAATTGAATGTCGTAATCCCTCTAGCCAAGTGCCTTGGATCGACTGGTCCCTAGTCTGATAGTATGTATGTATTTAAACAGGGAAGCACTACATTCTGGGTGTGCCAATACGTAAATTGAGGCATAGATAAAACATGCATCGGTCCACACCTGAATATCTGAAATGACCCTGGGTTTGCATTTTGATGATAAAGTTAAGTTGCCTCCTTGCATAGAAAAATATTTAGTATCGTCATTAGGATCAGAATCATAACTCCGATCGATCAAAAGCCCCAAATTAATGTACTCGCCATTGGCAATTTTGAGTTTGAGATCATTGAAGACATTATGCCCAAGTTCATTCAGATAACTCGGCACCTGTGAATTGTTGGAGATAGCTACTGTGGTTAATAAATCAGTACCTGAGTGGTCGCTGTCTGTTGGTGCCTCTTGGACCATCAGGGGGTTAGGGGACTCCATCCTCTGAGAGAGCACAGCGACTACCGCCTGCGTCACCTCATTCAGTTGCTCCCTGGACAAGGCCCTAGTTGGCGCCGAGTTGTAAAAAGTAGATGAAGCATCTTGTTGTAAGGGGTACGGTACGTGGAGGATAGGATAATCAGCAGGTACATGTACATTTTTGGACCGTCCGTGCTGGGCGGAGTGACGCGCCTCTTTCCACGTGGTCTCGGCACGGTGCGGATTGGGGCATTTTGTTGTTTCCTTTTAGGCATTTTCTTTCACTCAATTGAAATATAAAATAGATTCAATAACATAGCAGTTTGCCAACAATAAATAAGTAGATAAACTAGGTTTTCTAAGACTAATGAAATACGGCATGTCACACGAATCGTAATGGCGACGTGTGCAGCATCCGAAAAATTAAAACCAATCCAAGCTAAATCTACATTTCAATTTGCCATCGGGGACTGAAAGTGTAATACAAAGGCTAGAGTTTCATCAGATACCTCGATCAACAACCTTTTCAACAGAAAATTGAAATCACGACGAAAATTGCAAACATATTCGGCTCACACAAAAACACGTCTTACCTGCTGATTTTTTTTCTAGCTGAATGTGACGAAATCACAATATGACGTCATAAGAGCTAACCGCCGACAGTTACGGGCAGCACTAAAAAACCCGGTAACGACTTGTTATCGTCAGTGTAGAAGAACGAGTGAAAACGAAAGGATACAAGATTAAATAATCTGAGAATAGATAGAATCATGAACGAGCAGCAAATCAATATACGTTTCCCTTTGATAAATGGATTTAACCTCAAGTGGTTAAATCTTAATAGTCTATAGGCTAAATGATGTAGAACAATATTTTGACATCCGTAGCACACACACAAACACACATGTATATATATATATATATATATATATATATATATATATATTGCAGCCCTTCACCTGCAATGATGACGTCTCCATCTTCGTGAAATATTCTGGAGAGGGACGTTAAACAAAATAAAATGTATCTATCAATCAAATATACTTCAATATTTCATGTATTTCTTTACACTCATTAACAGAAGCTGCACTGAAACCTTCCAACATCCCTTTTACAGATGAAACAGAAGCGAAAGAAGTCCCAAGTGAAAGTAATTCCGTGTTTTTACTAGCATACATAGTTCAAAGAGATTCAGTCACATAGTGCAACATCAAATCATACACAACTCCTATAACGATTCCGAATTATTCATTTTCCGCTATTCCTTTTGTAGAAACCACTAAATACATTGTAACGTTTAACTTATATTTTGAGTGCCTACTACATGCCAATGACTATTATATTCAGCGTTCCATACAATTTATGACTCTCGATTTTTATTACAGTTTGACGACCGTCCTTTATATTCAGTATTCACAATATTTTGATGACTATCATGTTCTCTACATTCTTATGACTGCCTAGTATAATCAGTATTTGAACTCCGCTCCTGTAATGTCCGTGCCAAACAAAGTTAATGACTCCTCCTTCGCCAAACACTCTGCATGTACGGGTCTTTCGGATATGACCTCCAAAGCAGACATTCCATGTCATGGCAATTGGTCGCACGTTAAAGACTCTCACTGCTACTGGCCTGAACACATAGGTCTAAATGTGTGGTACTTCTCCTATCAGTGGTGAAGTCAGTATCCGTAAGGAATTATCAACGGGACGTAAACGAACCAACCAACGTATACCATGTACATTTATTACAATAGTGAGTATGTGTAATGAAATTAATTGATCTCAGCCTATGCTATGCACTTCCATTTCCATTGTATATATGTTGGATGAAACCATTGACCTCAGATCAGATTTTAAATCTGACTATCTAGATCTGTGTTCCGATGTCAAAATTGAAGTCAAATAAGACACTAAATCTGACTATATAGATTTATCTTGAATAAAAAAAATTCCAATTTAAGTTGCACATCTTCACCTTTTTAAACATCTTCCCAATAGAGCTAAGAAACTGGACATAGAAATAAAATTAAGAAAATATAGATTCTCTTCCGAGGTCATGTTTACACATGTAGGTATTTTGCATATAGGAAATCCACAATAATTCCTCATCTTATCACTCTGATAGACGAAAACGAAATTTATCCGTATTACATCTTCATCAGTTTTAGTCACAATTCACAAACAAGTGAACACTTGAATTTTAACGAATTAGGAATATTTAACCGTGCTGTATTTATTCGCAAGGAAAATTACTTTAAATGATGAATAATGTTAATGAAACATCATCCACGTATCACACTGATTTTTCACATCGCAAGAGAAATCCTGCAAATTTAGTTCTTAAATGGTTAGATAGAGTATCATACATGCGTCGTGTTTTGTTTGTAATTTTCCCCCCAGATATCTCCTGGTCACACAGTTACCACGTAAGTGGATTTTGTTAATAGATGGATAACGTATAATATACTATGAAGTGTGATGTTTGTTCTCACGCATCTGTATTTTTCTTAACATAACTGCTCTCTCAATTCTCTCTCTCTCTCTCTCTCTCTCTCTCTCTCTCTCTCTCTCTCTCTCTCTCTCTCTCTCTCTCTTTCTTTCTTTCTGAGTGTCTGGGGGCTGTCTTGGGACCCCGGTTGGGTTCAGGACAAAGTCCTTATAGTGGAATCAGGGGCAAATATTTCACACAAAAACGCATACCTTTTAGACCTTTTGAGCGCCAAGCGAGTCGTCGTTAGATCCACCTCTGCTAAATATGTGCTTCTTTGAATACGTCAAAACTATATTGAAATCTCAATATATTACATTTTGCATATTACTTCTGAATGGAGTATGCCCGAAAATATTTTAAAAGATAACTGATTTTAGCATCTATATGTATAAAGGAAAATGTTATAGGAGTAGTTCCTGGTTAGAGAGAGGCTTTCGAATGACATCAAGTGGATTTAATCGTGTTTTTTCTGTCATGTTTTAAGGAAAACATATCAAATGCAAAAAACCAGTACATCCTAAAGCTCTTTAGCTCTCAAACAGAGACATATATATCATGCATACACGTGTGACTAACCGCAGAAAACTATTGTAAGTCATGCTGCACAACTGAATTAGACTGATAATATGTTCGTGACATCCATGGCGTTGATGTATTAGAGTTAAACATATCACATGGCATCAACTGGAGGGTTAAATTTAATTACAATATTTCTTATAACTTTTGTTACCCACTTCAAGTTGTCCATTGCACTGGAATGTTATAGGTAAGGTACCAGCATATTTTACATGTGCTTAATCAATAATACTGTAATTGTGGTAATATTTAGCATAATTATTATTAATTCCATCCCTACTGATTTACTTTCAAAATGTATTAATATTATCTCTCTCTCTCTCTCTCTCTCTCTCTCTCTCTCTCTCTCTCTCTCTCTCTCTCATCCATTGCATTTATTCTCATATTTAGAATTTTCAGAGCCTCTCCCTGCTGCATTCTCTGGAATGAGGATTTGAACTTATGTACAGGTTAGTGGAGAAAAAAAAAAGACATACAGATAATTCATTATATACAGTGTAAAAGCCTCGGGAAGTTGGTTTGTTTCACAGACTATACTATGCAAGAATCCATTCGTTACGTACATAACTATATTTGCAATGTTTTGCCTTAAATAACATTAACACTACAATGTGTTACATTTTCTCATGAATTGGAACGATGTGCGAATGAATTTTGATACATTTAGTATGACTATTACAAGGGATGGGAATTCCACCAGAAATTAGCAAACAATGTCAAAATGAAAAATAAATTGGATAGACTGCACTTTACGGATACGGACGTGTGTGAGGCGGGGCGGAAGGAAAACTTAGCAATGTATCCACTATTTGTTTGGTATTGAAGCGATAAATAAAGTTTGATCAAGAAAAAGAAGGCCTTACTGCGTTTAAGCGTACTTAAGCGGGGACCTTTGGCGGTAGCCCCCAATAATTACTAAAATAGAAAGGAAAACTTACATCAGTCGTTAAATAAATAGACGCTAACATTCAGTTGGTCTTCGATAGTGTTATCACATTTACTCATACCCTGGGTGGCCAGTTATTGTGTTTTTTGCAGACGAAAATTCGTTTGATGAGGTTAAGGAAAGGTATTAATTCATCTTCAATTTATTCAAGTATTTTCTGTTTGGATACAACATTCAATAAGACATCTGTCATAGTGCTGCTTTTATTTCTCTGGGGTTTTTTTTTTGGGGGGGGGGGGGTTGTGGTAGATATTTTTAACACTGAATTCCATGTAGATTCAATAAGGTTGTGCATGATTCGATCTCTTTATTTTTTTAATTCAATTGAATGATTGACTGTTAAATTTCCATATCTCCCTGATTTAAAAAACTTGAATAGGCTTTCCAACAGTCAGGAAATATCACGGTTCCGGGTTCTACAATTATTTTGTGATCATAGGAATCAAAGTGGTGTCGCCTTTATATTCAACTACTTCAAAGAAACACTTCTTGGACTCACTTTCTATATCGCAAAGCACCCATACACCTTCCACTCGCTTACCACGGTGGTATTTTCTTTTTACAAACTTACTCCCATCTGTCTCCACGTGTTTTTCTCACTATTTCAAAACACATAGACCAACCTCTCCCGCGAGATTTTCTAGTCAATAATAGTGTGGTCACTTCCTATCTTCAGTTCCTGTGACATGAAATCCCTAGGTAGTTCGTAAACTCAATGATATGTAATTTTTACTGCCTGCTCTAATAGCAAATGACTACCTGAAACCAGGATCTTTCTCTTACTGACGCTTTCTTGTTACAATGCGGATTGCTGTACTTCCAAACAACACCGTCATTACTTTAAGATTTATCCTCCACTAATTTCACATTTCTGTCATTGGAAATGCCATATTTACCACTACAAATTCCCAGTAGTCCCGAATTTTGCAGTCAATCAATTAAAATTCCGTTCCGGGAAAATTTCATTTAAATAGTCATAGACAAAGGGTATGATATTGCAATCAACTGATCCAATGTTTACGTTTTTCGCAACTGTTAAACTTATTTTACCTCGCGTACATTGACCATTTAAGATCCTTCAATAAATGACGAGCTTAACAACGGTATTATTATGGAATGTGGCTGATAGAATGAAAACGAAATGTTTTTTAAAACGTTTTCAGTTTTGATTAATTTACTTTAAATAAACGAACTTTCTAAATATAACAAAAAATGGGTTTTTCCCATTTCATTGCCTGTTTTAGTGAAATCGTCAAGCTGACGCGTGACTCTATAGTATAGGAAGAGCATGTGCTATTGCCATGTTACTTGCACTTACCGGTAAAACGCAATCGTCCCAATGAATTTCATTTTTGAAAATACACTAACGATTATAATAATTATGTAAAGTAACAATTTAATATAAAACATGATGACGTAATTGTGCAAAATAGCAATCAATGCACAACACTTTAAGTCTGTTACCAGCATCAATACTAAAACATGACCACTTTATACAAGTCACACGTCCTAACCCAAAGTCAAGCCAGCTACGGTCAGAAGTATCCATAGTCACCTGCACGGTGCAACACTTCTTATATGAATCCATATAAAACTTAATCCATTTACCTGATGAAGACAGGGCTCACGGCGGGTGTGACCTCCTCCTAGACGCCCAATTCCACTCCTGGCTTCAAGACCATTGACTGAGAATAGTCAAATTTTGATTGCTTATATCTGATGATTTATCTAGCACAGATATTTAAAAAAACAAAACTGTAGTTTTATCAACAACAACAAAATTCAAATGCAAATATATAATTAAAATCGTATTTGTTTATGAAGATTGTTTAAAACGTTAGTTGGATTTAAGATTTAGACTGAAGTTTATTCTCGGTTTATGGTATTCAGGTCTGATATATACAAGGGTTCATGTATTTGCCCAACTTTCTGTTTTGTATTCTTTGAGGAGTTATGAGATTGATCAATGTTCGCTATCTTCACCTTTTATGTTTTCCCTGGGTCGTACGCGCCTTCTGTGACCTTTTAAGACAGCCATTGATTCCATTTACTTTTAGTGAATACATTCAAATCCAAATTATTTTGACTTAGTGGAATTTAACATATTTTAGGGAGAGGAGGGGGTGTTCTCTTCCAACTCATCCTCCACTTCAGCATTGCTTTTGGTTCAATGCAAATGATAAGTATATGATATTGTATTATTGATTGTATACATAAGCAATTTAACACATTGTCGTTGTGTTTCAGATTGTAAAGATGGATATATCGGGGAAAACTGTGACTTACGTTGCCGCTATCCTAACTATGGAGTACTTTGCCAGTTAGAGTGTAACTGCAATGAATCGTATTGTAATTATAAGTATGGGTGTAAAGGTAAGGAGACGTCTTTACAAAGCTACATTTAAAAAAAAACAATATCGAATAGAGCATGGTGAATAATCAAGCAATAGCATTTCAAAACATTTATGTTTTCATTAATGCAGTTTATAATATCTTTCAAAAGAACAGAACACTCCAATAGTAATCAAGTCCTAAATTATTCAGGAAAAAAGCATCAACATTCATTTGCATGAAATATTGTTTGAAATTAAGAAATATATTATTTGGCAGAGAAGTGCGTATAATTTCTTTTTATAGGGATTAATTATTTTGAATTTATCATAGCCAATGAAGATCGTTCAGGGAAAACACAAAATGAATCAACACAAAGTAAGTAAACTTTCGGATCCGCCCTAAAACCCAAATTTTGGAAAACAACTTCTAACGCAAGTTACCTTCTATAATCTTGTTTTATACTTTGTAACTGTATATATCATGATCAATAGTGTATGTGTATTTTACATATAAAATCATTGACAAAATGAATTGTTTGACGAAATTTAATTCCACGTGCACGATTTAACAACACTTATCTAATTGAATTCAAGAGAACAATATATCTTATCCAATTGGGAGTTTTTAATTGCGCTGACTGTCTAGAGATTGTAAAAAAAAAACGATCCATCCAGCAGGAACGTTTTCTCTCGTGACCCGATTTCTGTCTCGTGAAGTGACATATGGAGGTTGGTGTGAAGCTTCATACGGACGAAGGTAGGTGCCAGAGTTTAATGAATAAGATATCTCCGGAAGGGCGTCATAGTAGCTTTGGTCACTTACCAACTTCATGTTATATCCGAATAACACTCAAAAATGATTTTTTTATTTCTTAAGTTTATATTTACTATTTTGATTTGTGTTTTTACCGAGCGTCCATGCTCATGTAGCAGATTATTGAAATAAGGATCGGGCACACCAACTACAGTTCATTGGATTTTTATCGAATAAATGATTAGGAACACTATCTAAGGGTACATGATATATAGATATTCAATATAGAAGGTTAAAATAGACCAAACTAGTTTAAACTAAAGGTAATTTACAGCGTCAAGTCAACGGAATTAAAGACATGAAGAGCGGGATAAACTACATCTGTGATGTGATTTGGTCGCAATCAGCGACGAAGAAATCGTGTCGTTGGCCTACTTAAAGTTAAAAATGCAATTGTTAAATACATTTTTCGACAGAAATTCAGGTTGTCTGAGAAAATTGACGGAGAATAGGTGAATCAAGTTAACGTTAAGTTCTGTCAGGGTTTTGCAAATTTTAGAAGGAAACAACGGTATGTTCATCGTTTAAATAGGACTCGTGGTTTTAGCCATGTACTATGACGTAAACCATATTTGGGCGAAGAGCAGGTTGGTTGCTTTTTTACCACCATAATGTATATGAAAAATAAAAACGAACTGACAGAGAGTTTTTGTTCAATTGGAAAAATTCTGTTGTAGGATTTTACTGGTGCCCTGACATGAACATAATTATTCGAGTCTCGAAATCAGTCTCGCTCATGCCGAGACATGACCGTGGTGGTTGTATTCTGGAAATCACAGATTGTCTTCACCATCAACTTAATATGCCTCAATTTCTTTGCTTCCAATGTTAGAGTCATGGTATGAATTCCCAATCTTGCATGAACGAACTGAACGGTATGTTTAATGTTGTTGTTCTCTTAATTGATGAAATTCTTGTCTCTTTACAAAATAAAGCCTGTATAAATATTCTGATGAAAGGTGCCAATAACGGACATTAATAAATCTTATAACTCTTTGAAGGAATACAAAATAGAAAGTTGGGCAAACACGCACCCTACATATACAAGAGGTGGGATCATGTGCCTAGGAGGAGTAAGCAAAATACATCGTGTAAATGCCTGACCTTTGAAGCGGTGATTGTATTCATACGTTAAAAAGCCTGATCACGTGACTGATCTCATGTTATACATATATTATGTAAGAGCATGAATGCCAATTTCGTAAATATAATCATATAAGGAAATGCATTAGCAAATGTAAATATATTGGCAAATATATAGAATTAATATTCATGTAACTGGCTATCAATTCTGTATGCATATATATACACACCAGGCGTAGAGAACATTTAATAACATACAGTGACATAATGCAATGACATATGTAGTGATCTTTTATTTTAAAAAAAATAGTGATAAACAGTTTTTAATATACTTAGCTAACGTCAGCCTTATAAATGCTGAACTGCAGACATCTTATCAAGATCCTAGATGTATGGAAGAGCTACAGTTCAAATCATAAAAACATGTTGCTCCTACATCAACTGTTTTCTAATAGATTAACATGCTTCAGTCCAGACCTCCCAGACGTACATAAACTATAATTATCTATATTCATATGCGCATTGTGTAGAACTGCAAATCATTGATGAGGAAATGCCTGTCATTTTAAATATCTAAGCTAAAAGTATTGTGATTTAAATCGTATTTGATAGCATTCACGAAGCCATTGAGAAAATGTTTAAATATATAAGGAAAACGCTAATAACTCAAGAGGTTTTATCAAATACCTTCCCACTGCATATTACAGCTATTTAATTGCCTTGAAGTATAAATGTCGAAATATAACATGATTTCAGTAAGACAAATGAAAAAAAAAAAAGAACTACAAGTTTAAAAAGCAGTAGCTGATTACTTCGTTACTAGCTTGAACATACGGATGTGTATTTAATTGCTAGGATAAAATTTAGAAATTCAAATCAAAATTAGGGATTATCTCCCTCATGCATAGCTCTTATCCTTGGACGAATTTGGCTCCAGTTTTTGACACTCTAGTATTCCGTTAAGCTCTTACAAGACTATTCTCATTTCAAACTTTCAAAAATTTGGCGTGAGCATCACTAAAGAGACATTATTTGTCGAAATGCGCATTTGGTGCCTCAAAATTGGTACCGTGTAAGTTTTATAGGAGGAGTTGCCAATTAAAATATTTTCCTGAGAAACAATTACGTCCAAGGACCAAAATATGCACAACTCCACATTGTGATCTTTCTTTGTACCGAGTTTCATCAAAATCCCTCAAAGGGTTTAGAAGGAGTTGCGAAGACAAAGTTAAGGGGATATAAGGAAAGACACACGGACTGACAAACAGATGGAGGGACAGACAAACGGACAGACATACAGACAGACGACAGCGGTATAGCATAATACGCCCAAATTGTTATGCTGCCGTATAAAAATGATACTTTTAGCTACACTAGAATAACCCTGAATGCATTGATATGATATCTGAACAATATATTTAAATATTATTAAAATGGTCGTGAATTTTCCAATCAATAATAAGTACAAAATAATTATGTAATTATCAGACAAATATAAATTATATTCTTATAAATTTTGTAATTAAACAGTTTCCCCCTCATCCTTTAGAAATGCTTTGAAATGCAAGCTTTACATACATTTGAACCTTTTACAATTTTTTTCTGTACTTAAGTTCCCAACGAATTTTATTTTACAGATACACTATATAGATGCCCCCGAACAAGAGTATATACTTCTTTTTCCAAGGGCGGATGTAGATTCTAATTATATAGCGATAATCTTCTTTTATTTTTGAAAATCAGTAAGTGTTCAAATTCATGCTTTTATCTGTTGTCATGGAAACAATTACCCTGGAGAAATTGAGTGCTTGTTATTTTTTTGAGTGGGTAAAACCATTTTAAAACAAAATTAAGTAGACAAAATAACATAGAACTTACCGGAAATATATCCCCCTTATATAGCTAAAAATCATTGATTCTCACAAGAATTTTGCACCTGTTGCTAAGGAAATAAAAGGCCATGGATATAACACCCGTATTGCGTTTTAAATGATTTATCTAATATCTGCTTGTTACATGTAACACCTCTATCGTTACCGAAAACATAACATTCTTGTAAAAAGCTTTGAAAACTTTTATACAAATATTCAACTCAGCTTAATCAATTCATGGTGCAGAATTTTAAAATGAAATTGTTTTACCCCTTGTCAACAAATTCCCAAAGTTTTGATTTTAATCAAAATAAATTTTATTTTTCCAATTTATGATCGGTGATTGATACCGACATGGAACGAACGCGTGAGTGACGTGTAATAGTCCTCCCTCGGATGAGATTCATGACTGTTCGTTATCTTCACCTTGCATCAACGGGTTTCTTAAAGAATATCTGGGAATTAAAAATGAAGTAATCCTGAAACAAAAGGTGAAAGTGGTAGGTTTATTAATTCATTGATTAATTATTGATTAATCTTAATAATTGAGATTGAGAGAGAGAGAGAGAGAGAGAGAGAGAGAGAGAGAGAGATAGAGAGAGAGAGAGAGAGAGAGAGAGAGAGAGAGGTTATTGTGCAATAGGTGAGATGCCTGTTATGCAGTACCCAACTGGTTCTTAAGTATAAACCTTTTTCCCTGGTTTTAGTATTGACCTAAACATGTTCATTTACGTGGAAAACACACATGCATATCTACTCACAAAAACAATGATTAAAAGGAATCCACAAGACTTTGTTTTCCCCCTGGAACCACCCCAAAAGACTACGAGACTGTCTGACGTGTTTCATACCGATTGTTAAGCCGTTCTTGGCATACTGATTTTGACTGCGGATAACTCCGTTTACCTGATCAGGATATGGGGCTCACGGCGGGTGTGACCGGTCAACAGGGGATGCTTACTCCTCCTAGGCACCTGATCCCACCTCTGGTGTGTCCAGGGGTCCGTGTTTGCCCAACTATCTAATTTGTATTGCTTGTAGGAGTTATGAGATTGATCACTGTTCGTTATCTTCACCTTGCACTTTGTTTTTTCTCTGGAACCACCCCAAAAGTTACAATCTCCGCACGGTATGTAACAATTTATGACATACTGTTGCCATCCGTAGCAACGTATGTGACAATTTGTAACAAAGCGTGGTACGAATGGCCACGCTATGTAACAAAAAATAATACCGTGTCGTATCAACGCAAGAGCTTATTCTGCGTATGATAACTTTCAAGTGGAAGCAGGCACCTAATCCCATCTCTGGTATATCCAGGGATTCGTTTTTGCCCAATTCTCTATTTTGTATTGCTTGTTGGAGTTCTGAAATTTGTTCAGTGTTCGTTATCTTCACCTTTCACGTAGTTCTAAAACTTAGAAATGAGGATAACCTCATATTTTCAGTAAGCAACAATTCATGTCAAAAACTATACCGTATATAACATTTCCCCGTGACTACTATCTTCGTTAAAGGTTGATGTGTTGTTTATACTGTATACGAGGCAGTTTGGGACAATAAATGTTTGTAACGAACAAAACTTGCAAATGTCGAGGTCCAGGACAAAGAATTTTCCTGAAATATATTTTCACTTTTGATTTGATGATGATATTTAGGAATGTCTGTCGATCGACAAATAAAGATATTGAAATAAATCGCCATACATTTCAAATATTGGAATAATTGGAATAATTCGTATGATTGCAGAATTTACACATCAATACTGAGAAAGAATAACACTGATTCCGCGATTTCATAACTGAATCAGGTTTCTTAAACTTTTGGTAAATTTATGTTACTTTGGTTTCAAAAGTCCCGTTTAGAGTCAGCATATCGTAAAATCAATGGTTCTTAAAATGATATAACTTGTAAATACAACCTAGCTTGACCTCAAATGATGTTTGGCGTGTTTCATAACAATTGCTGTGCTGTGCAGTTATTTAGGGAGATATTTAATTGGGCCAAAGTGAAGACCCTTGGCAATTCTGGAAGTATGTATATGGTATTTAGCTATGATATTGATGTTGCATATATAGGGACGAGAATTTGAAGGACAAAGGAACATCAATATATTTCGATTGACACAATCACTAGTATATGCTATCAATATATTTTAATTTGTTTTCATGTCTCTTTTTGTGGGTTTTGTCACCTTATATCACGTCTTCTGCCTCAGAATTAAGTGGCGGTTATTTTTTTCCATTCATCTCACACAATACTACGTAGTACATGGTGTATCTATTTATACTCTCATAACTTCAGAATATGTGTCCAAGTCTATAGAACACAGTAACTATTGTCAACTTCATTCTTGACAACTTTGGTTTCAATTAGTCATTCGTAATAATTCAAGATTATACCTCGATTTCTCCAAATTTCAAGACGTCTTTGCCTGTAATAAACTCTTCTTTCACGAATACTTCAAGCAAACGACAAACTTCACAGGGTTAGTTTTAGTCACGAAATATTAATCCATGTGGTCAAACTATGGAAATGTGATTCATTTTAAACATAGAATAAAACAGTTCTGTTATATTTCTATTTTACTCTAACTATAGTGGTATTTGCATGCATCTACTAATATGGATTGATCAAGTAACTGCCATGACGCAACAGCTCATTATGACGTCATTTCCATACCAATTTGTTTTGTAACTTTAACTATAATGTGCACTGTATTTCTAATTATTGATGTACGATATATTTTATTTTATATCAATTTTGATTGATATCGATTAAATGTTAGAAGATGTTGATGTTTTTGTTACGTTCTGAACACGTGTATTATGCCATCTAAACTGCATTATATTGCACTAGCATTATAGTGATTCTCGACTAATGGCATATTTGATTTTAACATCTTTGTTCGTAATAAGTTAAAAACATGGAAGTCGATGTAGTATTTTGATACACGTTTAAACAATTTCAGCCCTGGTGGGAAAGTATGCTGTAGTGGATATATTTGGAATGAAGCACAAAATACCTGTACACGTCTGTATGTATTAGCATCCAAGTTAATACATACTAGTAAGTTTATAATGGATATTACATTCAATATATTTGTATACTACTCATAGATAACACGTTTCTAAATGAAATCATATTCAAACATCATGGATACCGATGGGATGCTTGAAGGTAAATTGCAATGTCATTTACCGTTTTTGATTATTTTCTTTGGTTTTTGTCGGTTGCACGGATGGATTTTATGGTTGAACCATGTCCATACCCAACGTTCGGATGGAAGTGTCAATTAGAATGCATCTGCAGTAGCGAAGACTGTCACCACACGTATGGGTGCAGGAGAACTCCATCAAGTGAGGAACTATTACTCAAATTTCGCCTTTTTCTTACCGAAAAAAGGCATAGTGTTTCAGATTATCTCATATCCAATTTTACAGAATGTGCGACTGGAAAGTACGGCAAATACTGTGAGTTATCTTGTCGTCACCCAAACTACGGAAATGAATGTCAGTTGGTGTGCCATTGTGATGAAGTGGTCTGCGATGCTATAAGTGGATGTACGGGTTTATTGTATAGTGATTCTCATAGTGTGCTTAACATGTGTTTAACATAGAACTTCTATCATATAAGGAGCATTTATCATTAAATGTCTTGTAAATGATTAAAATAAACTAGATTTCTCTTTGTTCGCAGATTATTTATCATAGCAGAGCATTGCAATATCAACCGTCCCTGCATCTGCTTCAGGTATAATTTATACCGGTAATTGTTTATTTGATTTTGCAGGAATATAATAATATTTAATTGAAATAGTCATTACATTAGGTTTTGTGTGTACAGATAACATGTTTACATCTTAACCTCCTACATAGTTTGATTTTCCCTTGTGTAAAGTATTCTTTATATGTGCATCTGGTGCATCTAAATTGGTACCGTATAAGGTTTACATTGTGACCCCTGGGTCTAGTCCCCTGCTGGTGCACTATTAGTTCCCGAGGGTCTCTACAGCCCAGTAGCTAAGTACGCCATTACCAGCTTGAAAATACGGATGTATATTTCATTGCTGTGATAAAATATAGAAATTCATTTCAAATCAAGGATTATATCCCTCATGCAGAGCTCTTGTCCTCTAACGAATTTGGCTTCAGTTTTGGGCAATCTGTTTTTTCCTAGAATAACTCTTACAAGGTTGTTGTTATTTCAAACATTTGAGTTGAGCATCACTGAAGAGACATTATCTGTCGAAATGCGCATATGGTGCCTCCAAATTGGTACCGTGTAAGTTTTATCTCATAACAGAATCTGCACCGAATCTACCAACATCCCCCATATGGACAATATGCGTGCTGAAGAGGAGGAAGACGTAAATGAGAGTTATCCTACACATTTAATTCCTTGTACATGTATCATCAGTCGTGTGATTGTTGCGGGAATGTTGCTGATCCTGTATGTAATGACATATTTATATAAAGGTACGTGTATAGTTCAAAGAGATACATCGAGTAAAATCACACATTAAAATGATAAAACTTACGACCCCTAAGTTCAATCAAAATATTACCGCATAGGATATTTTCTCTGAGAATGTTTGCCCAACTGTTCACTTTGTATTGCTTATAGGAGTTATGAGATTGATCACTGTTCGTTATCTTCACCTTTCATCTAAAAGAGTGAAAATGCAATAAAAGACACACGTGTTGTATCATTCGGAATTCTTATCTATACCGATCAAAAACAGAGAAACACATAGTACAAATTTTACGCTGAATCTCATCAAATAATTTTTCAAATATCTTTTTGGTAAAGAATGACTGTTTTAATAATTCATTGTAACATTGAATGCTATTATTCACTAGATAAATATTTGAAAGAATTTGAGGAAAATAGAACGTGTTTTCATAAAATCTTAAAACAGTCTCTATAACTCGAGATTGTTGTAACTCCCTATTCCACGTGTTTCATGCATCAGTAATCTATCAAATGAACAGGTTCTCTATATTTCATTGTATTGTTAATTGTAACCGCTTTTTAAGATTTGTTACGACTAAAAGATGTTCAACGTACCGATGCAATTGGGATGAATAGAAGCAGGTGTATCATAATTTACAGTTGAAAAAGATTTCAATGTTGCTCAAAGCAACATATATCGCCTTTGGAGCAGATATCAACACTATGGTACAAACAATGAATGTGATAGAGCAGGTATACCACAGATGAAATCATCAGCACAGTATCGCTTCATTTGTTCCCTTCATTGTCAAGAATTCACGACAGTTCTATATACAACCATCATTCTTGGGATTCCCAGAATGTAAAAATGAAAAGGGTGAAGATAAGAAATAGTGACGAATCTCTAAACTCTTATTAAGAATACAAATTCAGAGTACGGCAAACACGGATCCCTGGACACACCAGAGGTGAGAAAATGTGACGAGGAGGAGTAAGCATTCCCTGTCCATCGGTCACACCAGTAATTACTTGATCGGGTAAACCAAGTAATCGATAGTCAAATCCGTGTGTAAGTAAATATAGCAATTGGTATAAAACATGGCTGACAGTATTTTACCCAATGGCAGTATGTTTTTACATTGTTATAATGAACATGAATTTTGTGGAATGCATACTTTAAACAAAAATGATGAAATCCCTGCACCATCAACTTGTTTGTCAATAGCCCGAGTCGATTTAAAAACTGATCTTACGCAGAACAAGCTTTGCTTATCGAAGCAGTTAAGAGGTATAAGTGTGTAGGTGATAATCGAATATTGCTACACACACATGGGAAGTTGATGATTGGGAAGCTGAAATCATCCCGTTTGTCATAAAGTTGAATTGCTAGTTTGCCGTTGATATCCATTTTCAATAAAACTTCCAAGTATGAACCAGATGCAGAGGGCTCTGTAGTGTCTTTTATCTTGCGTCTGCCGGGATGAAAGGCGAAGGTAAAGGAACAGTGATCAATATAATAACTCCTTCAAGCAATACAAAACAGATACTTGGACAAACGCGGACCCAGGGATATACCAGAAGTGGGATCAGGTGCCTATGACATATATGTGCAGTTTTATGCTACAGTTGATGAACCATCAATGTATTTTGATAACGGACAATAATTTTGAGTGTTCACTATATTTTAATGACTAAGCGTTGAATTAAGTGTTCATTTCATTTTCCTTCATTATAGTCAGTGTTCACTAAAGTATGATGACTACTATGTTTAGTGTTCACTAAAGTCTGATGATTCTATATTCCGTGTTCACTAAAGTCTGATGATTACAATATTCCGTGTTCACTAAAGTCTGATGATTACTATAATCAGTGTTCACTAAAGTCTGATGACTACTATAGTCAGTGTTCACTAAAGTCTGATGATTACTATATTCAGTGTTCACTAAAGTCTGATGATTACTATATTCCGTGCTCATTAAAGTCTGATGATTACTATATTCAGTGTTCACAAAAGTATGATGATTACTATATTCAGTGTTCACTAAAGTATGATGACTACTATATACAGTGCTCACTACATTTCGCTGACGGTTGTATTTAGTGTTCACTACTCTATCATTATTGACTATTGAATTCAATGTTCACTAATAATGAAGACTGTCTATCATATTCAGAGTTTGAGCCCCGCTCTTGTCATGGTCGATTCAAACCTATGGTGTAAATATAAGTACTGACTGCGCATTTGCAAAAGAAGGCTATAATGAGTCTTTCGGATATGACCTCCAACACGGAGATCCCGTGCCACAGCAGGTTTTGGTATGTTAAAGAACCTTCACTGCTACGACCGTGACCTTAAATAGAGTGTTTGGCAAACACGGACCCCTGGATACATCAAAGGTGGAATCAGGTGCCTAGAAGGAGTAAGCATCCCCTGTCGACCGGTCACACCCGCCGTGAGCCCTATATCTTGATAAGGTAAACGGAGTAATCCGTAGTCAAAATCAGTGTGTCAAGAATCAAAGCAGATTTTATCGGTAGAGACAATTACATATTTTAGACATTATGCCTGCTTCCTTTACTTCTACACTCACCCTATCACAAACAAATATACCTCCTATTCCTAATTTCCTTACAATCACATTTTGTAAATTGAAGCTTTTCTTGGAAAATAGTATACAATTCATTGGAACCATGTGACATATTAAGTATTGTAATATGTGTGAAGTATCATTTTGTATTTGATGTTTTACTTTTATACATATTATTTTTCTTTTATTTCTTTTCTTTCTTTTCTGCATCTTTTTATATACCCAGTTCTACATATTTTCCTACCTATTTCTAATTGACACCTAGTTTGCATTATAATTTTCAGTTTCTAACATATAATTTCTCATTTACATTCTATAATTTTACATTTGTATTCTATAATTTTACATTTGTACCCAAATATGTTTCATTTGTGTTTTATCCTGGGGATTGTTTTGTGTATTTTAATTTTGTCTCTCCATATATATATATATATCTATATATAAAAACTCTGAAACTCACTTTCAACTTTTTATATATTCATACATACGTCGGGTGTTGAGAACATTCAACGTTATACAAGGATATCATAAAGTGAATACATAGAGAGTTATATTTGATAAAAATGTAGTGATAAACAGTATTTGTATACTTGGTTGACTTCTTCATTATGAATATTGAATTGCAGCTATCTTATTAAGATTAGAGACGATGAAAGAGTTACAATTAAAAGCACATAAACATTTTGCTCCAAATTAATTCATTTCTAATAAATCAACAGTCTTTAATTCAGACTTCCCAGTCGTGCCTGAACTTTAATTATCTATATCCATACGCGCATTGTGTACAACTCTATAGTAAAGCATTGGTGAGAAAAGAGTTCTCATTATCATATATCAAATGTAAAAACATTGGAAATGCAAATTCTATTTGATGACATTCACGAAGCCATTGATTCTTAGATGTTTAAGGAAAACACTGATAACTCGGGCCTTATCAAGTGCATTTATCAAGTATCTTCCTCCTATATATTACATATATTTAATATCGATAAATTATACGAATTCAGGAAACCAAATAAAAAGGAAATGGACAAGGAAGAATATATTGTGCACATGTGGCTAATTCCAGTTATTTCACGCATTGATATCATACCTATTGTTTTAGCACTTCGTCATGTAACAATAAAATTGATAACTTGTAATTTCATTTTACTATCATATAACTTAACAACCGTATGTTACAAACAAATATATGAATAATTGAATGATACACATTCATCAAATAAAAGAAATTTGGTCTTTATTCTGAGATCAATAAACGTGTAAACAAAGATGGCGATGCACAGACATGTTGACCCTCCCACGTGTTCGCAATTTTGTTGGACTGTGTATTCATAGAACAGCAGATAATCATACGAAATACCGTCTCGGAAGCTCCTATGGCGTCACAAAGTGACCTAACTTGTAGCTTAAAGGGAAACCATTGAGTACATATCAAATATGTCAGGCACACTTTTCGTGTGTAATGGCATCTGCTGTGTGGGCTATTTGATAGCATCGAGATTTGTATATTTGTAATAAATGGCTTACATCGTTCACGTCCTATAATCAAAATGAATCAAATGAGAGAAAAATAAAATGACATGGACACGATTTGAACTGAACATTCACAAATTTATTTTCCAGTTTTAATGTTTATAATGCTTAAGTGAAGTTTTTCTAATAGTCAACATAATTAATGTCAATTGTCGAGATGTATGAGATGTACAGAGCTCTAATTTTTTTGTAATATAAAAAAAAAATCCGTACCATGTTTTTGTTTACATAGGTTAAATATACTGCTAACAGTTTCGTTTCAAGCGAGATTGTTTTCAATTTGCAAATTCATTCTGAAAACAAGTAGTTTCTAGTGTTTGTCACATCTCATTTTGTGTTTAACATATTTTCTATTGAGCACTGTATATGGAAACAGAAACATGACACGAACCCTGTGTACATAACAAAGAATTGTAAGCGTTGTATCTCACTTGTAACTCAACAATTGATATCCAAATTGTAATTGACTCTTAGAAATACTTTAGTAAAGCATTGTAAAAATTAAGAATGAAAAAACAAAAGTTGAAAATGTTCAGCTAAAATCGTGTTCATGCGCCTTTGAAATGAGATTTAGTAATATCCCATTATCATCTGCATATGATATTTATATATTTCAACTGATTCAATAAGTGAGAATGATGTCTGCGTACGATGCGATTTGTTTAAAATCGATGCAGCATACAGACACACAAGATGATGTGACAGGAGTTTCAACAGTCTCGTTTAAAATCAGCATTTCGCAGATTCTATACTCGTTATGAAGATCTAGTTAGCCAATACAACATACCATTGGGTCACACGTTGTTTGATGTGTTTCATACCTATTGTTAGGCTGTTCTTGACACCCTGATTCTGACTGCAGATTACACCGTTTACCTGATCAGAATATACGAATCATGGTGAGTGTGACCGGTCAACAGGGGATTCTTACTCGTCCCACCTATGGTATATTCAGGGGTTCGTGTTTGCCCAACTCTTTATTTGTATTTCTTATAAGAGTTATGAAATTGATTATTGTTTGTTATCTTCATTTTGTAAGACCCAATGCGTCGACGAATGGTGTGCATATTCAGATTCTTTTTTCTTGATGATTAAATATTTCTGTCGGTGACCTAAACAATAGAGTTATAAGCAACCTATCATAAATATTCCGATTACGTCATTGGGCAATTTGAAACTTCTGCAGGTAGAAGCTGTCTACAGTCGTCATAAAACAAGATATTTGGTGCCCCGTCGAAAACATAGAAGTTGACTTCGTTAAAAATGCAGAGTGATTTCCGTGCATCCTATTTCTGCAGAACCTGTTAAAGACCCCCCCTCCCCCTAAAAAAAACACACCGTACGGTTGCTCCACGGATGACTGAATGTGGGCGGAGCTTATCCATGGTCAATGTTTTTTACCTGGAATTTACCTGGCCAAGAGATCGGTTGTTGTGTATATTTTTATGATATACACAGGAAATTTCTCAGGTTATTACAAATTATGCTTAGTGTCTTGATTTGTGCACGCACAAAAAATAACTAAAATTTCTACCTACATGCATACCGCATTTCTATTTCCCGTAAACCTTCAAACTTGGTCATATTTATGTATTGCAAATGACAGGTTTAGCCCATTTCTAAACCTTTGCTTTTTAAAACTTCTAATTAAATTGTTATATATCGTCTATAACTAATTTCCGAAATATAATATTACCCGGCGTTTCCGGGCACTTCCTGGTGTCCTGGGAGTTCGCGGTGTCGTGGGTGTAGTAGGTAAAATATCCATGTTTCGAGAGAATGAATAAATCCAAGTAGATCTGTGTACATGTACAACCAAATGAAGAATGGTCAAGATACCCCTCAATATGGGTCGTCTGTAGGGTTTCTGTAGCTGTAGTGCTTTCGTAATGGTGGTATCCCAAACAGAAGCTGACACGAAGTCCCCCCCTCCTCTTCTCTCTCTCTCTCTCTCTCTCTCTCTCTCTCTCTCTCTCTCTCTCTATCTCTCTCTCTCTCTTTCTCTCTCTCTTTAGGGTTTCTGTGGACGTAGTGTTTGTGTAACGATGACATCCCAAACAGAAGCTGACACATGGCTAGTATACCCCCTTTATCTCTCTCCCTTACTCTCAATCATTGACTAAATGAGTAATTATTGTCATACGTATGCAACACCATTGCCATGCCATATTATTTCATCTATATTATTGCTACAGTTTTACACATTTCTCTCTCTCTGTCTCTCTTTATAAATATAAAACCGTGATAAATTATAAATAGCTCAATAACTTTCTCTCTCTCCCTCTCTCTTTACCTTTATAAATATAAAACCGTGATAAACTATAAATAGAAATATCTCAGTAACTCTCTCTCTCTCTCTCTCTCTCTCTCTCTCTCTCTCTCTCTCTCTCTCTCTCTCTCTCTCAATATAAAGCCGTGATAAATTATAAATAGAAATATCTCAATAACTTATTTATGCTTTTTTACTATTGTTTGATTTCTCATTGTGTAATTTATAATCCATATGGTATCTCAAATAGAAGCATTTTTTTTAACTACTGTAATAATTTTACGCATGGGCAATATAACCATTATACATGTTGATGTGCTGCGCCAATAAAGAATTGTTCATGTTTTTATAAATATAAAGCCACAATAAATCATTAATAGCAAATATTCCAATAACTTATGTTTGTTTGGTTTTTTTATTATTATTATTGTTTGATTTCTGATTGTTTAATCTATAATACATGTATAAAGATGGAGAGATAAAATACGATGATAAATTACATTGTATAGGGGACGTTAGAAATTAAAATATTCTAGGTGCGAGTCAATCCTATCAAAAATCCGGTATACTGGGGCTTTCCTTGAGATCTGAAGACTGCCGGTCATCATTAGCCATGATTGTTATCAAAACATCTTTCTCAGGTAGTTGTAGACCACGGTCTCTGCAAACGTTAATCAACCTAAGCGCTATTGTTAAAAGTTTGATTGACCAGCGGCTTATCATTGATCGCGACACAGGTAAAATTTGGGGGCGTTAACTTAAAGTTGGGTCTTTAATGATCGTAGTCTTTACACAATATTGAAACATGATCAATTTTCATATTTTAGGATGTATTTGTATGCTATATGTAAACTCCATTTGTAACACTATTCTGTGTTATAAATGGAGTTTGTTTTCCTTTCATGTCACATTTTTTGCTTTTTCTCTCTTTATGTCGGGTCTTCAAGTCATTTTCACTACTATTACTCTATGGCACATAGTACAACGTATCATTTAGACAACATCATTATGGATTAGTGACTATTAAGATTATCATATTGTAAGTGATTGTTTGCATGTACAACCATACTAATTTACAAAGGTTTTCTCTCGGTTATTGGGACAATATGAAAAACTACAGATTAGAATTATATCTAAGTTAACATGAAGTTCCTATCCATCACTTACACTATATCTACAATTGTTTGTCAAACTCTCTATTTTGTATTGCTTATAGGAGTTATGAGATTGATCACTGTTCGTTGTCTTCATCTTTACATTCTTTATATGAATTAAGAGATTGATCACTGTTCGTTATCTTCACCTTTATATCCCTTATGTGAGTTATGATATTGATCCCTGTTTGTCATTGTACTGGAACATATTGTTGATATATATATATATATATATATATATATATATATATATATATATATATATATATCTGCTTTCAGCATTAGGCAGGCACATCCATAAAATCATACTTAGGCAGGCATATATAGTCCATGTTTAAACTTCAACATTTTTCATCATGCATTCGATCATTTTGTTTAGCTATCACCCTATTTGTAATTTTCAAACCAATTAAAGATAATATACCAAGAATGAAAGATATACAATTTATGATGTCTGCCTAAGTTTTCAGATATCCGTAGTAATCCTTAGGCAGACATTGTATATAATTTTATACAATTCCATCGTAAGGTAGACAATATATTTTATATGCGCAGTAGGCCTTGGGCAGACATTGTATATTCATATAAATTTATACAATTCCACCAGAAGGCGAACAGTATTTTCCAAACCAGCTGAAGACTTTAGAGAGACGGCATTTAAACTACAATTATGCAAAAACTGCATGCGATTGATTTCCAGCACAGATGAAATACCGGTCAATTTTCCAAACATCTATAACCTTTGTGTGGCTACTGTTTTTTGGGACAACCTATCTTAGAATACGATTTAAGTATTCAAGTTTGCTATCACTGAAATTATACCTGACAATGCATATCCATTCAATTTCCACAAAATATTGTAGAACATTTGCCTCTGCTAAATCTCTATCTATTCAACCAGTTTTTCTTCAGCAATTTTGACTAATTTATAATCTTTACAGAGTCCTATAAATTATCCATAGCAATATTAATTAACTTTGATCATGTTATTCGCATTCATTAAAATAACCACCATCTGCACTGTACACGAATACTGTTATACAAAATAATTACTTTCAAAACAGTACATAAAAGACAATTTAAAAGTTAACTTTAACATGAAATTTATTCATTATATATAATTGTTACTTTGTAACAAAAACTGGCATGGTATACAAATCATTTTCAAGTATGGTTGCTAGTCAAATATTAATAAAACATATAGGATTTTCATCATTTTATGAAAAATTACAAAAGACATATCAATCAGAATTTAATGCATTTCATGAAATAAAAGGCCCACATGCCTTATTGGGTACATGGGAATTAATTAAAAGTATCACTAGCCCCAAGTATTATGAAATCTTGAGAAAAATTCCTGTTCTGCATACCTAAATTAAATCCTAACATACAAAACAGAATAAAAGATGTGTTCATAAAACTTAAATGCCCTGAAAGTGCCTATACAGTCCAGATGATTGATTGGGTATTGTTTAACGTCCCTCTCGAGAATATTTCACTAATATGGAGACGTTATATATACAACATTAAATAATATGACTACTTTGGACCTGTGTACAGTCAAAACCCTGGGGTTGTGTAAATCACCACTTTCGTATATCCTTTTCTGCTTCTAATAAGCATGCATTTGGTTATTGACCATATCACAATAAAGACAATAGTTGCTACTATAATCTTGGCCTCATCCTGGAAACTAAACCCTTGTCCAGGAAATCATGAATTTTACAATTTTGGTTAAGGACTACCACATATTAATTTAGTTTCATGTTAATATCAACCTTTAAAAAAGATATTTTATAATTGTGTAACGTATTTCCACTCTCCTGTGATGTCATAAGCTTTCGCAGAGTCAATGATTTGATAAGATTTATGCATGATGGGAACATAAATTTTGTTGAAGTCTTTTTCAATAGTTATTGTAAATAATCTTGTTAACCATAAAATATTTCAAAACTCACGTATGAGTTTCGAAATACCGAATCCAAGGGTAATAACTCCTTTTTCATTAAATTATTTATCAATTTTTTATGCATAGATTTCCTTTACTTTTCACAAACATATTTGTATATTTTTTTTAAGAAACAGTTTCATGAAATTGTTATGAATACCATTATATCGTTTTAACAAGTTTTTGTGATAATGAAATGTATTTAAGGAAAATTGTAATTTTCTGACATCAATAACAGGTATATGCGTGCTAATTGATAAATCTTTTTATCAATGCTGCAACATACTTATCTTATCATTTTTATTAGTTACTAAGATAACCATTAATCAAATATAAGATTGAACCTATAATTCTACAGGGGTGGAATTACCTTAAAGGCATAGGGTCTAAGATATTGGTGAAATGTTGCATGTTCCAAAAAGGTGGCGAAATTTAAGATCATATTAACTAGAAAATCACACAAAGTTGTTCAGAATGTTTACAAACACATTGGATAACGATAGTAATTACAAAATAATTCCCTGTTCTCATTTGCCTAAACTGGTACCCTTGTTGATTTCGCATCTCTTGTTTGTGTGTAGCCACCAATCAGTGGGGTACCAGTTTAATATATTGTCCTCCTGACAAAATTTTTAAATAGGGCTAAAACGTCAAAATGACTTAAATTTCAAAGCGCTGCAGCTATAGATAACTCATAATTAATACTACAAATTTGTTTTTTTGGAGTTTTTCTTGCAAAATATTGTGATGTCATTTTTGGGATAAAAGATAGATCCTATGCCTTTAACACATATTCACTATGTATACCAAGTTTGGTCTTACCCCAGAGTCAGAAACCCTACCCCATGGATTACAACATCTACATTTTTAGTAAAGGCCTTCCTCCTCTATCTGACTATGCATACGTTTTTTCTTACAAAATGTTCAATTGTTACCTGAATTTACTCAGAAGACAGGTCACCAGAGATTACCTATGTGACCTAAAATTCTTATCAAAAACCAAAATTGTAACAAAATAAAAACAATCGGGTAAGACATCAATGTACATTTGAATTACCGGTGCATTACTACCCTAACAAGTATAGCATTGCCTCATTATTATCAAACATTATATTTCAATACATTTGAAAATGAATACACTATAGGTGCAACAATTATGCCTTAAAGCAGCATCATTAAGTCAAAGAGCACAATATATCATCTCAATAAGACAAAACACAAGAGAACATTCTGAACTCAGATAGTATACATATGAATTAAACTGTAGTGGTCATTTATCAACATATTTTCAAAAAAATTATATTGAAAGAGAAAATATCATAGGCAGTAATGCTCACATGAGATAGTCATAAACACTAAACGAAAATCCTATAACAATACACAGTTTAAACAACAGAGCACTTAGTCTTATTGCATGACATATATTATGAACATGGCAAACCAGGATTTACCTTTTATATGTATACCAAAACCAATGACAGTGTATATTTTGTGATCATTTGAATTACATTTCTCTGAACAAAATTCTAAACAAAACATGTCAACAGAACATACTAGGTTATGAATATTCAAAATGGTAATGGATTCGTTTGTACCTTCCAGTTTCAGACCATTTTTTAAATTTGGTAATTATGAAAGGCTTTAAACAAGAGACCCAAGGGTCACATCACTCACCTTAGTCATCTTAGCTCATATTTAAAGATGTTCCCTATATATTTGTGAGTAAAACTTTGATCCCCCTTGTGACCCCATCCTACCCCTGGGGGCCATTATTTTAACAAACTGAAATATATGTCAGAGAGCTTTCATGTAAATATCAGCTTTTCTGGCTGAGTGGTTCTTGAGAAGAAGATGTTCCTTATGTATTAGTATGTAAAACTTTGATACCCTATTGTGGCCCCATCCAACACCCAGGGGCCATGATTTGAACAAACTTGAATCTGCTTTATGTCAGGAAGCTTTCATATAAATTTCAGCTTTTCTGGTCCAGTGGTTCTTGAGAAGATTTTTAAAGATTTTTCCTGTGAAGAAACTTAAATCTGCATTATATCAAAGCTTTCACGTAAATCTCAGCTTTTCTGGTCCAGTGGTTCTTGAGAAGAAGACTTTTAAAGATCGTTCCTATATATATGTATGTAAAACTTTGATTCCCTATTGTGGCCCCATCAAACCCCCGGGGACCATGATTTGAACAAACTTGAATCTGCATTATGTCAGGAAGTTTACATGTAAATATCAGCTTTTCTGGCTGAGTGGTTCTTCAGAAGAAGATTTTAAAATATTTTTCCTATATATTTGTATGTAAAACTTTGATTCCCTACTGTGGCCCCATCATACCCCCAGGGGCCATGATTTGAACAAACCTGAATCTACATTATGTCAGGAAGCTTTCATGTAAATTTCAGCTTTTCTGGTCCAGTGGTTCTTGAGAAGAAGCTTTTAAAGATTGTTCCTGTATATTTGCATGTAAAACATTGATCCCCTATTGTGGCCCCATCATACCCCCAGGGGCCATGATTTGAATAAACTTGAATCTGCATTATGTCAGGAAGCTTACATGTAAATATCAGCTTTTCTGGCTGAGTGGTTCTTGAGAAGATTTTAAAATATTTTTCCTATATATTTGTATGTAAAACTTTGATTCCCTATTGTGGCCCCATCATACCCCCAGGGGCCATGATTTGAACAAACTTGAATCTGCATTATGTCAGGAAGCTTTCATGTAAATCTAAGATTTTCTGGCCCAGTTGTTCTTGAGAAGAACAATTTTAAACATTTTTCCTATATATTTGCATGTAAAACTTTGATCCCCCTATTGTGACCCCATCATACCCCAGGGGCCATGATTTGAACAGTCTTGAATTTGCATTGTCAGATAGCATTCATGTAAATCTCAGCTTTTCTGGCTCAGTGGTTCTTGAGAAGATTTTTAAAGAGTCATCCTATATATCAGTATGTAAAACTTTAATCCCCTATTGTGGCCCCATCCAATTGGCCAACGGTTCTTAAGAAGAAGTTAAAAACGTGAAAAGTTTATGACGACGACATACAACGGACAAATTTTGATCAGAAAAGCTTACTTGAGGTTTTGGCTAAGGTGAGCTAAAAACTGTAAAAAATATCATCTGTTTACAGAAATTCCATGATATAAGCACTACATTTCTATTCATTGTGTGACCCAACAAAAATGGTTTTATTTACTTCAGATATATATTGCTTTTGAAAAAATATAGGGTCCTTGGGGTAATTTATCAAAAATGTATACATGTGTTGGAGATTTAATTTGCCTGAAAAATCATAAAAGACTAGATTAATCAAGATATTGGACTAAGCAGTAAGCACTTTTAAAGTGTAAAATAACCAACATTTGAATTTCCACTTTTCTATATTCACAAGAATCGATCCCAAGGCAACCAGAATGGATATCATAGCTCCTGTGTCCAAACACACTGAAGATTTCATAAATTTCCAGAAATGTTCTCCCTCCTTTGTTCTTGTCTTTGCCAGAGGTCTTTCTTCCTGTAATATTATATACATATACTACATTTATCACACCTAAGTGTCTGTACAATATGCTTAGCACTTTCAAAAAGATGACTTTCCCGAAATCTAAATTGATATAACTACATTACATAATCTATATGTTATTAAAAGGTAAATATGGGATATCAGAACTAGAAAATTTTGGAACTCTTCAGAAAAAGAAGTTACGAAAATTATACGTCACTTGGGAAACTCTTGTATACAAATTAGTGATCACTAAAGACGACTCATTTCTGATATAAAAATATATGCCTGGTTTAAAAATTATTTTTCAGAATGTTGCAAGTGAATATCCTTGTACTAAAACATGAGTTATTGGATTAAATTTCTGATGTTTGGTAGCAGAGATAAAAACAAAAGAAAAAGTATATTTCCTACACTGTATGCACTTGTATAGATATTTACTTTATAAGATTTTCTTGAGTCATAATAACCAACCGCTATGAAATGATATAATTAATCACAATAAATTATTTATAAATATATCTCCAGAAATGTACATATACATGCAGCAACATGTAGCCCCACCTTCCCCCACACGTTTCTGCCCCCCCCCCCCACCCCCCCCCCCTGTTTTCCTGAGATTGCGTTAAATTATCACATACAATATTAAACTTTGTTATTAGTACATGTATGCAAAGATCGATTCATTAGCTGCTCACTTGATATAGTAGCGGTGGATAGTACTGGAAATGCAAGGTTAGATTGATTTCAACTCATGAACAGAATACACCCCCCCTCCCTTGAACTGTGACTAAATACATTGGTATCATGTCACAAAGGGTGCAACGATTAACCAAGACACGGTATATCACTGAAATATTATGCAACGGTTCGATTCACGATATTTTACACTATACCGCAGTTTGGTATTCTCGATCTGGATTAATTTGAACTGTCCAATTTGGCTTTAAGATTACATGTATGTTGTAACAAGAGTACCACCAATGGTACATAATATGCCCGTGAAAAGCTAATATAAGGTGTTTCCTTACACTACGATTTGTAGAACATGGCTTCAAGTAGTATCAGCAATCAATGTCAGAGTGTGACATACTTTCTTTGCATCATAAAAACAGATCAATCATGTACTCTCTATGTAATATTTTTATTTGGCATAAAGTGTATGTGTACCAAGTTTGATGGTACCAGCTCCAATGGTTCAGTCTTTATCCTGCTACTACTATCTTGACCTTTGATCTTGAGAAACAATCGATATTCTCCACTTGGCAAAAGGTGTATGTGTACCAAGTTTCACAATCTTAGCCCCAACAGTTCAGTTTGTATACTGCCTACAAGGTTTTCCTACTAAGTGATACTGTGAACTTGACCTTGAACAAGAGGTACTGTGAGCAATGCTCACTACGAATACCCCCGCTTACCCCAATCTCCCAAAGGGTGTTGGTAATAGGTATACACTACCTCTTTTCTGAGTGTAAAAACAAATGGCATGACAAACCGAACCATATTGCTACTTCGATGTCCAGTGTGTGTTTTGACCCCAAAATCGATAGGGAACATCTTCATCCCATGGGTAGTCCATATGTATGATATGGTGACTGTAGGTGGAAAGGATAACGCTTTAGAGCCCAGAAACCATATTGCTACTTCGATGTCCAGTGCGCTTGACCTTTGACCCCAAAATCGATAGGGAACATCTTCATCCCATGGGTAGTCCATATGTATGATATGGTGACTGTAGGTGGAAAGGATAACGCTTTAGAGCCCGGAAACCATATTGCTACTTCGATGTCCAGTGCGCTTGACCTTTGACCTTTTAACCCCAAAATCGATAGGGAACATCTTCATCCCATGGGTAGTCCATACATATGATATGGTGACGGTAGGTGGAAAGGATAATGCTTTAGAGCCCGGAAACCATTGCGTGTACAGACGGACGGACGGACAGACAGACGGACAACCCGATTCCAGTATACCCCCCACAACTTGTTGCGGGGGGTATAAAAACAATAGACATCTTCTTCTCATCATGGTGATCGAATGTACTAAGTTGCAATATCCTGGAATTTATGGTTTGGTCTGTATCCTGCCCACAAAGTTTTCCTACTTATAGTGATACTACGACCTTAACCTTTGATTTCTGACCTTGAAAAATGTTAGGCATCTTCCTCTCATTATGGTGATCAAATGTACCAAGTTGCAAAATCCTAGATGTTACGGTTCAGTATGTATCTTGCCCAAAAGGTCTAGACAGACAAACGGACGATGGTTACCATAATACACCCTGTCCAAATAAAGATGGTTTCCGGAAATGGAAAAATGTGGTGCCAGTGAAATATTTCTCGCCCTGTGGACCATTAATCCCAAATATGGGAGCATTTTGGACATGCAGTTGTAACAGTAAGGTGCAATTAAATGATACTAAAACCAGTGTAATTGTTCATTAGTTATCATTCATATTGATACACTTGTAGCATGTTAAAAGTATCATGATACGTATTGTATTGTCAAGTCTGTATCATACAATGTATCGTATCATGAGGCAAGTGTATCGTTGCACCCCTACATGCTACCATGTTTAATACCAGTATTGAATATTAGTATAATAGTTTGATATTTCACAGTTCATACAGTTGTCTCGTATAGTTTTTTTTTCAGGAATGAAATAATCTTATTCAAAACTCTATAATTTTCAGACCTCTCTCACCGAGTACAGAAAAATACTTGTGTGATTAACAGATTTCATTCATATTTTTAGGGCTTTCCATCTTTCTGTGGAAAGTCCTATTGTTATTGTTCTGTTTATTATTTTCCTGCCTTCAAAAACTTTTTTCGTCTTCAGACTTATCGAAAAACTTTAAAGTTCATGATATAGCACTTCTTGAGAAACTAATACATTTCAACCTGCGTCATGGAACTTCGGCCCCTTATGGAGTTATCTGACCTTTGGCAGAAATCATTGTTATCGTTACTACTTTTTAACCGTAAATGATAGGAGGATGAAACCTTTACAGGTCAATTAGTAGAATCGAAGAACTTTAAATGAAGGGATTAGCTGACTGTTAAAGGGAGTTAATGCCCCCCTATGTTTCACGATTTATACCTAAAAAATTGACGACTCCTAAAGTATTCGTCGTAGAGAGACGGAACACACTGAAATGGGTTGGGTGACCTTGACCTTGAAAAGTAGGTCAAGGTCAAAGGTCATCCAGAATGGCGAGAAAATGGCACTTTTTACACCCTTTTTCCCACTTCACATGGCAATGAAATATCACATGGGTAAGCAAGGAATTTTCGATAGGTCTCGATATCATGAATTACAACTCTAAAACTTTGACCACACTGCGAATGTCGGCGACTCACATTGAAAACCCTGTTATCGCTACTCCTACTAGACCGAAAGTCGTGGAGATGCGAGACCTTCCTCGACGAATTCACAATAAAACTTTCGCACAGAGAAGTTGACCGAGGGAAACCGAGAACCCTGAAGCACGATTCTCGCCCCCAAAAGTCTCTGACATTGTCATTCCAGCCCACAACTTTTTCACAGATCTAGTTAGACGCGGAACCACTTGTGCAAAGCCCCGTGACCTCTCTGACCTTCAAAATGAGGTCAAGGTCAAGCTTTCCCTCTCATGGAGTTTTCGAGGTTTGACCTTGAACGTGGGCCAAGGTCAAAGGTCAAGGCCACACATCAAGGGGCCAGTCTCCACAAGCAAGGCAAACCCACACATCACGACTGTCGTCCCAAAGGAAGAAATCCCCCACCCTTCAAGTGATATGTATGTTAGATCAGCTGTTTACACCATTTTGACTGGTCACATGCCCAACAACAGGATTCTAGCTAATCTGACCTACACATACACATCTGACCTACACCCATTTTCTCCATTTCTTGACTGTCTTGTAAATCAAATATTTCCATTTGCATTCATGAAAAAACATGTGCCAGATTCCATCAATGTCTGCCTGCATCAACATAAAGACTAAGTTCAGTTTTTTTTTTTTTATGATAATGATGATGCAACTTTACTCGACAGTTGAACTCATTGACATTCCATCCCGACTGTCATTGTAAACAAATAAACACTTACCTGCAGGGTCAGATGGGATGCAGTATTCCTATTCTCCGTTCAGATCATACACTCAGAAACTTGTTTTAATTCACCAGCCGCCATTTTGTTTGGGGTTCTTTTTCACAGCCTAAATCCATATGCATGCCTCCTTGGGTGAAATGACTGAAAGACATTTTCTCCATGAATTAGAACACATAGGATGAGCAATTACAAACTGTATATCAAATTCCACAATCCATTACACACATGGTAAAGTGCACAGACTCCTACCATCTTTTCAACATGAGGCTCATAGTCCCAGCATGCATGAGCAGAGTGTCAGCACTACATGTGTAATCTCTGAAAATGTCACTTCCGGTTTCTTTACACCTCCAAATATCATATCTAACAGGTCTAAAGTCACCCCCAAACACCTGCACAAGTCCTATTACACTTTTACCCGATATGTGCCGGCTATCCAACACCCACACCCCTTTTTTTTCAAATATTTGACCGGTACTATCGTGCGAAACCAAGGCCTCAATCTCCAACACTTCAACACTCAAGGCGGCAAATTTGAATTTCTTTTCTATCCAAATCAAATTGTTTAGCATTTGAACACTACTGAAAAACCGGTAGAAGGTGGGAAGCCCTCTAATTGTTCGCAAACAATTAGGATCACTAGTTATTGATATTTCCCTTTTGCGATTAATGAATTTGAAATGTGGAATTAATTAAAATATTATTTACACAACCCCAGCTTCGATCTATTCAGTTGTCCTACTTTTACAGCCCTTCCATTGGAACACATCCCAATCTCGATCAATACAAAGGCATAACAATATAAAAATTAATTTCTTTCACACTTATGCATCAAAAGATATGAAACTTGAACTCAATCTGTAGTTACTGCACTACAAGTTTCAATGAATTCTCACAAGCATTATGCAAAAATATCTGGAAAACCAATGGGACAGACTGATTGACAGAGAGACGGACAGAGAGGAAACCTAAAATCCACTTGACTTTCGTTTTATAAACCGGTAGGGGACTAATAACTGGAATTAGTCTTTGAACTTTATATGGTTATTCTCCTTGATTTTTTTTAATTTTTAAAAGATTCATTTCAAGCAGACTGTTGTGATGTAATGGTGATATGTGATATATAACCTTAGATGTAAATTATGTTCCCTACCTGTTCTGCCTCTAACTCTCCCATTTCAACTAATGATGTTCATGATTGTTCCTCCTAGAAACAAAATTTTACACATCAAACACATACATAATGCATATTATACATTTATTGCATGATAGTAAGGGAGATATGAAGATTTATTCACCCAAGAAAAATCCTATTCCCGGAGGGCAACGCCCGAGGGGAATATGATTTTTCTTGGGTGAATAAATCTTCATATCTCCCGAACATTCATGCAATAAATTGTTTATTATACCGAAACAAAGCAAGACCACAAAATTGCATTTGAGATTGGAGTCCGCTCATCTATACATTGTACATGTATGTAGCTGAGATTGCCCTAACGGTAACACCGCGTCTCAACGAATTAGATGGTACAAACTGCGAAATAGAGTGATATGATAACCAGTTTTTGTTTTACCATTCTCCTTGAATGCTGATTTACTTGCTTGTTTTTGTATCAACCAAAACCAGGCGATTTAACTGTGTATCAGAGACCCGCATATTTTGTGCCTTACGAATTATGGAAGTAGAATGACTCGGACTTATTGTGACGTCACAATACATTTCGTCGTCTTTGACATTAACTTTATGGAAAATGCACGAGGCTGCCCAAGCGGTAAATATGATAGGGAGATATGATGTTTGAGAGGGAGATATGAAGTTTTGTTATCCCTGGCATGTGACCGTCTAGACCAATCAGATTACGCGTTGCATAGAATTCTCATACTGGGGTATAATAATACAGGTTTTAACACAGTAATGGTACAATGATAAGCAAGAGCTTTGGCTACAATCTCCTAAAACATACAAGATTTAATTAAAAGTTCTTTTAGTTTTTGTCTCTGTGTCATATTCTCCACTTTATCTTATACGTTACCCATCTTAGGAGGACCTCATTTTATTTTATATGTATATATGTTACCCCACTTAGGAGGACAATATACACTTGCACACATACAATTACAGACACCCCTTGTGTCCTTGGCACTTTCAACATTGTAACTTTTTCTAAGCGGCAACCTAAGGAACAATACTATTTTACTTAATATCATCAACATATTTTTTCAATGCCATATATTTCATCTTCCAAAACATACATGCTTATAATATATATGCATATATACATGTATATACATTTTCTACTTTAGGTAGACTTGTCATTGATCCCCAATTGTCACTTCTGATTGATTTCAAAGAGACTGTTGCAATGTGATGGTGATATATAATCTTAGATAAAAATTATGTTCCCTACCTGTTCTGCCTCTAACTCTTCCATTTCCACAAATGATGTGCAGGATTGTTTCTCCTAGAGACAAAATTTTACACATCAAACACATACATGTACATAATGCATTTTAACACAGTAATGTTGCGATGATATCAGGGTTTGACACTAAGGCACGTCCGACCGACCGAGTCTACTAAATGATAGGTCCGGTCGGGTAAAATGTCGATTTACTAGTCCGACTGGTTGTGTTAAAAACTAAACAAGAAACTTTACTTTAAACCGTATGATATTTTATTCTTAACTAAAAGAAAATAACTGTAAAGAGTTTGCAAGCAATCTTGAACCATGTGATGGAATAATCTATTTTAAGTTCTAATAAATAAGTAGCGGTCGGTAGTGATGTTTTATGACATCTACTCGATGTTGATTTTAAACAGTTTATTTGAATTGACTATAATAAAGTGTTTATCAAGTTAATAAATTACGTAATAAACATTTATCGGTGTTGACATATGTGTGGGAATGTCTCTATATTTATGCCTCATTCATACGAAGAATTTAATTCGCATTAAACGTAAGTTAATGCGAATTAAATCTGAATCGTGTTCACACGGAGATTTTAATGCGCATTAGATTACTTCGAATTAAAATTGACATCGCGATTTAATGCGAATTAAATTTACTTCGCATTAGCTCCGTGTGAACGCTAAGCGAAGCTAATTCGCATTAAATGTACACGCATGCGTAATGGCAAATTTGGGTCACATGCATCATACCCATGGTCAGCTATATATACTAATGTCAGTTTTGTACGAAAAACTAAGCAAAATGATAATTTACACAATATTCATTAAAATATCTATAAAAATAATTTTCAATAACATAGTCTATTCTTTTTCGCGCACCCTTTAATAGAGATGCATACAACTTTAATGCGCATTAGTTTACTTCGCATTAAATATTACCGCCGTGTGAACGCTATTTAATTCGATATTTGATGCGAAGTAAAATTTGATGCGCATCCGTGTGAACGAGGCATTAAATACGACTTCTCGTCCTCAAGGAAAGACGTCCCAGGAGAAAAAAGAAAAGGTTAGGAAGAAACAAAGCAGGGCTTATGAAATATAAAATAAATAAAAAGCCGGTTGAGGTCATTTTATACTAAATAGACTAAAGAATACCCGTGCCGGGTAGAATTTAAAGAAACAGAAAACGTGTTTGAAAATCAAATATTGAATGACGCGTGACGAGACTTAAGATATTTTTGAGACGTTTTGGTTCAAACTTAACGTTTGTCATTTAAATGAAGTATTTTTAAAATATGGAGAAAGTTCAACCTATCAGGTTTTTTTTCTGGAAAGTTTGTCAGGGCTAGTGGATATAAAGTCAGGTCTAGTAAAAATCATTTGAAGTAGCCGACTGGTCGAGTGCTCAAAAAAGTAAATGTCAAACCCTGGATATGCAAGAGTTTTGGCTACAATCCCCAAAAACACACAAGATTTAAAGTCCTTTTTGTCTTTGTCTCCATGTCATATTCTCCATTTTAATTTACATGTATATATGTTACCCCTCTTAGGAGGACAGTATACATTTGTACACACACATGTACACAGATGCTGTTTGTGCCCTTAGTACTTTCAACATTGTCACTTTTTCTTAGCCAATAATTTTTTTTTAGTTATCAACATTTTATTTTTGAATTCCATTTCAATCATCTACCAAAACATATCCAAGCATCTGCATTTTCCATTTTTGGAGGCCCGGCTATGTACATGTGTGTGTTTGTTAACTATTATAAAACGGGTTGTTTTAAATTAATTTTTCTGCAAGTACATACATACTTTAGACAAGATTTTATGTAAAACACACACTAGGAAAACATAAAGTCAGCAATCACAACCTGAACACTGAACAAGAAATCAGTGGAATGTATACCTGCATACTGCATGTTTAATATCATTTATGCAGATTCAAGGTAGCTCTACCCTTATGCGACTCATCAATACTAATGGTTGAAATTGGAAACACTGTATTAATTTCCACTCGGTATAGTTCGATTTTATTAATAACCAAAGCAAATGTATATGTTGCCACCTTTTTTAAGATGTCAAACATATAAGAACAGAAGTATAGGTCAACATCAGAAAACCACACATTTTCGTAAAGCAGAGTAATAAAACATGAGAAAAATGTATTAAAATGACAAATTTTTAATGTCAACAGTATAGAAAAACAGTTTATTTATAAAAATTTGACCTATTGAGTGCCCCTACCCCTAAAAACACCCCAGGGCCTTTTTTCAACTCTCAAAAATTAAGCGCCCCCCCCCCCTCCTTTGAAATACAGTACTACTCACCTTTTTGATAACAGAGTTTTTAATCTTTCTAGCAATCTCTTTGTTCCGCACAGAATTTCATAATACATGGTATCTCTAGTTCACCAATACCGGTATCTTAGGAGTAATGATAGTTTCCCCTTTACAATGCATTTCAAAGCCCCCCCCCCCCCCCCCATGTTGTTAAAAAGAATGCTACAACTTTACTTATTTTTCGAGGCATGTGTCCAACTACTGCACCGTCCTTTACAACAGCAATTGCATATTTATGCATAGGATTGTTGATTTCTATTTTTTTTCAAGAGTTTCTCCCTGGAATGGATCCCAGATTATAGATATCCCTGTAAACACGAAATCCCATAACTATATTCATACTCGGCCATAGTTGTGCTGCGAAAGTGAAACCGAAAGTTTAGTAAATCGTACGTGGTATTAGTCTTTGACACAAACGGTACCAAGTGAAATTGAAAGTAATAGCTACTACTGTATATTTTATCGCAATTCACCTTTGAATTAGAACGCTTTACCCGATATGGTATTGCGTTGTGTGACGACACAATTGAATGAGACGATTGAACAATTTGAATGACATGTTTGATGTAATACAACAAGAGTTTTCATTGGCCGATTACAGCCCGCCCACTTTCTCGAGCTGATTCAGTGTTGCTGGAGAACTGTACATAGCTCTCTGAAAAGATCCACCTCTTATAAAAACCTTCCATTTACGGGTCACAAAAAGCAGCGGACGGTTGAGGCCTGAAATCGGAGTATTCATGTGTTGCTGTCTCATAAACTCGATATAAAAAAATCTTAACATATTTTCCTACTATATACTTGCGTCCAAACATACCTTCAAATATTCATTAAAGCCACAAACCACCCGAAAACTCGCAGCTTCAAATGATTTCGTATGTTGACGTAGCCGGTCAATTCGAACTCTTGCTATTGGTATCTATTCATAAAATCGGTTGTAAGTTATGTATTCGCTCTTCATTTATTATCAACATTAATAGAAATTCAAACATTTTTGTACCAGTTTTTGTAAAGGTAAAATAAGCTCTATATGAACGAAAATGCTACATAAGCCCATTAGATGGAGACCGGCCATGACTAATGAAAGCCACACTGCCGCGCCGTGAGTTTAGCTATTTGAATAATTATCATTTAATAGGACTGGGGTGGTATATTATTTAAACAACTTAGCTAAAATATTTGTGGGGTATTAGTACACATCTAGACGCTATTGTGCCAATATGGAATTGAACCGAGATTCTAATTGACTGGCTACCTAACATGGCTACGTCTACGAACGAAATCATCAAAAGCTGTGATCGAGTTAGTGGGTCGTATGGGGCTTTAATAAAAATTTGAAGGTATGTTTGGACACAAGTATAGTAGGAAAATATCTTAGGATTTTTTTTAATATTAAATTTATGAGACAACAACACAAGAATACAACTTTTTCTCTTTCTTCCTTTGAAGTTTTTTTTCCATCTAGCATCTGGCCGTCATGTTTTCAAATGCTGACTACTCCCGTATTAGGGAATTTGGGCGGACTTATACATATGGACCAATGAGAGTTTCTGTTGCATTTCGCAATTGTATTACAAACAGATTCAATTGTGTCGTCACACAACGCAATACTATATAGGCCAAAGCGTTCTAATTCAAAGGTGAATTGCGATAATATAGACAAGAATGGATTAATTATTAGTGTTAAAAAAATGAAATAAAATTTATGTGTATATTTAATGGGAATATTTCAGCATAGAGTACTAAATAACCCCCCCCCCCCCCCCCCATCAATTTTCTAAGCACCCGGGGTGCTCAATAGGACACATATGGTATGTATAAACTGATAGTTGATATTAGGGGAATCTTTGTATAAGACATACAGTAGAGGAATGCCAGGATAGGAGTTATCGCCCTTTACCAACTGGGCTATCAGGCCATCGGTGAGCAGCCCGATTGACTGCTGCTGGATATTGTACATTTGTTTTCTATCCTGAAGCCTTCACAAGGTCAAAAAATAAAAACAAACAACTTGTTGGATAAAAACCAATCACAAATTATGGAAGATCTTTTTTAAACATTCTTATCTACTCGTACAGTTTTTATTCAAATGTTGCTGAAATCTTTCTACTTTCCTTCACTATGTTTATCCAACATAATATGTAAACAATAATAAGCTTCAAGAAATAGTATAGCAAATAAGAAATGAAATGTGCCTTATTTTAAAAATGAATCCATATAATTCATGAAAAGAAAATCTTTAAAAACAGATAAAATTTCTTTGAATTTTAATTATAACAAGAAAAAATTAAAACAGTTCATCATTTCTTATGATTGTGATAGCATCAGTTATCTGATCCAATATTTCAAAGATTGCACATGGAATTTTTTAAAGGCAGATTTTGAACAGTCATGGACACAATGATTTTGGGATGGTTACATGCACATACCTATACCTCAGGATGTTCCTAATGTAATTTGAGATGCTAATTCATATTTCTTCTGCAATTTGTTTCAAATCGACATTATATGATTAATCAAAATGTAAATGATCACAGGTCGACCCTTACAGTATATGACAGTTCATTTTACCATGTTTACAAGAAAGTTAAAAGGCACACACAATAAAACCCATCGTGACATCGTTTCAAATATTTGAAAACCTTTCTAGTTCAACAGGGATTTAAAGTAGATAAAATAAACAAATCAGTGGACCATTAAACCCTTAGAACTCTAGTCTAATTAAGCCTACATCTCCACTGGATTTAGAGTGCATTTTAATGCAACCCATATTTGTACACTTTACTTCTTTCTAAATCTAGGTAATTTATTATAACAATACTAAATAGTTCATGATATCCATAATATAATCAATAGATAGATTATTATAGGTCATGTTTTGATTGCATTTTGTATCACTCTAGAATAAATATATAATTCATTATATCATTCACTAAAAACCCATGCATGTACCCAGTGTTAAAATAAATCAGAATGGTATATTTTAATCATTTACTATCTATTATCAATTATAGGAACTCAATATGCTTACCATTGTATTTAGAAATGTGTCCAACAGAAAAGCCACTTTTGTACAGATCAGTCTTAACCCAATCGACACTTTCCTCCTCTAAAACAATAAAAAATATGTGTACATCATAACATGCATTCATTTTGGATGCAGAAAAAAAAATGTCATAAATTCTTATTACATGATTTGTTTTCTTTTATAAATCTCTAAGAGCAATAATTACTCCTACTCCTTGAAGATTAATTGTATATGTTTAATGCCCCCCTCAAGAATTTTTCACTCATATGGAGACATGCATCACCATTGCGGTAAAGGGCTGCAGTATTTAAAGGCCTATGCTTGGTGCTTACGCCCTTTGAGCTTTAACGTGCCACACATGCTGTGACACGGGGCCTCTGTTTTTGCGGACTTGTCTGAAGGACCCATTTAGTCAACTCTTACGACAAGCAAGGGGTACTGAGGACCTATTCTAACCTGGTTTTCCACAGGAATTATGAAAAACATGACAGATGTCATGTAATTGGCACGTTTGGCAAGAGGTACATCACTTTTTATGTCCCAAAATTAAACAATTTTTCCACAGAAGAAATTATCAAGAACTTAATATCTTAGTAGAAAGTTATAGAAAAGCATATGCAGTCACAGGAACCATATAGGCAATTCAATATTGAATCAGTGGGACCAGGGCTCGAAATTAACATATGCCCGCCAGTCTGTGACTGGTTAAAAGTCTGGCGGACTGACTGACATTTGTTCTAGTCAGTCCGATGGGACTGGTTAATTTTCTAAAGCATCATTTTGGAAAATATACTTATGAAATTTTATACACACATTTGGCATGCTTTGATCTGTAGATATCAGACGAATCTGATTCATAAATATAAATCCCACATTTAAGTGTTACAATATTATCTGAGACATATTGAGTTTAATTTCATTTTAATAACATTAATGAAATATGTTTAATTATTTCTGGAAAACTCTGTTGGACTGGTAAAATTTTCTGCGGACTGGTTGAAATTATACCCCATCAGTCCGACTGGACTGGTGACATAAAAAGTTAGCTTCAAGCCCTGTGGGACAAGATATTTTTAAAACGTGGATAAATTAGTATTATGTGGTAATGACACATTTAGCTAAGATTCCTAAAACATGAAAATGAAAAACGTAAAAAGGGACAACATAAATTGGTGAGAAATACATGTAGTTATATCTTTCGAATTTCCTCCATTGTTTACAATAGTGCAATATCTTTGAAAGATGCGCCTTTGACAGGGACCAGTCATTTAGTCTGTAGTAATAATAGTAGGGAACATAATGGGGTGGTATAATATAGACCCTACAATTATTGCAGACAAAACTACCGGTTCCTGTGGTGCAACACGTACACAATCAAAATAAGGACAATGCACATTGCATTGCAAACTGCACGGCGTCTCCTGCATTGTGTCGCTAAGTGCAGGGCATAATGACAACACATTTTTGGGATTCTCTATATCCTAGAAAACCTTTATAACAATGCTAAACCATAGTAAACGACGCGACAAATATTGTCCTAGTCGTGTGTCATGGCGTGACGAGATCGAGACTCGGAGACGGTAGACCCTTCTTTCGCTGCCCAGTGAAGAAAACCAACGCGGTTACTCGTACTCGTAGGGGAAATTGTAATAGCCTAAAACCTAACAATATATACTTTGCGAGAAATGTGCCTTGAAATCATTTTTGAAACCAAAATAAGAAAACTTTACTTACACGTGACAACATCTTCGCAGACGCTGGATCCTTTCCGGGTGTCTCCGAAGGTTCCCGAAGTTCATTTCCGTAACATGACAGCAAAACAGAACGCAACAAAAAAATCACGGTGTTGGAAAATTAAAAAAATTTAAATACCATCTTTAAAAATATTAATCTAGATAATCTGACACCTAGTGGTTCAGAATAAGGAAAAAATCAAACGAAATTTAAATATATTTCCGCTTTCGTTTGTGATGCCCATTTGAAAAATGTCAACACAAGTCGTGAAACGTATATTGCCAAAATAATACACGCTAGTTTTTAACAACTCTAGAATTTACACTTTTTTGAATAAAATGAAATCTTTTTGCCCGAAATGTAAAGTTTAGATTCTAAATTTAAGGAAAGAAAACACATTTTACTCAAAAGTTAAATACATAATTTCATTTTACAAGTAGAAAATTGGGCAGACTTAAAAACGTCTGCCTAATTTATACGTCTGCCTAACGGTGGTCGATAAATATTTTGCGTCGGCTGAAGTCTTATAATAGGTATGTATATATATATATATATATATGTATTTCATTTGGGTATTTTCTTAGATAAGGTTAAATCCATATCAACGTTCATTTATTAATTCAATTTTCATTGAGTTACAATCATGTTTTATAACTGGCGTGTTTGTCTATTGGCAGCCACTGCCTTCCATACGTATAATTTTAGAGTTATCGGCCCTTGGTATATTTGTGACGCGCACAATTCTACGTTCAACTTTCGGAAATTGCCATAAGCTTGGCTGGCCACAATGTAAGCATGCATTAATTAAGTACATTGTGTATGATTTATTTCACAACTTCTAGCTATTTTAGGAATGCACATCATGTATTTTATCGTATATTGCGATTTCCATGCGGTCTTCGGTTAGTCACGTGGTATACTTATAAACATGCATTTATAGTTATTTGCTTGTCTGATATGATACTTGCCTGGCTTATATTTACTCCTTTATTCTGTTATGTAATTTCTTTGGTCTGGTTTGTTAATTTGTACTGGATTTTCACGTTTATCTAGACACAGCCCTTTATTGAAAATTTAAACTATGGAACGCACTTTGTGTCATAATCGTGATGTACAACTTTTATTACACGATTCAATTGTCAGTTGGAAGTCGTTTGTGTAATTATGTTTTTGTATTTTTATGATGTGTTAACCTTGTGTACATGAATCTTTACTTTTCTTTGTAGCTCTTCACCATTCATTGATTGATTGATTCATTAAAGTGATTTACTGACTGCGTCTTGTCTATACAGTACAGCCATCGTCACCTTTATAGGATTTATACGATTGATCACTGTTCGTTATCATCACCTTTATAACAGTTATGAGATTGATCACTGTTCGTTATCGTCGCCTTTGATGATATCAAATGCAAAACTAAACTAAATCACGGCATCAATTCATTTTGATAAAACAAATGTTTCAGAACGTTGCCACTACGGACTGAATTAGACCAAATAAATCAACGCCGAAAGCAGTGAAACATATCTTAAAAACGACTAAGAAAAATATCAGTCGTTCAATTAAAGTTTTCAGTTAATGTAAATTAATGATGACCGTTTACACAGTGTTAATTATAGATAAAATAATTATCATTATTTGTACTATGCCTCTTGGGTCCCTTAAATTACAATAAATCATATGTAGCGCTATAGGTATCTATAATTGTGATAATTGGACATTTTGCACGGGAATGAAAATTGATCTATGAAATTTTCAAATTTTGTAAAAACTACGCAAGGTCATATTCTTTCAGGAATAGTTCATTACCTCATTGTGTGAAATGGGGCCAGGGTCATAAAATGGATGCAAAATACGAGTTTATTGCACTGGAATCAGTAATAGATGTACCATGATGTCATTTAAGTCGTATATTTCTATAATGTAATTCCCAAGCTAACTTTGTGAATTAATTGTTATATTGCATTTGTTACAATGTATGAATTCAATTGGAGTTAAATAGTTAGATTGTACTATTTATAACAATGTTTTTTTTTTAAGAAGCACAAACTATTCTGGATACATATTATACACTATAACAGTTGACTTTATTACAACCCATTATTATGTGTGTAAATTACTACAAGTCCATTATCACAGAGATGAAACCAGTTACAGATGAATAAAAAGAAATCTATACTCTGAGATACATCAATTATTTTCAATCTACCATATTTAGATTTGTCAGGTTACATGATTAATTCTGTCAAATTTTGCATTTCAAAGTATATTCATAATGTATGCATTTTATAACTCAAATTTCCCAAATTAAACGAACAGAGCATTGATAAACCTAAATTTATTGCAACAAAGCATAACAATATGAAATAAAGTAGAACCATTTGTCTAAAACTGTCTGTACTACGTCTAACTTAGGCACACACACAAAAAACAAAACAAATTTGTTTATTGTGATCAGTCCATTTCTATATACCCATCCTCAAGTTTCATTGACCATTGTAACACTGTGAGATCCATAATATATCGCACGGAGTTACTTGAGAACAAGCTGCACGTTACAATTGATAACCAGCATGCTACCCGGAAGAACTTAAAGGCAAGGTGTGCAAGTGAAAGAGGCATGACATCATCCAAATATGAAAAACATTACAGCAACTTCGCTAACATAATTACCCATACTTCATAACATTACCTCTCTAATAACTTTTTTAAGGTATTCCATGTATAATGAAAGGATAATGAACAATTTTGAAGGATTTAGATCAACATAAATGTTTGTTGTTAAATAATGATGAAAGTGAAGCAGATAAAATTCACATGACTGGTAAATGAATAGAAGCTGACCTTTTTGCACTTAAGACTTTTTGGAAGAGTTGTCTGCCCTTTGTAAAAATAAGAAAAATCTAATTTTCTAAAAATGTGTTTAGTCAATGATTAATTTTATTTTATATTTTCATAGAAAGAAAGTGTATGTAACTTTCTACCAAAATATTGTTTTGAAAATATAACTTGTTTTTAAAATATTGTAATAAAACATGCTTTTCCCATAGACTTCGATGTTAAATTCTAGGTGAATTAAATGAAGCAGTAAACAAAATTTTGAAATTTCCTATGGTGGATAATTTTTATTTGATGAACCCTTCAAAATGATACCATGATTATAAATATTCCACCATCCATTTATTAGATATGAAATATGGTCATTATACATTGAATACCTTAATTTAATATTTCCATCATTTCTGATTTGATCAATTCAAGATTAAATTAACAGGTACACAGCTTATTTTTACATATATCACAAACAAAATCAATATACAGATCAAGTACATTTATATAGTACATCATATGATGAACAAAGGCACAGAGTTTCAAACACAGTGTCAAAAGAAAAAAAAGTGCATGTACGTTATTCATAAAAATGCAAAGGGGCTAAGCCCGTTTTGGGCCCGAACTCTGTGATACCATAAATATAGAAAGGGGTCTTACTCTGACTCAGTTAAAAAACTAACCACTCGCTTCAAATGCCTAAAAAATCTTAAACTAGGTAAGCTATACGTAGTTTGTCGTTTTCCTTGCATAGATTAATGTTTTAACTACTTGCATGCCAAATTTCAAGTCACTGGTTCTTAAAATAACAAAGATATCCGTCATCGTTCTCTCGATTTCACTTGTTTGTTTTTACTAGGACATTTACCGGTCCAGGTCACGAAGTCGTGTCTCGCCTATGACAGCAGCGAAATTCAGACTACTATGGAATATTTCGGACCTGTCAATTAAAATTTCACATCAATTATACGCTACTTACTTCCTCATATTTTAATAATGTTCTTCATGTAGACGTTACACGACTTATTTTTCCTCATCAGCCTAACTGTTGACAAGAGCTGCTGTTTTAATGAACACACTAAATACCCGATAGACTTAAAATCTCAAATACCTGATCAAGACATTATTCTTGTGATATTGCACTTACAGAAGGAAATTGAACATTATTTCTTGGCTTTTTTAATTTTTTGTTTTTGTTTATTCTATTTCATTTAGATTATTATTACCCATTTCACCTTCTTTGAAGTTTTAGACATTTCGGGTATTTAGTGTATTCATTAAACTGGCAGATCTTGTCAACAGTTGATGCTGCTGAGGAAAAATAAGTCGTGTAACGTCTACACGAAGAACATTATTAAAATATGAGGAAGTAAGTAGCGTATAATTGATGTGGAATTTTAATTGACAGGTCCGAAATCTTCCATACTAGTCTGAATTTCGCTGCTGTCATAGGCGAGACATGACTCCGTGACCTGGACCGATAAATGTCCTAGTGAAAATAAACAAGTGAAATCGAGAGAACGATGACGTATATCTTTGTTATTTTAAGAACCAGTGACTTGAAATTTGGCATGCAAGTAGTTAAAATATTAACCTATGCAAGGAAAACGACAAACTACGCATAGCTTACCTAGTTTAAGATTTTGTAGGCATTTGAAGCGAGTGGTTAGTTTTTTAACTGTGTCAGAGTTAGACCCTTTTCCATATTTATGATATCACAGAGTTCGGGCCCAAAACGGGCTTAGCCCCTGTGTAAAAATGTATTATAGAAGTTTTTCAAAGCATATCATCTGTTGTCCATTCCAAGAAAATGTCCGATCTGTGAAAGAAAAAAGCGAGTTTTTAAGATCAATTAATTGTTTCGTTAGAGAGAAAGTGACCACACGTTACGGGTTGACCATTCTAGTAAGTTGTGACTTCTTACATTACCTTGAAGCAGTCCAAATGACAATATTGTGATATAGTAACCATGTTTAATACGATCTTCAAATAATATACACTAAACTAAAATAGCACTAGTACCTTCCGTTAATGATTCCATGATTGAAGCAATGCTCACTTAATGACTATTCCATATAATAAAGAAACCATGACTGTAAGCAGAAGTATCAAATTTCATTGCAGTCCATCAAAAGCTGTAAAAGAATTTAAATACCCAAAGGCATTGGTGATGGACAGAGAAAGTGATATGTCATAGCTCTTTCAGTAACCAGAATGCAATCTTCACCGTGTTATGTCAATCACAAATATATACCGCAGTATTTTGTCAAATGCTAAACGAGTGAATGTCAGAATTGCCTTACAGCTTGAAAATTACACGATTTCATAAACATCTTTTATCAATAATTGAAAGATATGCAATAATGTACTGTCGATTTGACAACCAAAGACCTATAACTCACGATTAGCAAATCACAAAATATGCAAAACGATAAACACGTCCTCATATTGATTGTTTGCTACCGATTAAGATAGTTTGCCCATTGGAGAAAAATGACACTGCACGGACGGACTGGTAATTAGACAGGCATGCAGGCTATTTAAAGGGAAATGCATTAAGCAATGAATTTAAGACTTGAAAATAAATAAGGGTATATGTACTAACTGCGATGACTTGCAGTGATATATATGTCGATATGAACAGTTACACTTCATGCCCTAATGTATTTTGAAAAAAAAAAAACATTTTGCCTTGATTGATGTTGGAATTCCAAACCTTTGAAATAGACATCCTATGTTTATATCCCTACACGCGTTTTTATAATTGCTCCACGTTCATGAGGAAATATTATGATTACAATATCAAAGGCAAGAATATCGCAAATGTAAATATTAAACAAATATGTAACTACCATAAAAATATAACATAGGATGGGCGTATTACATTATTATCTTACATACAGATCATGTATACAAGTTTGATAATAGACCACCTTCACAAGTTATCCCATTCTAGTCAGTCATATATTAATTATTATACATACCTAACATTTTCAAAGAATGATTTATTTGATTTAAAACACAATGTTACTATAAGAAGTAGTTTAGTGACAGTATACGTATTTAACTTGTCTGTTTCATACAAATTAGAAGTGCTACACAGTAACAGTTAGCCTGTTCGAATTGCATGCGAGAGTTTTCACATTCACGTGCTATGAAGCTTAAAATGCCCTAAGAAGTAATGCGTTTTCTTATCAATGTTGTTACATTTACTTGCTTTGCTATATGACATGGTGTAAAATAGTAGAACGTTTGTACATTGCTGGCTGTTCTTTTATGTTATTATGAATTGTACGACAGCTTAGTTGAGTGTTTGTAATGTTACATTTCTACATATTTGATGGAGGATTCCCTATATCACTAAATGTATATGTATTTCTAGTGGAAATCTGGAAACGACGATGTGCTTGTCAATTAAATACTCTGATGATAGGCCTAGGCTGGTTGATGACCTCACCCCACCTCGGACAAGTATTTTGGAGATCCTGAATAGTGATTGGCTCATTACGGTCAAGTGAAGACGTAGGATATTCCATCCCACTTCATCATGGAATATTATATTCCACGTCACCGTCAAAATTTATACCAGGCTTCCTTGTGAGTTATCTTTCTTGTTGCATTTGTCAATAACAATGTCGGCGAAACGGTTTCCAAGTTTGGCAGCAAACTAGATCGAAAAAATAAAGAAATTACTGATTAACTCCAACGAAACTATTCAAAGCAATCAAAATGTAGCTAGTTTGTTAAAGGTCTACTTAGGAGATCTCAATCAAAATCACAATTTCGAAGAATTTGATGCCGTTCGTCTTAACGAAGTGCTTCCCCATTTTTACATGAATGCAAGAAAACAGGATAGATAATTTTACAAGGTCACAATGTTTGAAAACATGAGACATACGATCAACGGGTACTTGGGGGACCCCCCATATAATAGGGAATTTGACATAATAAAATAAGACGAATTTCACAATGAAAATATGTCATCCAAGGCTGCCCTGGCTGAACTAAAACGGATAGGGAAAGGGAATGTCCAACATCATCCTGTTATTAACGAGAGTGACCGTAAAAACTGCACGAGTTGAAGTACATAAATCCCCAAACACCGTGCGGACTTTTGAATAAAGTTCAATTTGATGTAAGGCTATACTTTTGCAGGAGATTTGCAGAAAACATGCATATTATGTCAAAATCAACGTAAGAGGTCTTGAAGGAACCAAACTCAGGACTGAAATATGTGGCGAAATGTACAAACTAATTAACTAAAAATCATAGAGGTAACGACAGGGAAACCACCTCCGGTGTGATGTCAGAATCCCTAGGATTTCCATTATGTCCGGTAAGATCTTTGGAAAAGTATATCAGTAAACTTCACCCCGGCAGCTGATATTGTTGGCAATGACCAAGGGATTCGTTTGACGATGGTGATAAAACTTGGTACTGTAACGTTCGATTGGTTGAGAAAAAAAACTAGCATCATTCATGTCAAAACTATGCCAGTACACAAGTCGTTCACAAATCTATACCAACCATTCAATAAGGGTCACTGTTGCTACAATTTTGACCAAGTGTTTGTGTTACGCTAGCCACTTGACCTGGAGAAGAGAGTGTAGTAGTCTGCATACAACTTTATTGTCTGCAGAGCACCATATTCTAACTTCTGGCAAAGTTAACACATTTTGTGTTTACTAGAGTAACTACGGTAATTTTACAAGTACATGATATAGTGTAATAAAATGGTATGAAGTTTACATGAACATATACGGTAATTCCATAATTCGTTCGTAAAAGTGTATAAAGCATGAAAACAATTCCTCATGCATAAACAACCTAACACTTAATGACATCTTATGCATTATAGATAAATGTTAATACTGCATTCCTATTCAAAATGGAAAAATATAGAAAAATGCAAATGGCGGGAACATGTGCTTCACATGTGCTCGACCGAAACAAGTAACTTTCATAATTCAAGTAAATAATTGTGTGAATTAACATATAATGATAATAAACATATTAACTGGATCTCAAATAATACCCTTGGTGATATACATAGCATACAAATGTGATAATCTAAAATAATTACCTGGAGAAGAGAGTGTAGTAGTCTGTATACAACTTTATTGTCTACAGGGCACCAGATTCTAACTTCTGGCGAAAAAGAGTTAGGTGAAGCAGTCAATAAAAAGAAAATAGAGTTATCGTTCTTCGCGCATAATAAAAAATTGGTACCCCCGCAATACCACACGTTACACTCTCCCCCCCGAACAACAAATGTCGTCCCGACATTTAACAAAAAACACAGAAATCATTTTTCTTCTGACTAGATCAGATTGAGACTAGAACATAAATACTAATGAATGATATCTACTTGCATACACTTGCAAAAATAAAAGTTTTCCAAGTAGGATACATGAACTATTCCGAACAATACTGTTGTTTGCCACTAAACAAATCTCATCATGAGAGTACTACATACCATAAGTATACCTAAGAGATCTACATACATTCCATGAATGCAAAATCTAACACATAGCTGGCCAAGCATTTGTGTTCCTTAACGAAATGTTAAGATGGTAAATATAAGGAGTTTTCATACAGTGGTTTTCAACAATGTCAAAAATAAAATGACTAGCATTTTAATACAAGATCATACCACACACATTACATCTACTCTGACGAAACAACAAATCAACCTTACACCTTACATTTAACTTTGAATAACTCTTAACTTAAAACACCGTTATAACGTATAAATGTTGGCATGAGATGTACATATTTTGACATCATATTAACAAAATAGATGATATTCATTCCTTAGAGTTTATACATATATTGGGTGTAGATATGTATTGACACTGTTCTGAACTGCACGGATCGTTGGTTCTCCAGGTTTATCATATGTCAGGGTTCTTGGAGGTCGGATGACACGAGCAGGTCGACCGGTAGGTAGATCCCCATCATCATCTGAAACCGAGATAAACTCTTCACTCGAAGGACCTTGCGAGCTCCCAGTCAATATTGACGACTGTGAGGAACTTTCTGTGGCAACTGTGGATGTTTCTTGCTGAGCGATTGACACAAACTCTTTTGCTGTAGGATTTAGTCTAGGATCGCTGCTTGCTGCTTCAGACTGATGCCCCCAACACATTTCATCAGAATCAGAGGGGTCGCTCGACAATCCTTTTGATGACTGACCATGTGTTATCTTACTTCTTGTTTTGCGCTTCGGTTGTGGTTTTACAACCATAGGTAGGTCATTGCACGGTAATAACAAATTACGATGAAGTCGACGCAGCCCTCTGTTGCCCTCTGCTTGGACTTCATAGACTGGTGAATCTCCTATTCGTCGTAGTACTGTGTGAACTTCAGATTCCCAATAAGACCTCAGCTTTCCAGGACCACCACGTTCCAATAGATTCCTTACAAGAACACGATCCCCTTTGACTAATGCAGCACTTTAAGGTTTCTTGTCATAGCGATCCTTTGCACACTGGCTGGCTTTGCTTGCAGTTTTAGCTGCTATTCGATAAGCTTCTTCTAAACTATTTCTCCACTCAGTCACCCAGTCTGATTTCTTTGCTGTTACCTGATCATCAAGTCCAAATATGAGGTATATTGGTAATCTTGGATGACGACCAAATACTAAATAGAAAGGAGAATATCCTGTGCTGTCATTCCTCGTACAATTGTATGCATGGGGCATCTTGTTAAGATGATTTTTCCAATTGCGCTTGTGATCTTTAGGTAGAGTTCTTAACATACCAAGCAGTGCACAGTTCAGTCTCTCTGTTTGGCCATTACCTTGGGGATGGTAGGGTGTGGTTCTAGAATGTTTCACCCCAGTTAAGGTCTGTAATCTAGAAAAGAAACTGTTTTCAAACTCCCGACCCTGATCATGGTGCAATATATCAGGAAACCCAAACCGCATGAAGAAATCGTTGAACATGTTCTCTGCAGCAGTGCGTCCAGATTTGTTCCTAGTAGGGTAAGCGGCTGCAAAGCATGTGAAATGGTCTACCACGACCAGAATATACTGGTATCCGCCACTGCACGATTCCAAATGCAGGAAGTATATCGATACCATCTCAAAAGGGTAGGTTGTTATTATTGGCTCGAGAGGTGAAACTGGCTTAACATTTGGTTTTCGATCTTTGATACATGGACATCTTTTTTGTATAAACTCTGTTATATCAGATGCCATCCGCGGCCAATACAATCGCTCCTGGACAAGTGTGACAACCCTGTCAGTTCCTAAATGCCCCATCTTAGCGTGGAGTTCATCATACACATACTACCTATACCTAGGTGGGAGGACAACTTGATGTTTGATCTCGCCAGTGGGTAATTTAACACGGCGCTTTAGAAGTCCCTGATCATCAACGTAGAGTTTCTTCCAGCTCCGTAACAGTCGTTTTTCTTGAGCAGAGAAGGATTTATTTTCTCTTGCACTAGGTTGTTTCCCTTTTGTTACTAGCTTAGTCACCAATGAAATAGTTCCATCCTTTTCTTGTGCTGCTAGCAGAGCTTCATGGCTGACCTTGACATCATCAGGTAAATTAGAAGTGGACTCTGGTGTTGGACATACAGGTGAAACAAATCCTTGCAGCTTGTATACTTGTACGAGCTTCCACCATTTTAACTGTAGCCTCTACTCTTCCTTTGTAGACTCCATGGTACACTCAGATTGTAGGGTGGTAAAATCTAGAGACATACGGCTCAGTCCATCTGCATCCCTATTCCCTGGCCCTGATTTATACTTCACAGAAAAAAGTCTGTTGGTTCACTAATCCACCAAAGTCGAGTGGCATCTAGCCTAGGTGTGGTGAGAACATAGCACAATGGATTGTTTTCACTGTACACTGTGAAGTGCGGAGCATAATACAGATAGTCACGAAAGCGATCGGCTATAGCCCACTTCATGGCCAAAAACTCTAGTTTTCCTGAGTGCATGTGGTAGTTTTTCTCCGCTGGTGACAGTGTTCTCGAAGCGTAAGCAACCACTCGAGGATGCCCTTGGTCATCCCTCTGGTAGAGTATGGCCCCTAATCCTTCTCCTGATGCATCCACATGTAGATAAAATGGTTTGTCAAAAAGTGTATAAGCCATGACAGGTGGGTTTGTAAGAGCATCCACAAGGTCACTCAATGCCTCTTGGTGGGCTCTCGTCCAGCTGATCTTCACCTGGGGAGATACTTGTCCATTCTTCATCTTTACCCTCGACTTTCCGTTGCCTGCAAGTATAACCCTCACCAGTAGCTAAATGACCCAAATACCTCACCTCCTGCTTAAACAAATGACACTTGGAAGGTTTCGGTTTAACCCCCCTCTCTCGGAAACGCTGGAAAATCTGTTCTAGATGTGACAAGTGCTGCTCAATCGTGGATGAGTAAACTAGAGTGTCGTCCAGATAAGGCAAGCAAAACCGATCCCTTATCCCGTTTAGGCAGTCATTCATGAAGGTTTAAAAAGCAGCTGGAGCGCCAGATAAAGCGAAAGGAATACGCTCCCACTCATAGAGTCCCCAAGGTGTTATGAAGGCTGTAAACTTTTTACTATATTCTGACATCACTCCTTGATGATACGCCTTTCCTTGGTCAAGTAGGGAAAACCACTTACTGCCCCCGAGACTATCAAGTGCATCCTGGATTTTGGTAAGGGTCTACTATCAGCCACTGACTTTTGGTTTATCTTTCTGTAGTCTACACAGAGACGAAGGCTGCCGTCCTTTTTCCGCACGCACACCAAGGGGCTGGCAAATGCAGATTTTGACTTGCGAATGAAGCCTTTGGACAGCAGATACTGTATGTAATCCTTCACCTCACTATACAATGCATTTGGAATGGATCTATAGGTCTGTCGCACTGGGCTGGGGTCATGCATGCTAATGTCCATCTTCAAATCCGGAGCAAATCCAATGTCCGCCTCATCACGCGAGAAAATATCCGAATACTCATATAATAGCTGCTTCACTTTTATTAGGTCTTCTGCACTGAGCTTGTTTGTAGGTAGAAGAACAGGTGTATTACACGTTTCTGTGTCAGTGTTTAGTGTCTGTGTTCTTACTGGTTCCAACGTCACTGAGTTCATGCTGACAACGGAAGACACGGTCTCCAACGTGCCTAGATGAGTATTCTTCTTCAGAATCACAACAGAGTTTGTACAGTTTTGGACAGGAATCCTAACGAAACTCAAAGAATGTTTATTTTCACTCACAGTTAGCAGTGTTTCGGTTATAATTAACCCACTGGCTTAAAAAACTGCCGGAGTAAACAATTCCTTCCACTACCCTCCATGGTTCCGACCAATTCTGAAACAGACACGTATGATCACAGAACTCTGGGGCGGAATTTCCTGTGTTGACGATCCACTATATACATTATATACCGTTTCTGTCTCCTGCAACATCTGAGATATCATGTTGACCGTCTTTGGGCTGATTCCCGGTGGTGCACCAGTAAGGGCGTTGTTTAGGCATTCATCTGAATTGATGTAATGACGAATGACGTTGTAACCAATGATTGGCCTAACTAATGATGGTGAGCTGAATACTAGGAAGGGAACCCTTAGGGAGGTAGTACCATGTCCTAGCTGGAACTCCAGATATGTCCACCCCTCAAATGGAACTTCATCATTGCTAGCAGATGTAAGAATCAAATCACTGGACACTAGATCACTTACAGGGCGCACATCAGAGCTTGGACATTGGGCCTGGAGAAACTGACTAGAAATAATGGACAATTGGGCTCCTGTGTCCCATAATGCTTGTACGGGTACTTTATCCAGAGAGCAAGTCACAATACATTTATCACCAATAAGTTTAACCAGTCTTAACTTTACACTAGGAGATATTGTTTCTACTTCACTTTTTGGCATCTCAAAGTCAGAATGAATGGCGTTCACAACACAGGGGGAGCTTCCAAACTGCGGAGTCACTGCCGGCTCCTTCGACGTGACCCCCTCCCATTTCCCGACCTTTTCCTCTGTTTGCAGCCTGCTTTGAAGTCCTCCTCACTGACACACACCCAGCAATGTGTGCAGGATGATGCTGTGTTTAATTGCCTACACTTCTCACAACCCAACTGAAATCTGTGAGGAGCATCTGTATCTGATGAACTCTTAAAAGGCGCAGAATTTTGTTTCCTGATCTCTGCAATTTGTGCACGTAGTTCCTGAAGTTCCATCCAAAGAATACCCTCTCTGGCATCCTTCTGTTTCTGTTCCTTCTTTGGAGGATTTTGAGGCTCCTCTGTGACAGTTAACCTTTGCTTTGGTTAATCGTCCCTTCCTCTCCTTTTCCCTGGCGACGATTGTGCTGAATTGCTGAATAAGTTCATCATCTTCAACTTTAGAGTCTAAAATTGGTTTCACTTCACGTCGTAGTGTTTTATCATTGAGTCCTATATACAAAGTGTGTAGGAACACGGGTGTAACGAGCTTATCATCATAATGAACCTCAGCCCCTTCTTCTTTCGATGCAAACATGATTTTTTGTTTCAGGCTTAGAAGTTTTAACAGAAAATATTGAGGTTCATCTTTCCCCTGCGTTGAATTGTCAGGTGGGTAGAGAGCTCAGTGGCAGATCTCTCCTCATAGTGGGACCGGTGAATCTTCCGCAGTGATGACAACGACAACTTTTCACGTCCCTTCAAATAACTTCTCAAAGGTAGAGTTGGTGAGATAGCTCGGGTCACCCCATCAATTATGTATGCTTCACTGTACGATTTGTGAAGTCCGGCTTCAATTTGTCGAACTAGGCTTACAAATGAAAGTCTATTAGGGCGGTCTGAAATCTCACCACTTAATTTGAAGTCTTTATGACGCAAGGGTGGATGTTTGTTCTTGCTGTCACTTGGTTTCGGTTCTGGAGCCCCTTCTGTCTTAACTGTGATTTTCTTTGCTGTCAATACATCATTCAGTAGCAATGAAGCAGTCGTGTTGCCGTCATCATTACTGTTCTCCGTATCCAGGCATGTCAAGATGGCTTTCACTGCCAGGACCTTGTCTGCCTTGTTTGGCTCTGTGATGATCTTGTTGTCTTTTAAGATACCCTGAAGAGTCTCAACTGGTGCTTGGTACAGCTTGGACAAGACCTCAAACTCCAACTCTTGCTTTTCTCCCATGGCTATGGAAAATCCCGGACGAGCCTCCAAATGTTACAATAGCCACTTGACCTGGAGAAGAGAGTGTAGCAGTCTGTATACAACTTTATTGTCTGCAGGGCACCATATTCTAACTTCTGGCAAAGTTTACAAATTTTGTGTTTACTAGAGGAACTATGGTAATTTTACAAGTACATGATATAGTGTAATAAAATGGTATGAAGTTTACATGAACATATACGGTAATTTCATAATTCATTCGTAAAAGTGTATAAAGCATGATAAAAATTCCTTATGCATAAACAACCTAACACTTAATGACATCTTATGCATTATACATAAATGTAAATAATGCATTCCTATTCAAAATGGAAAAATATAGAAAAATACAAATGGCGGGAACACGTGCTTCACATGTGCTTGACCGAAACAAGTAACTTTCATAATTCAAGTAAATAATTGTGTGAATTAACATATAATGATAATAAACATATTAACTGGATCTCAAATAATACTCTTGGTGATATACATAGCATACAAATGTGATAATCTAAAATAATTACCTGGAGAATAGAGTGTAGTAGTCTGTATACAACTTTATTGCCTGCAGGACACCAGATTCTAACTTCTGGCGAAAAAGAGTTCAGTGAAAAGGTCGATAAAAAGAAAATAGAGTTATCGTTCTTCGCCCATTATAAAAAATTGGTACCCCCCGCAATACCACACGTAACATTTCTTTAGTCCATTACAAATAATAACCGGACATAAATCAATGCAGTCTCTAACAGTCTACCAACGAACCGATGAAGAGGAAACATTCGCCATGGGACAGGCAATGCGGAAAAGTCTTGCACTCCAGAGTACGAAAACTATCGGTGCTTTACCGAGCACTGCAACACTTCCTATACATCCACCCGAAGCTGTTGGAGACAGTAGAGTGGTGCCAATATCTCAGGAACATGGTGATCATGAAGCGGTTGTCGAGTTGCAGAAAATCAACATGACGGATCTCTTTAGTAACTTTAACAGTGTTCATACTCTACAATGTCAAACAGAGACCAGGTTTCCGAGTGTCTTGATCAGGCATATTATACCAGCTTTCAATGGATGAACAATAGGGACAATCAACTTAAGCATAAACATATCAAAATAATAACTGTTAACATTGAGGTGATTTGTGCCATGTTTTGCCAGTTCTGTGTTCATCACATTCATATCAATTTGAATAGACTGTGATATCGGTTTAATGATGTTATATCTATAAATATTAGTGTTCTTATTAAATTGTTATATTTGAATTTTATATTCTTCCTTCAAAAAGGCTGCGACATGAAACACATAAATGAATTGGCTAGGTTATAGGATTTTATTTCCTCCCAATAGCCTGGAATAAAACCAAGCTCTCCATGCAACATGTGTAATGCAGGGGAAAAATATGGGATGATTTTTTTTTCTATCCACGAAAATCGAAATCGAACCTGTGTCCCTCTGCATTGCAGTCAAGTGCTATATCACTTACAGAACTACTTACAGCAGAAAATTCACACGGTTATATTTGCATTGATGTATATATATATAATGGTATAATGTATATATATAATGGTATGATGCATACGTATAATGATATGATGTTTACGTATAATGGTATGATGTATAATGATATGATGTATACATATTATGCTATGATGTATATGTATAATGGTATGAAGTATACATATATTGGTATGATGTATACATATAATGGTATGATGTATACATATAATGGTATAATATATGAATATAATGGTATGATGTTTACATATAATGATATGATGTTTGTCCATGCAAAAGTTCGCAATAGCCTCATGTATATTATTATAATATATCATCGGTGGTGTGAATTTGTTACCTAGTCATCTAGTGACCTGATACGGAATAGCACCAGGTCATTAAGTTTTATACCGGGCGAGGTGATGCCAGGTCACTAGGTGACTAGGTAACTGATATTACCACGTGATGATCTGACTTAACACATGGTATATGTATGAAGCTGATCTGTGGTCATGTGGTACTAACAAGGATGGAAATAGTGCATTCAAACGGACACGTTCGATTGATGAATTAGAATCTTTCGTTTCTTAATCTGTATATGTTTATTTGGTTTTGTATACGATTCTAAATACGTAATCGACGGTCTTTCTTTTCGTTGGTCAAGCTAGAGGGTGTTGTGACAATTGGGATATCCTTAATACTTCTTAAACATCTTGTCAAATTCATTTATCATAAAATAGAAAAGATAGAGTGGCACCTTAAACTTTGGCCACACTGTGAAACAAATATAATAGTAAGAAAAATAATATATAAACCGTTAATTAGCAAGAGGAAATGGCACACAATAAATATAAATGCAAGGAAGTAATATTGTTGTGGTGGAGGGAAAGTCTAGTATTGTTTCAAAACAATGTTTCCTTATACTTAAACAGTCACACGGATAATACCAAGTGACACGTGATCAATATGTCATTGGTTGCTGGTTTAGGATATAAATAATATTTTGATATACTAAACAGATTGGTTATGATTACTGATGACACAATGTGTAACACAAATACATGTACTTAGCTTGTGATCAAGAAACATAAATAGTTACATAACACACTCTACCTTATTTGATATGTACAGGAACACACGGTCATGGCGAAATAGATAGTCAAGCGTTAAAAACAATCGCGTAATACATTATTTGATAAATATGTTTGTTTTTTTTATAAAAAAGCAAAATAATGTTTTTTTGAAACCGCTTTAATCAGTCTCGTAGTTATGTTATAGTTGTTGACAGTGATTAACAACAGAACATATATTGTTGGTTGAAGATTGTCATTGTCAAAGTTGAAAATCTATTTACAATACCTATAATAAGGGCATCCTCAATATAAAAAAAAATAAACTCATACAACTTAAACAAGAATGACATTGGGATCTCAGTAACATTTTAATTATAATATTTTTAGATAAAACATCAGAAAATAGAACAAATAAGAGCGTTCCCACAGCTAAAGAATTAATGAAAAGGGAAAAGTATACAGGTTGCCTGTATTAGTTTTCGACTTTGTGAAATGAAGCGTTCACCGTTATTCAACTGTTTTGATTCATTCTACATATTCACTGCACTTAAATAGACATTGTTTTATATGTGCATGTTTTAATTCGGATATACGATAAACTCATTAGATGTTAAAACTTGATATTGAATTTAATGGCGATGTACATTCATTACCAAGTCAGGGAAATTAACTCTAGTATATCACCCCCTGTATGATAGTTTATCTAAATAATCACCATAGCTGATATGTAACGGCGGTTGTGCGTCAAATCACAACAACATGATAATGGGTACCTAATTGCAAAATTAAAAAAAATGGAAGTGAAGTGATTATGAGAAACATACCAAGACGATTAAGGGTGTACTATCGTGGTACCTTTACCATGAGTTAGTCTCCATACTTCTTAAAGTCGTAAATATGGGGATATGTGTGTTTTATTTCGTATGCCCAAAGAAGAACATTAATATTTGTTTTTATTTGTATGTAATGTTAATAAACTAACAAAATATTAATTAAAACATGACAATTTTTTACTTATTTTCTCATTTTACGACATTCATGATGACGTCACGATTGTAAACAAACACGAGCTCGAAGACGCACACTGTACGATGCCGCATTTAGTCTATTCTAAATCAGTCCAGAAACATACATGGGCGATTCGTTAGAAGTAAAACTGCAGTTATAGATCAGTCTGCATCCGATATTCTCACAAGTGAGTGGCAGACAAAGAAAATTACAGACAAGCAGGCACAACCACGCACATGGTGACACACTACAGTACTGTGCATAGTGTCAGACGAGAGGGGGAAATGGAAGGATTTTAGCGATGTGGTACCCGAATCAGATGCTACTGATATAGTATTGAATGAATTTGTAATTTTTTCAATATAGAAGAATTTTTTTTATGAAAATAAAATCTACAAACTTTGTAGATCTGTACCTATAAATTGATCTGCGATCTTACGGATCCCGCCTAGTCGGTCATGAGCAAATCTCGCTCCTAACGTTCAATGTATCATTATTGAAGCATCATTTTGATTAAAAAGTGTAATCTATATCATGGTTTTTAAAAATCGCCAAAGTATACAGCGAATTTAATTCATGGAAAAGAGTTCAAAGAGAAAAGGGGGGTTTCTCCCATCTAGAGAATTATGGCGAGCCATTCGTGTACAAATTAGTTAAAACAAAAAATAATTTTGTTGACTGTATGTACATGTATAAATATGGTTTTTTTGGCTACTAGATCGATAATTTGTTTCTAATCAGTTCTGAAAAATTAAATCGTTTTATCAAAATTTTATTTTAATTATTCCTTCAAAGTGTAATTGTCAAAAAAGTTTTAATAATGTTAAAATTTGTTTATAGGGTATTGAAAATGCACATTTAAAAAAATGCTTATTATAATTTTAGCATATATTTCATAAACAGTCATTTATGCACTAACAAATTCATATATAACATTTTGCATCAGAAATTCTTTTAGAGTAACAATTTGTTGTACAAGGCATTAAAACATTATCCCTGGCTAGACACAAATTGAAGTTAGTTGAAGTTGGTGTATTGGCAGTCTGGTGGTAAATATAATAGTATATTCTGTTCTATTGTTAAGAATTTACAGTATTGATAGAAATTGAGTTCCAATGTTTTCTTTTTAGCTACATTCATTTGGTAACCACAGTGAGAGAGATTGCGTTATGCTATCATCATATGATGAACCATACCAGTAAGTGCAGATTTCTTTCTCATGGCCACATGGAAGTTGACTGTTAAAATCAAGTACTTTACATTCTATTCAAACCAATTTTTGGACATATGGATACATACAAAGACGGAAAGATGCCTATCAATTTTGGGGTGAGAAGGTCAAAGATCAAGGTCACTGAATGGAAGTTAGAAAATGCTGATGGGGCATATATTTTACCAATTCTGTAGTTATAAATGAATTAATATTGTATATATGCATATACTATTTATGTTTTCTAATTATTTATCATATAATGAGATAAATATATAGAATTTGTAAATATGAATTGAAAAATACACATTTTATAACAAATCGTAAATTGTTATTGTTTAGAATGTATGTCAGTGTAAGAAGGGGATGGGGACACAAAATGGTTCAAATCGTTGTTCCAATGCACACTACCCCACACATATTTTTCATTTAAATTAAGCAAAATTATGATTCAAATCTACATTAGTAATTTCAGAAAAAGTTTGATACAGATATTCTCCCTAGGTTGAATTCTTTTGATGAAATAGGTTTTCAAAGTAATGTGATATTTTATACAATTATGTTAATTAATACTTGATTTTCTGTAAAATTGGTGATATATATTATGTAAAAGTTATTGAAATAATCATTTATACTTAATTTTCATAAAATAAAAGAAAGATTATTCTGTCCTTAATATTTGTTTTATAGTATGTTTCTTGTGAAATTTGGTGATTTTCATGAAAAATTAAGTTTCAGCAAAGGGGCAACTTTGAGGGGCTGTAATTCTTTGAAGTCCACACTAACATACTCTTTTTTACGTTTTAAATGTCTTTTGGTTAAAGATGTATCTGTTAAAATGGTTTATCAAAAAAGTTTGACACTTCTGAAAAAAATCAAACCAGGAGAGAACATCCTTAATAAAAGGGTTAAATTAATCTTAATTTCAATATTGTCTCGTAAAATGAAAGGAACTGCTTGTAGACCAACATAGACAATACCCATTCTGTCTGTACTGGAATTCTTTTTTTATATGTGATGTTGGAATAACATTGTATATTTTGTTCTAAAACCCAAAGATAAGGCCGATCATATAGTTTTTCAATCATATCGCATTCTACGTTAACCCGAGACTCCAATCTTCAAAGGTTTTTTTGTGATTGATGCTGTAGAAGAGAAACGTCAAAACATCATATAATTTAAAAGTAACAAACACTTAAAATACCTAGATCTGCATTTCCTTGGAAAATGATCGCTTTATTTCAGTGAAATAAGATTTTTTTTATAATGTTTGCTGACAGTTTGGGACGTTCTATTCTATATGTGTAAGGGATAACACCTTCAGATGCCTAGAAGTACGTGTGTCTGAAATATGTTCCCATGTACTTTTATCTCAATGAAATAAAAGTTGCGTTGATCAAGTTAACAACAGTCTGCTGATTGACTAAAATATTTAAATAAAGGTAATTTATGTCGAATGTTGAAATAAGTGATATAAATGCGACATTTATGATTCTTCAAGTCTATACAGAAAAGGAATTATACTGATTCCATGCTCGAGAGTGATAATTTTTTACCATGAAGCACACTTCTGAAAAATACCGGTAAGCTGAAATTACAGGATTACAAAGCTCTCGTTTAAAGTCAACAGTTCGCAAATCAAATGGTCGTTAAAATAACTTGATTTGTAAATACAACCCGGCAGTAGTTTGAATGATGTCTGGTGCGTTGCATACCAATATCTGAGTCGCTATTTGCATAGTGATTTGATAACAAATTCACCAGTTTCCTCATCAAAGTATAGATCTCATGGCTTGGTTCAGAACTGTCGAACAGCAGTGACGATTGGTACGGAAATCTTCAATTGACCCTTGATATTCTAGGAAGTACATATATGTTGTATTCCGAGATTATTATTTTGGTTATCCCCATTAAAGCTAATTATAAGAGCTAAATATATAGAAATTATAATTTCAAGGTCGGAAGAACATCAACTCATTTGAATTGATTACATCACTAGCATATTATTCCAATGGATTCTGATTTGTTTCCATGTCTCATTTTCTGGTTTTTGTGTCCTTATATACCGTCCTCTGTTTCAAAATTATGTGGCAGGTAAGTTTTTTTTCCTTTAATTTTCTGCCATACAATATAGTACATGTTGTCATTAATAAAATGAATTGTGAATCAGCCATTTATCTAAGATTAGTACGTAAAATATTCACGAGTAAAATCCATTTTCCAGCTCGTTTTTTCAAGTTTTGCTGACAGTAATGATATCAATATACATGTAATGGATTATAATTGTAGTTAAAACTGGCTATGTATAACACTGAAATTTCCAATGCTAAATGGATCATAATTTAATGCGAAATATTCAATCAATTTTGAATGACTGAATTTTTACTTTTTTTGTAAAAAAAAAAAAAAAAAGATTGATAAAACCCAAGACCAGATGCTATATACCAGTCATATATTTGATATCTTGCTCTGGGCTTTAACTCAACATTTTGTTATCTTGACAATGCCACAAGACTTAATTCATTTTCATTTATATCTTGATCCCATCTATCTCAGCGAACTCGAAATAAAAAGATACCACAGTCTTCCACATATGTTCCATACCTAGATATTTTTTTCCACACATATATCAACGACAAACTAATAACTCCACTTTATGACAAACACAATAATTTCAGTTTCTTCATCGTCAACTTCTCATAGTTATCTAGCAATATGACATCATCACCTGAATGCGAAATTTATTTATTTCAACTGATTCGATATGCACAAGTGTGCTCTGTGTATGTTCAGTTTCTGCATCGATGTAACTTATTTATGAACAGGTGCATGTTACAGAGGTTTCAACAGTTTCGATTAAAGTCAGCATTTCAAAAAAGGTCGTCATAACAATGTAGTCTGCGCATACAACATATCATTGGGTCAAATGTTGTTTGATGTTTCATACTCATTGTTAGGGCGTTCTTGGCACATTGATTTAGACTACGGATAACTCCGTTTACCAGATCAAGATATAGGACTCATGGCGGGTGTGACTAGTCGACAGGGGATGTTTACTCCTCGTAGAAACCTGATTCCACCTCTGGTATAACCAGGGGTCAGATTCTACCCACCTATACACTTTGCATTGCTTATAGGAGTTGTGAGATTGATTACTGTTCGTTATCATAACCTTTCATTTGATGCTTTCTGACGTGTTTTATACCAATTGTTAGTCCGTTTTCGGTACACTGATTTTTAGTACGATTACATCGTTTATTTGATCAAGGTATAGGGTTCACAGTGGGTGTGATCGGTTGACAAGTGATAGTTACTCCTCGCAAACACATGATCCAACTTCTGGCGTATCCAAGTAAAACTCACCTTGCATGTAAATGTGAAGTTGCTGTAGAGATGTGGGATATAGGCAGATATATTAGTCTTTAGAAGATTCATGAACATCTGTATACAGCATTACCTCATATCACGAATACGCATGCAGCAAATACAACAGGTATGAAATAATCTCAAACATTAAACGATAAGAGCATGCATTCGGAAAACCACATTTTCAGTAAATTATAAATGGAATGTATGTATGTAAACTTGTAAAACATAGACAATATGATGCCAGATCAATTATAAAAAAGCTATTTGAAGCCTACTTTTCCTGTATGTCACATGATAATGACAGTATCACGTATAATGTTTGTGCAAGCGTAAAACAACAACCCATCCTGCTCGCGAGTTCCCACAGGTTTTAAGTGGCTGTACTCATGTATATATGTTTAAATTCATCAAATAAGATACATATTCTTAACATGATGTAAAACTGATGCGGTACCGATTTTGATGCAACAGATGCACATTTCGACATATAATGTATCTTCAGTGATGCCCAACCGAAATGTTTGAAATCCGAAATAACAATGAAGTTTTAGAGGTATTATAGCCAAAAACAGCGTGCCAAAAAAACTGAAGTCAAATTCTTCTAAGGATAAGAGCTATGCGAGAGGGAGATAATCCTTAATTTTGAAATGAATTTCTAAATTTTATAGCAGCAATTAAATATATATCCGTATTTTCACCCTCTCTTGCATAACTAGCGTAACATCCTGGAGTGATAGTGTTTTGACATGCACGTAACAATACATGTATGTAAACAAACGATACGCATCGTTGCAAATTTGTTTCCACTCTCAAAATGTCAGAAGTGGTGTGTAAATGTATAAAACATTATCAATGTTGTTTATTTGACTGTTGATACGTTGGTTTCCAATATCCGTCCAACATTAATTCTAAGTATATACCTTGATTTTATTCCAATATATATTTTCACAGCTGAAATCTTTACGACGCCTTTGCAATGTGTAGCAAACTCTTATTAGACGCGAAAGCCAACCAGCAGACAAATTTCAACGGATTCCTTCTATTCATGATACATTAATCCATGTAGTCAAAGCATGCAACTTTGATTTATTTTCAACGTAGAATAAAAACCATTCCGAAATATGTTTTGATGTGCTAAAAGTAGAGTCTTGTTTGCATATCCTGATATGGATTGATCACAATGAAACAACTGTCATGATGTAACAGTTCATCATAACCTGATAACCATACCCTTTTTAAGGCCGTAACTCTACTATGTACTATATTTTTAGATATTGACGTATGATACATGTACATCTAGTCTTGTATATCCATGTTGATCAATATCAAATAAAATGTTAGTAGATATCAATTATCTATTATCATTTGCTTTGTCCTGGACGTTTGTCCTATTTGATATAAAATGTAATGTCTTACACATACATTATAGTGATTAAAACTAACAATGCTAGATTAGTATTTTAATATGTGTCTTTAAATATTTCAGTCGTGGCGGGATAGTATGCTGTAGTGGATATCAATGGAATGAAGCGCAGAGAAATTGCACACGTCTGTATATATCAGAATCCAAGTTAACACATGATAGCAAGTTCATAATGAAAATAACTTTTAAGTATATTTACATACTATTCGTGGATTATGGGGGATTCGTGAAGGTACATTACAATATTCATAGCCGCGTTTCCTATTCATTAGCAACATCTTCTGTGTTCTTCTGTAGGTTGCATGGATGGATTCTACGGTACGAACTGTAATATTCCTTGTCCATACCCAATGTTTGGCTGGCGTTGTCATTTAGAATGCATGTGTGGCAGTGAAGACTGTCATCACGTGTACGGGTGCAGGAGAAATACTTCAGGTTGGGATCCAATTTCTCCCACCTAGCCTTTTTTCGAATAAAGGCATTTTTAAATATATTTAGCGTATGAATTTAGCCTCTTGAAATCAAGAAAAATAAAGTACATAATGGCACACTTTTGCCCCTCAGGGGCGAAACACCCTTTCTTCCAACCCATTAACGCCGAAAACGTCACATGCGCGAAGTAGAATTATGAACTTCAAATTTTACCTGTATTACTATTTCTTAACCAAAAAATTCAAATTGTAGCTACACTGATCACTGTTCATTATCTTCACCTTGCATTTGCCAATATGTTGATCTATGCAGACTGTTAAAAAAATATTTGAATCAATCTAAAAAAGGTTTTTCATAAATTGTCTTCTCTTAGTGCAAATTGTGGATTCCTTATTTTACGTGAGTACTTAAAATGGAGAAACATAAATACGGGTGTCGCCTGTTAATCGAGAGCTCTTACGTGTACTTATAGTAACACAAAAGAAATAACGAGTGATTTTATTCCGCGAGTGATGCATCTCGCGAGTTTACCCGATAATAAATTATATGCGCACACTTAAGAATCATCAGTAGTTGAATTTTGAAAGCTGACATTTCGCATCACACAGATTTAATATTAAGATTGCATATGTGCACGACAAATTGTAAATTAATTTGAGCATTAACCTTTGTGTTATACATATATGACATATAGGAATAAAATCGCGTTTTCATTTTTTTTTTCGGAACATTGTTATTTTGGATTTCACCTTACAGGGTATTGTGGCATAAGATTACTCACGTTTTAAAATGGGCCAAATCTTACCTTTAGTACACCGTCTTATCATATCCAAATTTACAGAATGTGCTGTTGGAAAGTATGGCGAATACTGTGAGCTATCTTGTCGTTACCCAAACTATGGGAATGGATGTCAGTTGTTCTGCCATTGTAATGAAGCATCTTGTGATCCGTCCAGTGGATGTACAGGTTTATTGTATAGTAATCCTCAATCCAGTTTCAATGTTTTCCTTTTCTATCCATATTCCACTTTAAGGTGGAAATACTCTCATATCAAACTTCAAATGTCTTGCAAATGATAAAAAGTAACTCGATTTTACATATCTGTCTTTTCGACTCCAATGCATCATCGGTAAAACAGACGATATACATTCTATACATTATACTTGACAAATTTCAACATTTTAGTAATGTAGGTGGATAAATACATGTACCTTTGGACAAACTTGATTTCTCTTCTAATGAAATCATTTTGTCCTGATCTGAACAAACTAATTATATGCACATATTAATTTTAAGTATCACAGACCACTTTGTGCATTCCAAGATGACCAAACTATTCAATGCGTCTTGGCGAGAAAGACACTAGGCACATTACCCACTTCCACTTTATTTCTTACACATTTTGATGTGGTCGCTATACCTTGGAATCCCTGTTTCGAAAATTACTTCACGCATATTTCATAGATACCCTTATTTCAAATATTAAATTCATCGAAGAAGCTCGCAAATAGCCTTCTGATTTTAACACAAACCACGACAACAGCTTTGCATCCCAATTAATCATCAATATTCTGAAAGTCCCGTGTTAACCGGAAGAAGCCCTTATACGTGAAAATTGAATATCGATTTCGGAAGACATTACTAACTACTTATTTTGCTGTGAACATATGACATATGAAACCCCAATGGTTTCATGAAACAATTCACAAATTTTAAGGTCTCCATATTCATTGATTAGAACCTTTACAAGAAAATTGCACGGTCTTTATTGAGCAACTCTCAGCAAAAAAAAAAAAATGATAAAACGTAACATGATCAAGCATGCACATCAGGTCACGCTGAGTCAGACTGAATCATTTTGTCGGTATCTAAGATATGGTGTCCTCCTTCAGTTACAGTGTAAATGTTAGTTGGATCTTTGTAAGAATAAAAATTACTGAAACAGTTTTTTCCCTTCCTTTCCAGACAGTTCTTCTACAGTCTACAGCATTGAACCGTCAACTTCTCGTGTGTCTACCCCAAGGACACATTTTGAATCAAGCACACATTATGACGGTAATGTTTTAGATGTTTATGCATGAAAACACTGGCCTTACTTTCAAAACATTAATTCTATTTCCATGCACACAGATAACATGGGTGTGTTTTTCGCCCATTCTGTAGATGTTTCGTTATAATCATAACAGAAGCTGCACCGAAGTCTACCAACATCCTCCAGATGGATAAGATGAGTGATGCAGATAAGGGACGCGTATATGAAAGTAATTCTACATATTTAGTTGCTGGTATTATCAGTCTTCTGATCGTTGCGGGGATATTGATGATCCTGTGTACATTGACGTATTTACATGAAGGCACGTGTAGATTTCAGAGAGATACAGACTGAAAAGGCACACTTCTAAATGATAAAACTCATGACTCCCATGTTCGATGAAAATAATTATCTAAGGTGCTTTGTCATGGCCAAATATGACAGCATGAACTATTTTTTCTGTACATTTGTATAAAATTGTTTGCGATGTGGTAAACTATTCAGTATTTGTTTTAGATGCCATATTTATATGGATTACACTCACATGCATATTCGTATGTATTACATTGACTGCGGATAACTGCGTTTACTTGATCAGGATATATGGTTCATGGCGGATGTGACCGGTCAAGAGGGGATGCTTATTCCTCCTAGGTACCTGATCCCACCTCTGGTGTATCCAGGGGTCCGTGTTTGCCCAACTATCTATTTTGTATTGCTTATAGGAGTTATGAGATTGATCACTGCTCGTTATCTTCACCTTGCATTGAAGATTGTAAATATAAAGGCAATTGTGTGCTCCATAAGAATTACTACCATTACTTGTTAGAATTATTATCATTACTTGATAGCTGGCAATCATCATTGTAATGATGGATATCGAATTCAGTGCGTACTATATTTAAAAAGGAATCCAAATTCAACACAATACATTTATTGTATGATAGTGAGGGAAATATAACGATATATTCACCCAACAAAAAAACACAATACCTGATAGGATAATGATTTTTTTTTTGGTGAATATATCTTCACAAATCGCGAACAGTCATGGAAGGCGGAGATAGCGAGCAGTGATCAATCTCATAACTCCTCAAAGCAGTACAAAATAGAGAATGGGCAAAAACACGGGCCCCCTGAATATACCAGAGGGAATATATCCTTTCAACTCGGTATCATATTTCGTGTTACCTACATTTGATGATTATCATACTCATTGCTCACTTTAAAAAATATGCCTTTCTGAGTGTCATTGGGATATGAAATGCAGTTCCTCATGTGAATAAACAGTAGATTTCATCAAGTACAAACTTCATGTTCTGTCCCAATGAAACTCAAAGAATCATATCTTATTTTTCATCTTTATATCTATTTAAATTTTATTTTGTGTCCTTGTCGAACTTTCATACTTATTTAGCAGGTTACACTGTATCAAATAAAAGATCGAACCGCATATCGTTAGATTTTATCGAGTAAATCATTGGGAACAATATCTTTGAGAATATGAAATATAAATAAAGAAGGAATAAAAATAAAACAAGTGTAAAATAAATGAAATTTAAAGCGGCAAGGCAACACAATTTAAGGCAAGGAGATTTAATAAAACTACACCCCACGTGTACATTTGGTCGCGATCAGCGATCAGTGATAGCGAAACTGTCGTTAGTCGTTAGCCGGTTTGAAGTTGGGAGTGCAATTGTTAAACACAGATTTGGACAGATATACATAGGACCATAGATAATTGAAGGCAAATAGATGGATTAAGTTAACGTTGAACGTTTAAAAAAAAAATAAGTTTTTGAATTAAAGGAACAACGGCATGTCTATAATTTGGACCACGGCCGATTTCGGAACTGTGAAACTACAGTAAAGATCGGTACGGAAATGTTTATTTGGCCAAAAGTGAAGACCCTTGACAATTCAGGAGGTATGTATATGGTACATCGCTAAAATATTATTTTAGTTGTCATATTGATGTTGCATACATAGGGATGAGAATTTTAAAGACAGAAGAACATGAACATATTTCAATTCATACCATCACTATTATATGATATCAATGGACTTTAATTTATTTCCATACCTCATTTTATAGTTCCTGTCTTATTATACCATGTCTTCTGCCTCATATTTATGTGGCAGATCAATGTTTGTTTATTTATCTTCTACCATATGGCATAGTACAAGTCGTCTTTGAAAGAAAATATGAATCAGTCATTTTTTTAACATTATTGCATAAAATGGATACCAGTACAATAACACCAATTTAGCAATGGGTTCCTTCAAGATTTTGCTGACAGCAAGAATAACATGATAATGCACATGCATTAGAATTGTAGTTTAATGGAGTTGTCACGGATAACCATGTTAGAATGTGATAAATGATAAAGTCACTGAAACAATTTACATATTTATTTAGTATACAACTAAAATTCAACAGTTTCTGGTCACGATTTATGACGTTAAATGTAAAAGTTCCCCAAATGGCGTCTGGTTTAAATATATACATAGATCCACTATGTTGATGACTGCTGTCATACATGGACAAAACACATGTTTATATACTTTTGTACTTGGTGCACGTGTACTTGGTACCACAAGGTAGCACCTACGCCAATAAAGTCATACTATATAAACGTACACATACACACGGGTTTTCAGGTTGAAACCTTACTTTACTTTATCCATGGATATATACATCAAACACTGTTATATATATAAGTCACTTCATTTTATAACTTAAGATACACAAAACTCTAGCCATTCTATGCGCGAGTTACAAAATACGTTTCTTACAGCGAAACAATTGTGGCCAGTACTACACCCGTAACTTTACAAACAGGACTATATAGCGAACACGTTTATGAAAAAAGCCGGTATTGAAACAGGCACGAAACATAAAGTATGAATAACGATACTTGCAAGCTTTAGCATCTTTTAACAACGAAAATACTATATAAAAATCGTTACATAAAACTCAACTCAGAACAAGCTGAATACGGGCAGCATTTATAACAAAGTCAAATTGTATAGACTAAAGTTATTCTATACTTGTTGTCACAACATTTTGGTTAAAGCGTGTTAATGTGAATTGCTGGACAGCTCGGTTCTTACTGAGAGCACGTGGTGGCGGTTTAATGCTCCAATAGACTGAGGTTTAATAAAAGGGTATTTACAATTTAAAGAGGTCCCCAGCAGGATAAAGGTATGTTTGGGTTAAGAAAACGAAACTGAACTAAAAATGAACATAAAAATGGATTTGACTGCGACAGAAGTCATCGAAAGCAAGTTTTTTGACTTGCCTAGATGGTCGAACGGTCTAGCGCGCTGGTCGCATGCTGCTAGGAGATTTGGTTCCGCAGGTTGTGAGATCAACCCCGGGTAGGGGCGGAAGTGGGTATACAAATAAAGTGAAATGTTCTATGCTTTATATTAAATATTTCTTCACTTAGGGCAGTTATATTAAATATTTCTTCACTTAGGGCAGTTATGTTCATTTAAGAGTACATTGCTATTTCTGTGCTTTATATATGTATATTCAATATAGAAGGTTGAACTAGACCAAACTAGTCTAAACTAAAAGTAATTTACAGCGTCAAGTCAAAGGAATTAAAGACATGAACAGCGGGGTAAACTACATATGTGACGTGATTTGGTCGCAATCAGCGATAAAGAAATCGTGTCGTTGGCCTACTTGATGTTAAAAATGCAATTGCTGAATACAGTTTCCACAGAAGTTCAGGTTGTCTGAGAGAATTGACGGAGGATAGGTGAATCAAGTTAACATTAAGCATTGTCAGGTTGTTTTGTGCAAATTTTAGAAGGAAACAACAGAATGTTCATCGTGTAAATAGGACTCGTGGTTTTAGCCATGTACTATGGCGTAAAACATGTTTGGGCGAAGAGCAGGTTGGTTGCCTTGTTACCACCATAATGTATATGAGAAATAAAAACGAACTGATAGAGTTTGTGTTCAATTGGAGAATTTATGCTGTAGGATTGTACTGGTGCCCTGACATGAACATAATTTTTCGAGACTTGAAACCAGTTCGCTCATGCTCAGACATGACCATGATGGTTGTTTCCTGGAAACCACAGGTTGTCATCACCATCAACTTAATATTCCTCCATTGCTCTGCTTCCAATATTAGAGTCATGGTATGAATTCCCAATCTTGCATGAACGAACTGAACCGTATGTTTAATGGTGTTGTTCTCTTAATTGATGAAATTCTTGTCTCTTTACAAAATAAACCCTATATAAATAATCTGATGAAAGGTCCCAATACGGAACATTGATAAATCTTATAACTCTTTGAAGGAGTACAAAATAGAGAGTTGGGCAAATACGTACCCTACCTATACAAAAAAGGGGGGGGGGGCTCATGTGCCCAGGAGGAGTAAACAAAATACATTGTGAAAATGCCTGACCTTTGAAGCGGTGATTGTATTCAAATGCTAAAAAGCCTGATCACGTGGCTGACCTCGTGTTATACATATATTATGTAAAAGCTTGGATGTCAATTTCGCTAATATAATCATATAAGGAAATACATAGGCAAATGCAAATATATAGAATTAATATTCATCTAACTGGCTATCAATTTTGTATGCATATCTATACACGTCAGGCGTAGCGAACATTTAACTACATACAGTGACACAGTGCAATGACATATATAGTGATATTTTATTTACAAAAAATAGTGATAAACAGTGTTCAATATACTTGGCTGACGTCATCCTTATCAATGCTGAACTGCAGACATCGTATTAAGATCTTAGACACATGAAGGAGCTACAGTTCAAATCATATAAACATTTTGCTCAAACATCAACTGTTTTCTAATATATTAACATTCTTCAGTCCAGACGTCCCAGACGTACATAAACTATATTTATCTATATTCATATGCGCATTGTGTAGAACTGCAAATCATTGGTGAGGAAATCCCTATCATTATTATATATCTAAACTAAAAGTATTGTGATGTAAATCGCATTTGATAGCATTCACGAAGCCATTGAGACAATGAGTTAATATATAAGGAAAACACTAATAACTCAAGAGGGTGTACCAAGTACTTCCCTGCTGCATACTACAGCTATCTAATTGCCTTGAAGTATGAATGTCGATATATCACATGATTTTAGTAAGAAAAATGAAAACAAAACAAGAACTACAAGTTTAAAAAGCAGTAGTTAATTACTTCGTTACTAGCTTCAAAATACGGAGGTGTATTTAATTGCTAGGATAAAGTTTAGAAATTCAAATCAAATTCAGTTTTTGGCACTCTAGTTTTCCTTTAAGCTCTTACAAGATTATTGTCATTTCGAATGTCCATACTTTTGGCGTGAGCATCACTAAAGAGACATTATTTGTTGAAATGCGCATCTGGTGCATCACAGTATTGCGTTTAAAGGTTTGTTTTTGTATCAAATAGGATAAAATCAAATATACATCGACAGCTTTTGAAAAATAAAATGTTTGACTTTCCATGAAATGCTTGATGCTTTTAGATTTTTACTCTTAATAAGATCTCGAATTATCGTTGTTTTATACATACCACACTCCCTGTATGACGTATTGTTGAATGTTAGATACATCTTCATAAAGTCCATCAACAATGCACATGTATGTATACATTATGTTTAAATGCATGTGAGTTAAAGACGTGTTGCCATGAGTGGGGAGAGGAGGGGGTAAACCCTTTGTGGGTTTTTTTTCATTCTCTAATCTCTGCTCGCTACATGTAACACCTCTTTCAATACCGGAAGCATAACATTCTTGTAAAAAATTGAAAACTTTTATACAAATATTCAACTCAGCTTAATCAATTCATGGTGCAGAATTTTAAGATATAATTGTTTTACCGCTTGTCAACAAATTCCTAAAGTTTTGATTTTAATCAAAATCAATTTTATTTTTCCGATTTATGATCGGCGATCGATACCGACATGGAACGAACGCGTGAGTGACGTGTAACTGTCCTCCCTCGGATCATGTCAACGAGTTTCTTAAAGAATATCTGGGAATAAAAAATGAAGTAATCCTGAAACAAAAGGTGAAAGTGGTAGATTTATTTATTCATTGATTACTATTAATAATTGAGAGAGAGAGAGAGAGAGAGAGAGAGAGAGAGAGAGAGAGAGAGAGAGAGAGAGAGAGAGAGGCTGGACGTTATTGTGCAATAGGCGAGATACCTGTTATGCACTACCCAACTGGGTTTTTTTTAAGTATAAGCCTCTTTCTTTGGTTTTAGTATTGACCTAAACATGTTGCGTTTGGATTTACATGAAAAACACACATGCATATCTACTCACAAATGCAATGATTAAAAGGAATCTACAAGACTTTGTTTTTCCCCCTGGAACCACCTGAAAAATTACAATCTCTGCACGATATGTAACAATTTGTGACATACTAATGCCATAATGTTGCCATCTGCAGCACCGTATGAAACAATTTGTAACAAAGCATGACACGAATGGCCACGCTATGTAACAAAAATAATACGGTGGGGTATCAACGCAAGAGCTTGTTCTGCGTATGCTTACTTTTTTTCAAATCGAAACAGGCACCTGATCCCACCTCTTGTATATCCAGGGGTTCGTATTTGCCCAACTCTTTATTTTGTATTGCTTTGGGAGATATGAAATTGATCAGTGTTCGTTATATTCACCTTTCACGTAATTCCGAAACTTAGAAAGGAGGATAACCGCATATTTTCAATTAGCAAACAATATTCATGGCAAAAACTATATCGTATTTAACATTAGCACGTGACTACTATCTTCGTTGAAGGTTGTTTTGCTGTTTATACTGTATATGAGGCAGTCTGGGGCAATAATTGTTTGTAACGAACAAAACTGTCATATGTCTAGATCCAGGACAAAGAGTTTGCCTGAAATATATTTTCACTTTTGATTTGATGATAATATTTAGGAAAGTCTGTCGATCGAGAAATAAAGATATTGAAATCAATCGCCTTTGTCTATTATAAACGCTTCTTTTATGAATAGTTCGAGCAAACGACAAACTTCACAGGGTTATTTTTAGTCACGAAACATTAATCCATGTAGTCAACCTATGGGAATGTGATTCATTTTAAACATATAATAAAAGCAGTCATGTTATATTTCTATTTTACTCTAAATATAGAGGTCTTTGCATGCATCTACTAATATGGATTGATCAAGTCGTCCAATTTAAAGCTTCATAAAAGACTACACACAAATGAACACCCATACGAGTGTCCACAATGCAATCGTAAATACATTAGTGGTAGTGGACTGAAAACTCACTGGAAGACCGGAAACTGCATCCCAGCCGGTCTAAACATTGACTACAACATATTGTTAGAAAATACTCATCATGATATCATCAGTCAAGATCGCCAAGATGGATACCATGAAAACATGGCTGATCAAGTAACTGTCATGACGCAACAACTCATTAGGATGTCGTTTTCATACCAATTTGTTTTGTAACTTTAACTATACTCTGCACTGTATCTCTTATTATTGATGTATGATATATTTTATTTTATATCAATTTTGAATAATATCGATTAAATGTCAGAAGATGTTAATGTTTTTGTTATGTCCTAAACACGTGTATTATGCGATCTAAAGTGCATTATATTGCACTAACATTATAGTGATTCTTGACTAATGGCATATTTGATTTTTACATCTTTCTTCGTCATAAGTTAGAAACAATGGAAGTCTATGCAGTATTTTGATATATGTTTTAAAAAATTTCAGCCCTGGTGGGAAAGTATGTTGTAGTGAATATATATGGAATAAAGCACAAAATACCTGTACACGTCTGTATAAATCAGAATCAAAGTTAATACATACTAGCAAGTTTATAATGAATATTGCACTCAAGATATTTGTATAATACTCATAAATAACACGTTTTAAATGGAATTATATTCAAACATCATGAATACCGATGGGATACGATCCTGAGCGTTAAGTAGAGTGTTTGGCAAACACGGACCCCTGGATATACCAAATGTGGAAGCAGGTGCCTAGAAGGAATAAGCATTTCCTGTTGACCGGTCACACTCGCCGTGAGCCCTATATCTTGATCAGCTTAACGGAATAATCCGTAGTCAAAATCAGTGTGCCAAGAATCAAATCAGATTTTATTGGTGGAGACAATTACATATTTTAGACATTATGCCTGCTTCCTTTACTTCTACACCCATTTTACCACAAACACCTATACCTCTTATTCCTAATTTTCGTGTAATAACATTTTGCAAATTGAAGCTTTTCTTGGAAAATAGTATACAATACATTGGAACTATGTGGCATGTTAAGTGTTGCAATATTTGTAATGTATCATTTTGTATTTGATGTTTTACTTTTATACATATTATTTTTCTTTTATTTCTTTTGCTTCTTTTCTGCATCATTTTATATACCCAGTTTTATATATTTTCCTACCTATTTCTGATTGACACCTAATTTGCATGATAACTTTTCGTTTCTATCATATAATTTCTCATTTGCATTCTATAATTTTACATTAGTATTCTATAATTTTCCATTTGACACAAATATGTTTCATTAGTGTTTTATCCTGAGGATTGTTTTGTGTATTTTAATTTCGTCTCTCCAAATATATATATATATATATATATATATATATATATATATATATATATATATACTTGGAAACTCACTTTCAACTTTTTATATATTCATACTTATATCGGGTGTGAAAAACATTTAACGTCATACAAGGACACCATACAGTGAATACATAGAGAGTTATATTTGAGGAAAATGTAGTGATAAACAGTATTTGTATACTTGGTTGACTTCATTATGAATGTCGAATTGTAGCTATGTTATCAAGATTTGAAACAGACGAAAGAGTTACAATTCAAAGCACATAAACTTTTTGCTCCCAATTCATTGATTTCTGATCAATTAACAGTCTTTAATTCAGACCTCCAAAGTCATGCAGAACTTTAATTATCTATATCCATATGCGTATTGTGTACAACTGTATAGTAAAACATTGGTGAGAAAAGAGGTATCATTATCATATATCAAAAGTAAAAGCATTGGAAATGCAAATCATATTTGTAACATTCACAAAGCCATTGATTTTTAGATGTTTAAGGGAATCACTGGTAACTCGGGCCTTATCAATTGCATTTATCAAGTACCTTCCTCTTATATATTACAGATATTCAATTGCCTTGTAATCCAAATATCGATAAATTATACGAATTCAGGAAACCAAATAAAAACAAAATGAACCAGGAAGAATATATTATGCACATGTGGCTAATTGCAGTTATTTCACGCATTGATATCATAACTATTGTTTTTGCACTTCGCAATGTAACAATAAAATTGATAACTTGTAATTACATTTTACTATCATAAAACTTAACAAACGTATTTTACAAACAAATATATAAATAATTGAATGATACACATTCGTGAAATTAAAAAAAATGGTCTCTATTCTGAGATCAATCAACGTGGAAACAAAGATGGCGATGCACAGACATATTGACCCTCCCACGTGTGCGTACTTTTGTTGGACTGTGTATTCAGAGAAGAGCAGATGATCAGACGAAATACCGTCTCGGAAGCTCCTATGGCGTCACAAAGTCGTCTAACTTGTAGCTTCAAGGGAAACAATTGAGTACATATCAATTACGCCAGGCACACGTCGTAGTGTGTAATAGCATCTGTTGTGTGGGCTATTTGATAACATCTATAGTTCTAATAAATGGCATACATTGTTTACTTTCTAAAATCAAAATGAATCAACATGGGAAAATTAAATTGACATGGACACGATTTGGCTGAAAATTCACAAATTTATCTTTCCAGTTTTAATGTTTATAATGTTTAAGTGAATTGTTTCTAATGGTCAGCAACATTTTAATGTCAATTGTCGAGATGTATGGGATGTACAGAGCTCTAAATTCTTTGTAATGTACAACTAAGAGTCTGTGCCATGTTTTGGTTTACATGGGTTAAATATACTGGTAAAAGTTTCGTTTGAAGCTGATTGTTTTCAATTTGTAAATTCATTCTGAAAACAAGTAGTTTCTAGTGTTTGTCACATCTCATTTTGTGTTAAACATAATCCTTTCTATTGCGCAATATATATGGAAACAGAAACATGACACGAGCCTTGTTACATAACAAAGAATTATAAACGTTGTATCTCACTTGTAACTCAACAATTGATATTCGAATTTTGATTGACCATTAGAGATTCTTTAGTAAAGCATTGCAAAAGTTAAGAATAAAAAAAAAAATAAAAGTTGCAAATGTTCAGCTCAAATTGTGTTCATGCCCCTTTGAAATGAGATGTAGCAATGTCCCATTATCATCTGCATATGCTATCTATATTTTTCAACTGATTCGATAAGTCAGAGCTATATCTGCGTACGATGCGATTTGTTTAAAATAGAAGCAGCATACAGAAAAACAAGTTGGTGTGACAGGAGTTTCAACAGTCTCGTTTACAATCAGCATTTCGAAGATTCTATACTCGTTATGAAGATCTAGTTAGCCAATACAACATCCATTGTTTGATGTGTTTCATACCTATTATTAGGCTGTTCTTGATACCCTGATTCTGACTGCAGATTACTCCGATTACCTGATCAGAATATACAGATCACGGCGAGTGTGACTGTTCAACAGGGGATTCTTACTCGTCCTATACACATGGTCCCACCTATGGTATAATCAGAGTTCCGTGTTTGCCCAGCTTCTTATTTGTATTTCGTATAGGAGTTATGAGATTGATCATTGCTATTTTCATTTTGTAAGATTCAATGCCTAGACCAATGATGTACATATTCATATTATTTTTTCTTTACGATTAAATTTTCTGCCAGTCACCTAAAACATACAATTATAAGCAACCTATCATAAATATTCCGATTACGTAATCAAGCAATTTGAAACGTCTGCACACAGAGGCTGTCTACAGTCTTCATCAAATAAGATATGTGCTGCTCCGTCGAAAACATAGAGGTTGACCTCGTTAACAATACAGAGTGATTTCCGTGCATCCCATTTCTGTTGAAACCGTTAATGATCGTAGTCTTTACACAATAGTGAAACATGATCAATGTTCATATTTTAGGAAGTTTTTGTATGCTATTTTGGATCAGCAAACTACAATGAAATGTTTAAGAATAATAATTCAAAGGATATTAGAACATAAACGTTCTTGTGTTGATACATGATACCATCACCAGTTTGTGTTAAAAGCATTTTTTATTTCATAAAAACATTTATAGAAACTGATAGCTGCATATATATTGCATTTAGCGCCAACCCAATAGGGGCATTTATGTATAGCTGATTTGCGCATGCGCGAGCAGATACCGCTAGTCTTCATTTTGTTATGCAGATAGACGGGACTGTTTACATTTTTTCACAAAAAAAAGTTTCGAACAGGAAGATCCATTAATATCCATTAATATCAACAACCACGGATTTATTTTATAACTTTATTTGAACACTCGAGGTAAATATAGGTTTCCTATATATTTTATTCCATCTGTTTCTGATATGTGATGATACAATGAGGCATTATTAGACGAACAATTGAGGGACCAATTAACTGTGTTCGCCCTATAGGCCTATTTGTTCGCACGTGAACCACGTTAGGGACTACGTAGGGAATAGAGGAGATTCTTCGAAATTATTTGACATTCATGGATTAAATCAGGTTTATTTTATGTCATCGGAGGCGGTTCTGTCCTAAACCCACGTAACCTGGAACGGTTAGTTGGAGCAGTTCGACACTACAAACCTACATTTATCATAGTGCACATCAGAGGAAACAATCTCGACAGGAGAGAGGATTGCACTGAACTTTGCATACTGAAACTTGTTGCATTTTTTACGCAAATTCGGCAATCATTCCAAATTCAGAAAATAACTGTTCTTAAACTAATACCCTGTATGGTTACAAGACACGTATACCCTGAAGAGTATTATCACCGAGTGATACAAACCAATATATTATTGAAGCTTCATGGTGTAGATGCTAACATTTTATACTAGATATTGCGTGGCTTTACAAATAGTAGGGGCACTGTATTCTCCGACGGAATACATTTGAATGTTGTTGGACTAGAGAAATATTTCAGGGAATTTCGGGACATCTTGTTATTACAGCACAGGAATTTATATTGACTTTATAGCCATGATGTCAGGTGTTTCTGTCTATATATATATGCAAGGTGAAGATAACGAACAGTGATCAATCTCATAACTCCTACTGCAATACAAATTAGATAGTTGGGCAAACACGGACCCCTGGACACACCAGAGGTGGGATCAGGTGCCTAGGAGGAGTAAGCATCCCCTGTTGACCGGTCAAACCCGCCGTGAGCCCCATATCCTGATCAGGTAAACGGAGTTATCCGCAGTCAAAATCAGTGTGCCAAGAACGGCTTAACAATCGGTATGAAACACGTCAGACAGCATTTGACCCAATGCGAGGTTGTATTGACGAACTAGATCGTTATAACGACCATAGAATTTGCGAAATGCTGACTTCAATCGAGACTGTTGAAATCCCTGTACCATCAACTTGTTTGTCAGTAGCTTACTTCGATTTAAAAACTGACTATACCCAGAACAAGCTCTTGCATATCGAATCAGTTGAGATATATAAACACCATATGCAGGTGATAATGGAATGTTGCTACATAAATGTGGGAAGTTGACGATGGAGAAGCTGAAATCATCCCGTTTGTCATACAGTTGAGTTGTTAGTTTGCCGTTAATGTCTACTTTCAATAAAATATCCAAGTATGAAGCAGAAGTGGACGACTCTGTGGTGTCCTTTATTTCGAGCTCACAGGGATATATCAAATCGACATATGAATGAAAGCTATCATTGTTAATAGACAAAACGTCATCGATATATCTAAAAGTCGAATTGAAGGTCACAGCGAGAGATTTTTTCTTCTCACGTAGAAGTTTTTGAATAAATTCTGCTTCATATGAATATAAAAACAGGTCAGCTAGCAAAGGAGCACAATTCGTGCCCATGGGAATTCCAACAGAGTGTTGGAAGACCTGATCACCAAAGACCACGAAGATATTGTCAATGAGGAACTCTAGCATATTTGTCAACTTCAGAGTATTTGTTCGTGGAATCAGAGTGGTGTTTAACAAAGAAAGTTTTTGAATGACTGATCACTAGATATGAATATTTCCGTTTTCCGTTTTTGTTGAAGAAGAAACTGTCTATGATGTCAAAAAGTCTAGTCTTTAATTTATCGTGAGGAGTGGTTGTGTATAGTGTTGAAAAGTCATAGGTTTTAATGCTATTGCTTTGGGAAAAATTCTGTGATTTCAAGTTTACTAAAAGTTCTTTAGAATTTTTTAGAATCCACATTTGATTAACACCACTTCTGGCATACGTAGTCGCACAGTAAGTTTGAAGTTTCTCCTTCACAGCTGTTAACATTTTCGTGAGGAACAAAGATAGGGGCTTGGTAGAGCACTTACTGGATCCAGCAATGTATCTTTGTTTGTAAGGGTTTTTATGTAGTTTAGGAATCCAGTATAAGTACGGTAACTCATAGTCATTCGACCCATTGACTGGAATATTAAATGTGTCTAAAACTGAAGCATGGTTTTGAAGAATTTCGTCTTTTGAAAGGGCAGTTGGAGTATAAGTATGATTACGAAAAGTGGAATTAATGCCAAGTTCGTTTAAAATACAGTTGTAATAATGAACCTTACAAACAAAAACAATGTTGTTACTAGCTTTGTCAGCTGGAACCAAAACATATTCCTCATGTAACCTATCTAATTCTTTTATCACTTCTGGTTTACTAAACACAGAAGGATAGCTGGTACGTACTTTTGTTTTCATGTGTCTAATGCGGGATTTTAATATCCCTCTTATGCTTTTAACCCATTCTGACAATGTATCAAGTTCTTATTTTTCATATTTAGCCCATCGTCTGGCATAATCTTCGACAGAACTCATAATAGAGATGAAGTTCGGTCGCCAATTAAAAGACCGAAATTCTCTGTATTTAGGACCTTTAAGAATAAGTGATTTGAGGTCCTCATTTTCAACTATATCAACATCACCAGTAATAACATTTCCAGCTGGACTGTAGTTGAAAGAAGATGAAGAACAAGAACATGTTGGTGGATTACGTATAAGATGGTCTATATCTAAGCACTGCAACGTTAGTTTATAATTAAAAAGTTTGGATGCAATAGTAGAAGTATAGCTGTAGGAAATACAGGGTGTAGACTTGAACTTGAAATAAGTTGGAATACACGACTGAACCCTTTTATGACGAAGAATGTTGCTTATGTTGACGGCATCTATTCCTTTGTTTGTAAATTTGAGCTTAAGGAACTGACGGCATGATTTGGAAGGAATATCATCCATGGTCCGTGCTGGTTTATAGAGCCTGTGGTAGGCAACATCCATAATCATAGAGTTAAGTCTATATTCAGGTGTTGACAAATCCAAGTATAGACTAGTCATATCTTCTTCAAATAACGTATCTAAAACCCTCAATGGAATATAGTAAAGTTTTGTACGAATATGATGTGGACCCAATTGTCTGTTGACGTGAGGCAAAAGTGAATCCAACGTGACATCATTTATACTTGGTCTTTTATATGAACGATGTCCGTGACTGCGTTTTCGTCTTTGGGTATTGGGAAAGAGTACCATCACATTAACGTTATTTCCTTGTGGACTAGTCAAATTTCCCCTATTAGTATTTGATATAATTTAATTTAGGTTCATTCCATCTTTGATTTAAGTATGCAATCATTCCGATATGGTGTCTTTGGGTACTTACGTTTATATGTGTAAGACTCTAAAGTGCGATGGTCGCTCCAAAGTGCGATGGTCACCCCAAAGTGCGATGGTCTGCGCCAAAGTGCGATGGTCTGTTAACATTATGGATGCCAAAGTGCGATGGTCACGTAAAAGTCCGCTGGTGCGGAGTTCAGTAACGTTTGTGACGTCACGTCATTGTGACGTCATTCTTAACGTCTTTCAAAATGAAACCGAAGAAATGCAACACGGACGTTGCGGCAAGATTTACACTGTTGAGGATAGTGAGAACGGCAAAATACATTTCTTGTAGAACTATTTACTTCGCCCAAACTTTCTTTAATTCATTATAATTTATTACTTGTGACGTACACGTAATAAAATCCTGGGGATATGCGATAATGCAAAACATTCTTCACGATTTCGCGCTGGAAATTTTTGAAGACGACAACTAGATGGTAATGCAATAAGTCGAACTTCTTATTTTTGATGCATGGATTTTGCAGTGATATTTTAGTGAAACAATACAGGGTTGGTACAGTCTGTACCACAATACTGAGTCGTTTTCAAAATCCAATGGATTTCGGCGTGTCACATCATCGCACTTTGGCGTGTCAGACCATCGCACTTTGGAGCATGAGTGTGGACCATCGCACTTTGGCGTGTCACACCATCGGGGTTTGGCGCAGACCATCGGAGTTTGGCGTGACCATCGCACTTTGGAGTCCCATCGCACTTTGGAGTCTTACATATGTAACTAAACTAACACTCACATGTTACATTCCTCAGATTTATATTGTTTGGTTTTATAGCCTTTCCAGTCATCATTCTAGTCACTGTAACTGACACCCTGGTTCCTAAACAGGTATCCATGTGAATGATTTTTTTTATTTTAATCCTTCAACCGATGGACATCAAACAGTACTCATAGCTTGATCAGTGCCTATGAGTCCTGAAATAAAGCACCTATGTTATTTAAGCTCGGGATGTCACATTTTGTCCTGGCTTTCTACACAAAGTACATTAATTGCATTTGAGATCAGCACTGGCTGTTATGTTTTAGCTCCGGCTTTGACCTGATGTTAAATCTGTAATTTAAGACAACAATGGCTGTCAACCTCATTAATATTTTGAACTCTTTCACCAGTCCTGACTGTCCTGATTACATCTACTATTGTGGGCATTTATTTAAGCTCTGCCTGCATGTTCTGTCCTGATTGTGTTTAGAGATAACATGATAGTTGCTTTTGTTAGCTCTGGCTGCCTGATATTATCTTCCCACATAGTATATTGATATATTTTTAATCAGCTCTGGCTGTTGATGCTATAGCTTTTACTACACACTTTGTTATTGTGTTTTTGATTGATTTATAATATTCTAGGATGGCATCTCGCCCAAGAAAAAGAAAAGCTCCAAACGAACAGAGTGCATCATCCTCCAGCCATAACGCCGATGCCCAAGACATGGTGTAAACGTGCATAGCTGCCATCCTACCCTCCATCAGAGATACAATCTAAAATGCTATCTCAGGACAGACATCTCCGACAAATGCAGCACAACCTCAAACCCCCCAAACTACTCATAGGGATATGGAGTTTCACTCATCTGCCGTACAGTTCATCACCAGCCCTCCATAATATCTAAAATCCCAATAAATCTAGCTAAATAAAGACGCAGGTATTACTTCCACAGCTCATCGAGGATCAACGCATGAACCCGGCATAGCAAAACCCGTGTGTTTGGTGATTGACTCAAAGATCCAATCAAAAATTATATCCAATGAGTATGTAAAATTCTCCACACTTCTCCCCAAATCATTCTTTGGTGTGGGTAATAATTTCAAATATGTTGAGAAAATGGCAAACTTGTATTTTTTCGGTCCAACGAAGGTGGCCAGATTAAAAATGTAAGCACATGGTTGGAAGCTTTCCATGTTTTTGTCGCAATATATTGCTTTAAGTATCAATCAGAAGTAGGACATCGCATGACCTATACTCAAATTATTCAAAGCATTTCTTAATCATGTGAGGATGATGCGGCAGTTGACAATGATGAAAAGTTTAGACAGTGACGCCAAGTTCCTCCTGTGGCATGTCCATGGAATCAGAAAAATTCTGAATTGTTCCAAGATGCAATTCTTAAGGGCCTGGAGAATAAATCTAGAGTGAAGAAGAAGTGCTTTCGCTCCCAGCAATACAGAACCAAATACTGCTTCACATTTAACAATAAAGGCAAATGCACCAAAGAAAACCCTTGCCCTTTTCACATTTGCCAATACTGCTCAGGTAAGCATAACATACAGTTGTGCAAACAAAGGCAAGTCTCAAACACCTTCCAATCTAAACCAAGCAATCATGTTAGGGCTAATAGACCAACCAGCACTTCAAAATAGATCCATCTTTTCCATAGTTACTCCTATTCAAACTGTAAAATTAGCAGATTACTCAACCTCACCTCCGTTTGCAATAAACCGTTCATCACTAAAAGATAACGAACATTTCCTGTTGATTAAACTTCACCAAGAGAACTCGTCGGGTAGAGTTATGGGCCCTTTCAAATATCCTCCGTTTAAAAATAGTCAAGTCTCACCTCTTGGGTTAGTTCCCAAAAAGGAACCAGGTGCATATAGACTCATACATCATTTATCGTACCCAGACGGATCATCAATCAATGATGGCATACCTTATGAACTTTGTACAGTGCAGCACATGTACCAGTCAATACATGATACCATACTTACCATTGAAAACGTGAGAGTTGTAGCCCTCCTAGCCAAAACAGACTTGGAAAATGCCTAAAAACAAATCTCTGTTCACCCCGAAGATTTTTGAACTTTTAGGCTTTCAAATATACAACGAATTCTACTTTGACAAAACGATGCCATTATTTATTCCTGCACTTTATTTGAAAAAAGTTAGCTTCTCTCTGCAGTGAATTCTTGACAAGTTTAATTTTAAATACTGTGTTCATATTCTTTGGGATTTCTTGTTCATGGGACACCCCCGATTTCCCAGAATGCTCTCTGTCGACTGGTCACACCAGTCTTGGGCCCAATATCTTGATAAGGTATACGGAGTTATCTGTAATCAAAATAAATGTGTCAAGAACGGTCTAACAATGGGTATGAAACACATCAGACAGCATTTGACCCAATGATATGTTGTATTGACAAACTAGATCGTTATAACGACCATAGAAATTTGCGAAATAATTGCATTCAACGACAGGGGATGCTTACTCTTTCTAGGCACCTGATTCTACCTCTGGTCTATCCAGGGGTTCGTGTTTTTCCAACCCTCTACTTTGTATTGATTATAGGAGTTGTGATGGTGATCACTGTTCCTTATCTTCACCCTGCACCATCAACTTATTTTTCAGAACCTGTCTCTATTTTAAAACTGTTCATACGCAGAACAAACTCTTTCGTATGTATTCTAGTGAGCAATATCAACACCATATGCATGTGATAATAGAATATTGCTACCGCGATATGGGAAGTAGACGATAGAGAAGCTGGGGTTTCCCTGCTTTATCGAAACGTTGGGTTTTAGTTTGCCGTTACTGTCTATTTGCAATGAAATAACTAAGTATGAAGAAAAAGTATACGACTAGATGGTGTCTTTTATTTCGATTTCACAGAAATATATTGCTTCATCATATAGATTAAAAAATATTATTGTTGACAGATAAAACGGCGATATATCTAAGTATCGCATTGAAAGTCATAGCAGGGTATTCCTTTCTTCTCACAAGTTTTTGAATAAATTGTGTTTCATAAGAGTATAAAAACAAGTCAGATAAAAACGATGCACAATTTGTGACCATGGTAATTCCAACAGACTGTTGGAAGACCTGATCATCAACGACTACAAAGATATTGTCAATGACGAACTTGAGCATACTTTTAATTTCAACATCAGAGTATTCGTCCATGGAATCAAGATGGTGTTTAACATAGCAATTTTTCGGATGACTGATCACTAGATGAAAGGTGAAGATAACGAACAGTGACCAATATCATAAATCCCATAAGCAATACGAAATAGATAGCTGAGCACACACGGAACCCTGGACACACCAGAGGTGGGATCAGGTGCCTAGTAGGAGAAAACATCCCCTACCAACGGGTCACACCCGCCGTGAGTCCTATATCTTGATCAGGTAGACGGAGTTATCCGTAGTCAAACTCAGTGTGTCATGAACGGTCTAACAATCGGTATGCAACACGTCAAACAGCATGTTACCCAATGATAGGTTGTATTGGCAAACTAAATCGTCATAACGATCATAGCATTTGCGAAATGCTGACTTTAAACGATGCTATGGAAACCCCTGCACCATCAACTTGTTTGTCAGTAGCCTGTCTCGACTTTTTAAAATGATGACAATACATGAAACAAGGTCTTGCGTATCGAATCAGTTAAGATATATATATACACCATTTCCAAGGGATAATGATATATTGTTATAGTAATATGGGATGTTGACGATAGAAAAGCTGAAATCATTCATTGTCATAAATTTGAGTTGTTAGTTTGCCATTAATATCTATTTCCAAAAAAAAAATATGTAAGTGCGAAGCAGAAGTTGACGACTCTGTGGTGGCTTTTAATTTGAGTTCACTGATATTTATCGAATCGACATATGAGTGAAAACCATTGTTGTTAATAGATAATACATCGTCGATGTATCTAAATGTTGAATTAAAGGTCACAGCGTGTATGTCCACTAAATCTAAATGACTATTTTCACTTTCCGTCGTATTTTCTGATGCCCATAATACTGTGGAATCATTAGAATTCGGGGTGGTTCAATTTTCGTGGAATTCGTTGGTACCCCTCACCCATGAATTTTACATCCTCAAGGAATAAAGACAAAGCAAACGTTCCAGAGTTACATTTCTTACAAATATATAAATGCACAAAATTACGTCCCCACAAACCCGTAAAAATTCAGCAATACACGAAAACTGGCCCCAACGAATTTAAATGATTCTACAGTATCAAAGATGAATTTCCCATATCTTCCATGCTTTAGGCCCAAAGTAAACTTACCCAACCATTTGTAACATATAAACTAGCGTCGTTGTACTATTATCGGTATTCCCTTACCTTTTCCTGGAGCTAATTGTATTCCGTAGACCTCGTCTAGGGTTTTGTTTTGGTTTTAAAAATAGTCGACTGTGACAGAAAAACTTCTGTTTGTTACAAGTGGTGAGGTTGAGCGGCATCAAGAAATAATTATCAGTAGATTTAGAATGACTGTTCTTTTCAATTGGTAGATGTATTATTGATGGTCTTTTCAAAGGGTTTCTCAGCGAAGCGCATATTTTTTTCTTCAAAATATCGCCAGTTGAATTGTACACTTTGTTCATCTATTATGATCGGTAATAGGACATTTTAAAATCGAGATGTGTGCATACCGTTTAATTAAAAAAAAAACGCTCTAGAATTTAACATTTTAACAAAAATACACCCGAAATACTATTCCAAACTACAAGGAGGGGGGGGGGACTTAATGTCCGTTACCAAAGTAGCTACGTCTTCACGTGATCGATATATAAGATCACAACGAGTGTGACCGGTGATGCTTCCTCCTCCCAGGCCCCTCTTTCAACCTCTGATATGTAAAGGGCTTCATGTTTGCCCAACTCATACTTTTATATTCCTTATAGTAGCTATGATATTATGAGATTGATCACTGTTCGTTATCTTCACCTTGCATTGATCACTGTTCGCTATAATCACCTTTTCTTATTTGCAAATTTAAGACGATATGGCTGTTTTTGTAGATTGAATAAATTGTAGATATTTCACTGTCAGTTGTTGATCCTTTCAAAATTATGTACTTGGGGTTTTTTCCTAAATCATTTATATAGAGTTCTAGGAAGTGAATCTTCAATTTCAAATAATAGACAATTTAAAAGATAAACCCTGCTTGTATGTTATGAGTTATGAGATTGATCACTGTTCGTTATCTTCACCTTTCATGATAAGAACATGTCTGAAGTTAAAGTACAAATTGTTGTGCTTTAAGGAATGAGGAATTGTTTAGTTGTGTAAGTAATGTCAATCCCCCATTTTTTAAAAGGAAGAAATTTTTTAAAAAATCTTAAAATAATTAGCATAAATCGAAGTTTTAAGTTATGTATGGACTTTTTTCAAAATTGTTCTTGTGCTAGAAAATTAATGTAGTGACATATTGTGACAAAAATGACTAATTGTATTAGTATGTATTATGTTGGAATATTAAAACGTGTAAACCTACCAGTGTCTTTTCAAATGTAAACATAAATAATTACTCTTTGGCTGTTATAGACAAACAACATACAGGTTACGGCTTTTGGCGGCACTTCTCTATTTCTTTTATTTTTGGAATAATTCTCAAGCTCAGAAGCATCTGGTTTAAATCTACATAAATTCAACTTCCAGCTGTACTTCCAGTACTTTGATGTATTGCTTATAGGAGTTATACGATTGATCACTGTTCCTTATCTTTGCCATTTGTTTCATCAAAATTATTGCAAATATGCATACGTCCTGATAAATATTTTGATTTATTCTGGTGAATCATTGACTATTGAGTGGACCATGTTTTTATAAAGCTTTTTTCAACTTTCGAATTACATTCTCCATTTTGGAGGTCTACGACAAAATTACCATCAATTTTGCCTATTGTCTTCACAGCTGCTTGCTAACGGAATTGAAGTATCAACATTCACACTAAATATTTGACTTTGTTATTCAAAGTTTTCAAAGCACTTATCAAAAACGTAAAAATTGTAGCAATTATTTTAATGCTTGGTACTTTATAAATATCTAAAACCGGGGTGAACATAAGTCTAAGTTGATAATACGGTATATGTAAAAAGTTTAAGTCTATAATGGAATGTTCTTTAAATACATGTGCCTTTGATAACAACAGAATAATGATATTTAAATCATTCAAATTGCTAGTTTGAACACCGGAGACATTGGAAAGAACGTAAGGATTAATAAAGTAATCCCATTTGTTTAGAAGCTTAAGGCATTCCTTTTTGTCATCCATCTCTTTAGAAGAAAAAGTATTTATTGTAGCATCTACAGAGCCCTGCACCCGAATGGAATCATATAGCGCTTCAACAAAATAGCTTTTAAAGAATTAAACAAATGTTTATCATGGTCACAGTGACTTTATAGATCTTCGTATACGCTATTTCGCATCAGTGTTATTTCTGCAACATTGACAATCCCTATGTCATGTGAAAAAGGTAAACTGATACTTTGAATATAAAAAAGAAGTTTATTCCGGTATGTCATATTTCAAATAAAACTAGATGTTGGTGTGACCGGTCAACATGAGATGCTCCCTCCCTTTGTTTTTAACACATTTTAATGAATGTATAATAGAGACCTGCCTCAACATACTCGCGAAATAGTGATCTACCAAACATCATAATGAGAACAAAATCAAGAGTAGGACAAACACGATTCCCTCTCCTGTACACACCAGAGGTGGAATCAGATGCCTAGGAAGGGTTAGCTACTATCATGGATGTTTATATGAGGACATTTCGTATCAATATCACATATGTGTGCATCTTTATGATGTCATTATATGACTGTTATAAATAGGTCATCGATGTACCTCAATAAAAATCAAAACGCATGCCACTACCCTAGGGTTTAAGCATTAATATCGCCGCTGCCGGACGAAAAATGGACTAGTAATGTTTGTCATGAAGGGAGAATTTTCTTTATTATAGAATATTTAAATCTCCTGTTTCTCATTTGACTGAATTTTAAGCTTCAGTCCCTCGATATTTGTTTAGGAAATTTCGGTATTTCAATGGTCATAAGTTTTCATCGATTGCCTGCAACAGATCAGCCTAGTCTACCTTATCTAACAAATATCATATTTTTGTCATTACCTCTATGAATCTCGTTGACGTGTCCTATAGATTAATTGATTGATTGTTTTGCTGTTTTCCGCCACACTCAACCGTTTTTTTTTTTAGTTATCTGGTGGCGCCCAGTTTTTATTGGTGAAAGAGATAACCCAGATACAATGCACCAAGGAAGAGACCACCAACCGTCCGAAAGTAAACTGGGAAACTCCCTCACTTACCGGCGCGAATGGGATTCGAACTCGCGTCGAACAGAGGTGAGAGGCCGTATGATTTTGAGCGCGATGCTTTAACCACTCGGTCATGGAGCTCCTATATAATTCAGCTAAGTACAAACATGTCGATGAAACCCCACAATCTGTAAACGCTGAAAAATAATCCAAACTCAACAATTCTTGAAAACCTAATCTTATTACCATGTACACGCCATATTTTCTTTACTTTCAACTTGCCACCGTTACAAATATTGTACTGGTAGGATTGGCGATAAGATTAAAATTTTCTTCATGATAGATACTATATAAGCTGCTGTTTCTCTTTCGACATTTTCACCAACTTCCGTTGCTCGATGTTTGATAATAAAATTCCCTTATCTCAATGACCATAGGGTTTCACCGATTAACTGAAATGTACCAATCAAATCAATATTATCTGACAAATATTTTGATTATATCACGACCTACTTAGGTCAGTGAAATTTAGTTGTCATGGTTCGGATGCTTCAACAAAGTACGGAGTTTTCGGTTAACCATAGAATCTGAAACATAATCATAGAAGGAATATTCTTGCATGAGTTATTTCTGCCAGAACGACTGTAATTCCGCATAGCTCTTAAACAAATATGTGATGTTTCACGGATGTTTGAATGTGATGCGGAAAATTGTATGATGGTACTTATAGAACCCTGACACGTCATGAACCATATTTTCATATCAATGTTATTTTAGTATATTCTGATGTGAAATATATATAAGTCATAATCTCATGGAAGAAGATCAATAAGTTCCTGTAAATACCATTAACAGGCTGTATAATCAATAAATGTTATTCAATATCCGTGTTACATCAAATGTTTCCTGTCTATTTCTGAGATGGATAAATAGTTTTCATATCTGATTTTTATACATACACTAGATCAAACCCCCCACAAGCGCGGGAAATTAGATTTCAATCATACATGTATATTATATATAACCTAATATTTTTTACCAAAGCAAACAATAAAATATACATATGTGTACATATATACGCATACATACATATGTACACATACATACATATGTACACACACACACACACACACACACACACACACACACACACACACACACACATCTACATACAAACATAAATACATATAGATGTACACATCTACACATAAACACATAATATATATATACAGTTTAATGAAATAATTTTCTTTAGCAAGTATATAATATTTATACAAATATATTGGACAAACCGGAACACAACTAACAGCCAGGATGCGTGCCCATGGCCAACAAGTTAACGATCCCAGTACAAGAAATACCCATTCATCGAACACTTAGACACCTGTGCTAGAGGAAACTACAGCGTATTTCCATTTTATAAACTTAAAACAGAATTAATGTCCATGAGACTTGATAAAGAAAATTATTTCATTGAACTGTTTTCTCCTAAACTAAACAAACTTTAATCAATGCATATGTGAAAAATTCTGATTGTTAAACCTCTTAATTCATCAACTTTTATCATGTAAATGTTCATGCTTATTTTGTCCAAGTCACCTTTACCGAACTTTTGTATTATGATGTCATGTATATATTCCCTCTTCGCAAAGACTATCATGACGTCATTACGTCACAATAAATGTTTCTAAGATAAACAATTTTGTAGTCATTATTAATTTGTATTCACCTGAGGATGGATGTTAAAATCCAGAAAACGCTAGTGATTTAAATATATTTTGGAACTGTATATTTTCCTGGATTATATATATATATATATATATATATATATATATATATATATATATATATATATTAATTCTTATTGTATCCTTGTAGGAGTTATGAGATTGATCACTGTTCGTTATCTTCACCTTGCATTTAACCATCGAGTTTGTATCTCTGCTGGTGGACAGTCTGTCCCCGAGGATACTTGTCGCTCGATATATGTTCCTTCATGAATATACACAATAACGAAACAATACTGGCTGACACATCGCCCAGTATAAAAAAGGTGTCACTCTGTGGAGTCTATATGGGACACGGGTTCCTACAGATCGGTTGGTGTCCCTCGGATTATCCTTTGAGATATCAAAGATTTGTCGTATGTACAATCGTCAGATTGTCAGCTTTGGTACAGAAACCAAAATTTTTATACCCAAATTAAAGACTATTATGTTCCTTTAAGAGATATATTTGATAATTCCTTTTCAGACCTCATGTGTTCAACCTCAAAATGTTCTGCAAACAATTGCAAAACTTGTGATATACTGATCACTAAAAATTCATTTAGTAGTAATTTAACTGGACGTAGTTTCTGTACCAAGACGTTTGATAATCTGACTTGTAAATCTTCTAATGTTGTCTACGCTATTGAGTGTAACCCATGTGGCTTAATTTATGTGGGATAAACCAAGGGCTCACTTAATAAACTAATATCGGGGCACAGATTTCAAATTAATAATGGTGGTAACCAACTTCTTTACAAGCATTTTAATACACCGGACCACTCCATCTTGTCCATGAGGGTAAGGATTTTAGAAAAAAATTACCATCACACTAACAATCCTACATTAAGCACCCCTTTTTGTAGACAACGAGAAGATAGCTGGATCAGGACCCTAGGCACTGCATTTCCATATGGATGCAATGATAATGTATATGATGTGGAAAATTTGACTAATCCACAAGGAAATAACGTTAATGTGATGGGACTCTTTTCCAATACCCAAAGACGAAAACGCAGTTACGGACATCGTTCATATAAAAGACCAAGTATAAATGATGTCACGTTGGATTCACTTTTGCCTCACGTCAACAGACAATTGGGTCCACATCATATTCGTACAGAACTTTTCTCTATTCCATTGAGGGTTTTACATACGTTATTTGAAGAAGCTATGGCTAGTCTATACTTGGATTTTTCAACACCTGAATATAGACTGAACTCTATGATTATGGATGTTGCCTACCACAGGCTCTATAAACCAGCACGGACCATGGATGATATTCCTTCCAAATCATGCCGTCAGTTCCTTAAGCTCAAATTTACAAATAAAGGAATATATGTCGTCAACATAAGCAACATTATTCGTCATAAAAGAGTTCAGTCGTGTATTCCAACTTATTTCAAGTTCAAGTCTACACCCTGTATTTCCTACAGCTATACTTCTACTATTGCATCCAAACTTTTTAATTATAAACAAACTCTGCAGTGCTTAGATATAGACCATCTTATACGTAGTCCACCAACATGTTCTTGTTCTTCATCTTCTTTCAACTACAGTCCAGATGGACATGTCATTACTGGTGATATAGTTGATATAGTTGAAAATGAGGACCTCAAATCACTTATTCTTAAAGGTCCTAAATACAGAGAACCTCGGTCTTTTAATTGGCGACAGAACTTCATCTCTATTATGAGTTCTGTCGAAGATTATGCCAGACGATGGGCTAAATATGAAAAAGAACTTGATACATTGTCAGAATGGGTTAAAAGCATAAGAGGGATATTAAAATCCCGCATTAGACACATGAAAACAAAAGTGCGTACCATCTATCCTTCTGTGTTTAGTAAACCAGAAGTGATAAAAGAATTAGATAGGCTACACGAGGAATACGTTTTGGTTCCTGCTGACAAAGCTAGTAACAACATTGTCTTTGTTTGTAAGGCTCATTATTACAACTGTATTCTAAACGAACTTGGCATTAATTCCACTTTTTGGTATTCATACTTATACTCCAACTGCCCTTTCAAAAGACGAAATTCTTCAAAACCATGCTTCAGTTTTTGACACATTTAATATTCCAGTCAATCGGTCGAATGAATATGAGTTACCGTACCTATACTCGATTCCTAAACTACATAAAAATCCTTACAAACAAAGATAAATTGATGGATCCAGTAAGTGCTCTACCAAGCCCCTATCTTTGCTCCTCACGAAAATGTTAACAGCTGTGAATGAGAAACTTCAAATTTACTGTGCCACTACATATGCCAGAAGTGGTGTTAATCAAATGTGGATTCTAAAAAATTCTAAAGAACTTTTAGTAAACTTGAAATCACAGAATTTTTCCCAAATCAATAGCATTAAAACCTATGACTTTTCAACACTATACACGACCATTCCTCACGATAAATTAAAAACTAGACTTTTTGACATCATAGACAGTTGCTTCTTCAACAAAAACGGAAAACGGAAATATTCATATCTATTGATCAACCATTCAAAAACTTACTTTGTTAAACACCACTCTGATTCCACGCACAAGTATTCTGAAGTTGAAATAAAAAACATGCTAGAGTTCCTCATTGACAATATCTTCGTGGTCTTTGGTGATCAGGTCTTCCAACACTCTGTTGCAATTCCCATAGGCAAGATTTGTGCTCCTTTGTTAGCTGACCTGTTTTATATTCATATGAAGCAGAATTTATTCAAAAACTTCTACGTGAGCAGAAAAAATCTCTCGCTGTGACCTTCAATTCGACTTTTAGATATATCGATGACGTTTTGTCTATTAACAATGATAGCTTTCATTCATATGTCGATTTGATATATCCCTGTGAGCTCGAAATAAAGGACACCACAGAGTCGTCCACTTCTGCTTCATACTTAGATATTTTATTGAAAGTAGACATTAACGGCAAACTAGCAACTCAACTGTATGACAAACGGGATTATTTCAGCTTCTCCATCGTCAACTTCCCACATTTATGTAGCAATATTCCATTATCACCCGCATATTGTGTTTATATCTCTCAACTGATTCGATATGCAAGAGTTTGTTCTGGGTATAGTCAGTTTTTAAATCGATTTAAGCTACTGACAAACAAGTTGATGCTAAAGGGATTTTAACAGTCTCGATTGAAGACAGCATTTCGCAAATTATATGGTCGTTATAACGATCTAGTTCGTCAATACAACCTTGCATTGGGTCAAATGATGTCTGACGTGTTTCATACCGATTGTTAAGCCGTTCTTGGCACACAGATTTTGACTGCGGATAACTCCGTTTACCTGATCAGGATATGGGGCTCACGGCGGGTGTGACCGGTCAACAGGGGATGCTTACTCCTCCTAGGCACCTGATCCCACCTCTGGTGTGTCCAGGGGTCCGTGTTTGCCCAACTATCTATTTTGTATTGCTTGTAGGAGTTATGAGATTGATCACTGTTCGTTATCTTCACCTTGCATCCTTGTCTCTGATTGGTCAAATTCCAATTGAGGAAGGCAAGTTAATTTTGTATAACCTGGTTTGGTATGGGGACACACCTCTTTGACAACCAGATGTCGGAGATACCCTTTTTTCTCTATCTCTCTAAATTTACATCGCAGCACTGTTTTCAACCTTCTATGGAATAGAAAGTCAACGTGTACAATAAGACATTTCGGTTTGATACACATGTTGTTTTCTCGTTGTCAATATCAGCATTTACTTGTACGCAAATCACTGTTGTGAAACATTTTTCTCTGTAGGTCTATGTATGGTCGAATAATATATTAAAACAAAGATATTATATTCAAATGAATGATTTGCCAAGTAAGCATTACTTTGTTCATTTTGAAATACATTTATCACTGGGGAAAAGGGGGCGGGTGCGTTGTTTTATTGCTTGTCTTGATCCATCTTTCAAGAAAGCATCCAAAAATTCATACGTCACATTTTATCACATGACGTCAGACACATTGACATGTGGATCGCGATTTTTTACATGCTTACATATTTTCTTGTGTCGGATTTACTATTAGCTACAACATTGCATTCAAGGGTAAGTTTTCATATAGTAGAAGTATAACCTGGTTTGGGTCAGTTTACGCTTTTTTATAGACCAGGCTATACTCGTATAACTTGCCCCATAATTAAAGTCATTCCTTAAAGACCCAATTCTAAGTTAACACCCACAAATTGAAAGGTGCTTGTCAATCAAACATTTAACAATATATCTCAGGCGGAGTGACATCTGCAGTCACTGTGGTCTGGAGCTACCCCATAGAGGTGTTTTGATAACAATAACAGCCAGTACCTACATACATTTTTTAGATCTTGAGGAAGTCCAGTATACCTGAGTTTTGACAGCATTGACCTGTCCACAACTGCTATTTTCTGGTAATTCAATTGTTTTTAAAAAAGATCCCTGAACAATGCAATTTCAATATAATTGTAGTCACCCCCCCCCCCCCGTATAGACATGTATTATAAATTAAACAATCATAAATCAAACAATAATTTGCACAATAAGATCTAAAATTTGTAACTTATTGAAATAATTTGTCATCAATTTATAATACCTCTATATTTATAACAGAAAATATTCATTGAGTCAATAACAGAGTAAGAGAGAGAAAGAGAGGGTGGGTGTAGACTGTGTGTCAGCTACCCTTAGGAATATAGCCATTATTCAAACACTATGACCATGGAAACTCTGCAGAGGTCCCCGAGACAGGTCCTGTGTATATCAAAACTATATTTAAAAAAGCAGGGACAGGTAGATTTCTACCATGTTCTGTCTCTGTGTATTTCTTTTGGTGCCATGGGATATACCAATTAACACCTTGGTAGACCCTGGCCACTCCAGGTAAATAACATCTGTTTAGATTAGGCTTCGCCTACATTTTCACCAACCCTACGGTCATGAGATGGGTCTTTAAATATATGAAAGTTTCGGGCGTTTTTTCATAGAAGAAAAGAAGACATGTTATTAGAGATAAGAGTTTGAAGGAAGTAAGGAAGAGATGCAGCACATACAGAGAAACAAGGCTGTTCATAGTTTATGATGAATGTTCAGTTTTTGTAAGGCATTTTTCAAACATTTCTTACATTCGTTGTACTTACAATTTTTCAGTAAAATAAATTGTTCAACATATAATCGACTAATTACATTCTTTGTTAGGGTCTCAAAGCTCAACCTCTTTGAAGGGGTAAACTTGTTTGTATAAATATAGTATTTAATTACAAGAATTATAAGATTTTCCAGACGGTGCAATCTAACATTATTCAATTTACCAAACACAATTGAATTTCTGCTTGTGTTTATATCAATATCAAATGTAGACTTTAATCAATTTTCTACCTCAAACCAAAGATCTTTTATTAAAAAACATTCTGAAAACAAATGATCTAATGTCTCTGGCAATTAATTGCAGTAAGAGCATAGCGTGGAGTCTTTGATACCACATCTATTCAGGTAGTGGTTTGTAGCAGATTATCTGTGAAGCGTTTGGAATTGAAACCACTTGAATTTTGTTTCTGCAGTTCGTTTAAAAGGAAGCATATAAATAGTATCCCATTTTTTTCTGCTAAAGTTGATACCATTTTCAATCCTTTTATTTTCAGAAGTTGGATTTAGTTAGATAAAGACATTATACATAGCTTTGCAACCTTTCTTGGATGTGTATATTAGTTCAATAGTAGAAGGTTATCTGGTATTGTAATCTTTTACAATAATCTTATTGTTCTGTTGTATATATATCTTTATTACTGTAACAAGACCTGAAAACTGGAGGAAGTTTACTTTTCTTGTAGACATCTTTTTAAATTCTGTAAATGACATAAATGAATTGTCCATATTACATATGTCACCAATGTGTATTATATTATTCTTTTAGAACTCTTTACGGGGTATTTGTAATCCATACCTTTTTAGATCGGGGTTATACCACAGATGATCACATGCAATATTTTGACGTTTATATTTGTCTGCATTACTTATATCAATCCAGCTTTGCAGAGTATCGATCCAAAATGTGTTACTTGTTTTGTGTTTTAACAACTCTATGTAATTTGAGCCAATTTCAGAATGCCTGAAATTGAAATTCCAAACTCAGTTTCAAACAACACTTTCCATTTAGGAGTATGAGCTGTGATTAATCTTCTGATCTAACTAGATTTAAGTGCAATAAAGTTGGTGTAATCTATCATTTTGAAACTACCATCTTTGTAATCTTGTATAATTGGTTTCCTTTTTATCTTCTCTTTTTTACCATTCCAGAGAAATTCAAAAAGTTTTTTTTCTTCAAATTTCTTAATAAATTCAGCAGAAGGATTTAGTAGAGTGAATATCAAATGGTTCATTTATGGCACACTTAGTGTCTTGATGACAGCAATTTTGCAAATCGAGGTTGATTTCCATTGAACAAGTATGTTGTGTATGTTTTCTAGTTTTTGTTTTAATTGATATTTATCTTTTTTATTCATGTTTTTCACCACACTCAACAATTTTTCAGTTATCTGGTGGCGCCCAGTTTGTTTGGTTTTTTTTTGGTGGAAGAGAGAACCCAGATACAATGTACCTGGGAAGAGACCACCGACCTTCCGAAAGTAAACTGGGAAACTTTCTCAATTACCGGCGCGAGGGGATTCGAATCCGCGCCGACAGAGGTGAGATGCCGTGTGATTTTGAGCGCAATGCTCTAACCACTAGTGATATTTATCATTTCGTCAAGGTGTAAAGATAATTTTAATCCTTAGAGTTCAAAAATGAGGTTTGGTTCCATTCAAATTTCCATCTCGAGTGATGATAAGCATCTCTTGATTTTTTTTTTACTACCTATTCAAATCATCTTGGTTTTACTTACATTGATTCTTAACCCTGCTATTTGTGCGTATAAATCTATAACTCTTAATATAGCATCTAGAGATGTAGGTGACCCACCACACATCTGCATATTGGGAAATTTTATATTCGTCCCCATCAATTACTATACCTTTAATTTCTTTATCATTTCGAATTAGAATGCCTAGGATTTCTGCGCAAAGTAAAAGTAGATATGGCGAGATTGGGTATCCTTGCCTACAGCCTCTTTGAGGATGAAAATATGTTAAAGTGATACCATTTTGGATTACACATGATGATATATTATTGTAAAAACATTTGATCCAGTTCTTAATTGAACTGCCACAGTTAAGAAACGTAATGCCTGGAAAATGAAGTTTCATGATATTGTATCAAAGGCTTTTTCGAAATCAATTATCATTAGAAGTCCTGGAATATATTTGCACTCTGTATACTTCATATTATCATAGATAAGGCGCATATTCTCTCCAATAAATCTACTTTTCAAAAGTCCTGTTTGATCTGTGTCTATAATTTTATTGAGAAATATTTTGTATTCTCTCAGCAATACAGCCAGATGCAGTTTGCATAGCTCTGATAGTATAGTGATTGGACGCCAGTTTTTTAAGTACAGTCTAGCCTTTTCCTGGTTTTGAGATACATGTAATTATTCCCAGGTTATTGATATTTGAAAATTCGCCTACTTCATATGAGTTATTAATTGCTCTTGTAATAACGTGACCTATAGATCAGACCAAAACAAATTAAAAAATTCAGCTGTGAAGCCATCTGGTCCAGGACTTTTGTCATTTTTCATATGCTTAATGAATTTCGAAACTGCAGAGTATTTTATTTCAGCTTCTAGACTATAGGACTCATCATCTGTAAATTTAGTCATTTCATATGGTTCTAGGAGTTTGTGAATATCACATTTTTCTATGATATCTCTTTTCATGTATAATGTCTCACAGAAAGTGTTCGTGTATGTTATTACTGTACCGTCATTAAGTATTAATTTTGGAATGTCTTTACTCGCATAGTTTCTAGATTCTAATTTACAGAAATATTTGCTTGGTTTTTCACCTTCCTCTATCCATCTGGCTCTTGATCTTATATAATTACCTTTAAGTGTGTGAGCTCTAATTTCTTCCAGATTTTTTTCCTCTAAAACCTTCAATGATTCTTCATTAAAATGTGCTTCCAAAAGTTCTAATTCATTTTCTAAATTATTATGTGTTTCCTTTTGTTTTGTTTTTTTCTTATATGTAGTATTAGAGATTGTTTTTCCTATAATATTTTTTAGTAGTGTGTCTAAAAATAAGTGGTCAGGGACCCGAAATTCTATTTCAACATCATTCACCTCAGTTACGTTTTCCAATTGGTAGACAAGGGCCGAATATTGCATTTTTGTTTCCTTAATTTTGGATTTTACTGAATTTACATATTATACATGTATGTCTTTTAAAAGGGAGTTGTTAAATTTCCAGAATCCCTTTCCGTGTTTAAAGTCTGTTAATTTTAAGGTCAAGTCTACTGGAGTGTGATCAGATCTGTAACTGTGTTCATGGTCAACTGCATATATAAAAGGAGTTAAAGATTCCAATATTAGGAAAAAGTCAAGTCTGGCTTGCTTAATGGGATTTCTTTTTCTCCAAGTGTATTTCAATTTGTCATCAATTTTGATTCTCCATAAGATGGATACGTTCTATATGGGCTTTGGGGTTGTTTAAGTTTTTGTAGTTCATTGTATCTATTTTTTTATCCATTACTAGGTTGAAGTTTCCTGCCATAATAATGTTCTGATCATTCGATAATGGTTCTAGTTTTTTAAATAGGTTACAGTAGGATTGGGGTTGATCCGCATTTGGGCCATAGACATTTATTAATGTAAATTGTTTTTCTTCAATTATGATTTATGCAGTTATGAAGTTTCCTTCATTGTACATCATTGTGTTTTTATTTGAAATTCAAAATAATTTTTGAATACGATTGCAACACCACGAGAGTTTGATTGGTATGAATTGAATAGTCCTTTATATCCCCACTGTGAAAGTATAATTCTCTCTTCATCTTTTGTAAAATGGGTGTGTTGCAGGAAATAAATATTGAAGTTTTTTGTGAAAATAATCAAGAACATCTCTGCGTTTCGAACAGTCACCAACCCTCGCAATACATAGTTAAAATACTGAGATATTCATGATAATTTTTAGTTCTTTATCCATAATCAGTAATGTAAAAATTTACAAAATGCATCGTCAGAAAAGAAAAGAGGGGAAGAATAGATTGATTGATTTATTTATTGATGTTTTTCGCCACACTCAACAATTTTCCAGTGATATGGTGGCTCCCAGTTTTTATTGGTGGAAGAGAGAACCCATATACAATGTACCTAGGAAGAGACCACCGACCTTCCGAAAGTAAACTGGGAAACTTTCTCACTTACTGGCGCGAGTGGGATTCGAACCCGCGCCGACAGAGGTGAGAGGCCATGTGATTTTGAGCGCGATGCTCTAACCACTCGGCCACGGAGGCCCGACAGGCAAAAGAACATAATGTAGATACTTTTGACAGGAACAACTGATTCCAAAGGTGCCAGTGAATAGTCATAGGGACATGCCGCTGGGTTTTAAAAAAAGTTTTCATAGTTTTTATAATAAACATCTTTCCCTAAAAAAAGGTTGTGTATTAATTTCTTTAGAGTAGCAGATCTGTGTATTTTAATGCATTTTCAAATCTCAAAGAAACTAACATGCTTTTATAAACGTAAATGGTAAAAGTCTAAATCTAATAAATATTGTATGATCTTGTTAAGTAGTTTGTGAAATAGATTTGAAACTTTATTAGCAGGATCCAAGAAAACACACAACTCTACCATCTAATCTAGACACATCGAGCGTGGTATCATTTAATCCTATAGATAGTGTATTGTAATGCTAGAATTAAAACACTTTTTGTTTTCATACCGTAAACTGCTAGGTAGTAACCGGAAATACATGGCGCAGTGTAAATGACTAAAACCATGCACAGTTAACAAAAAAAGATCCGGAATACCAGATCGTCAGATATGATACAAATAATTTGTATAGTACTGACAAAAAAATCTGGGATACCAGAACGTGAGATATAATTAATGCCTAATAATATTTTAGAGATAACGACGTAATACTTATTGTTCCATATGATAAATTCACATTATGTCTAACCACTAATTTCTGAATAATTAAATCAGGATAGAATGGATTTATATTGGATGTATATATATATATTAGAATATGTATCTATATATGCTATACTATACTAAATGATGCACTCGGTACAAAGGAAACATTTTGTAAAGTTAGAACAGTCGATATACGTATCACTATGAATTTCAACAAGAGTGATTAATCAAACCTTTGCTAAGTCATTACTTTACGCTGCCTACTGCGCTCATTCCCTCCTCCAGAATATGTCGAAATCGACGGGCACCGATTTTACTACTAAACCAAAGAGAAACCACTACTACACAATTTGAGACATGTTGGTCTTTCACTTACTGCAGTAATGCTCGGCCAGCGCCGTGTTTTCCATCATCACCACTTCCTTCGTGCATCACTCCGTCTGCGTGTGTGAATATGTATGCATATATGTTGCGCGTTGCACTTGAAACTTTGAGAATCCTGAAAATATATGCTTTACAGATGATATCTTAGTGGTATGCGATGTAAAACGATTCCCATTTTCCTCGATTTGTTTACTTGATGGATTTCGGACGCGTTTTTGTCGCTGGGATCTTCAAGAATGTCGAATGCTTTCGGTCTGACAATTTTTTCACGGTACACTGATCCATTATTTTTGAAGACCAGCTTGTCACCTTTGATCGTTGTAGGAATATTCTTTCCCTGTAGCTGTTCTGTACATCATAGAGTCGTTTCCGTTTTTCTCTTATCTTTTCGGGATAATGGTAGGAAATCCTAATGGGAACACCTTTGATTTTGAGTTTAGGAATTTTTTTCATGATCTTCTCCTTTTGGTAAATGTCTTGAAGCTGCACAAATGCAGGTCTGGTAAAACTTCTTTTAGCTTTCGGATCACCCTGTCTGTGCACCTTAACGATACCGACTTCGCTGATTTCCTCATCCGACATTTCCAAGTGTTGTTTGAAAAACTCCGATATGCGCTCGGGAAGAATTTCACGCTCTCTCTCTCATTTAAGCCAGTCAAAATAACATTTCTCTCTGCGGTTTTTAGTTTGAGTTCTAGGATTTGATGATTTTGTAGGTTTACCCTCTGTTCTAGTTTCACTATAAGATCGTTAAGCATTGTTATTTCTCTGAACATTTTCTGTTGTTTGTGATCAAATTATGTGATTTGTGAGATCGTGTCATCAGCTTGAACTTCTTGAAGTCTATTTTCAACACCGTGTTTCCTGTAGACATCATTCTTTATATCTGCCAGCTCCTTTCTTTATGTCTCAAAACTTATCATAAGATTAGCGAGGGTGCTTTGGATGCTTGTTAAGTCTTACATGACACGTTTCATGGACTGACCTGCATTTCTTCACGGTTTTTTTCGTACTGTCCTCCACAGTGAACTGATACTCACAAGTATTTACCAAAACAGAAAAGTCCAAAGTTTCTTTTAAATCTTCGTATACACTTTTTCTTTATAAAATGATGTGTCTTGATCGTCTTATAACTTTTCCAAATGATATATAAACCAATCACAATGAGTTACATATGAATTAAGATATAAAACACAGGAGCTGCAATTTGCACCTACATGGCCAAGTCAATCGGAACCAGAAGTCCTTTCGCAAATTTCATGGTCGTTATATAGATCTAGTTCTCCAATACAACCTATCATTGAGTCAAATGCTGCCTGACGTGTTTCATGCCGATTGTTAGGTCGTTCTTGGCACACTGATTTTGACTACAGATAACTCCGTTTATCTGATCAATATATAGGCTCAAGGTGGGTGTAACCGGTCACCAGGGGATGCGTACTCCTCCTAGGCACCTGATCCCACCTCTGGTGTGTCCAGGGGTCCGTGTTTGTCCAACTATCTATTTTGTATTGCTTATAAGAGTTATGACATTGATCACTATTCGTTATCTTCACCTTTCGTGGGTTAAACTAATTTTGATTCTGAAGTTGTATCTTATAATGAAGGGAGATACATGTACAATAACATAGATAATGCCCAAGCTTTCTCTAGCGGAGTCTATATGATGTTGAAATAGCATTATTGACATTAAAACTCATAAATGAGGGTAACCGTATTTTTTTTTTTCAATTAGCAAACAATTCATGGCATAAATTATATCGTATCTAACATTAGCCCGTGACTACTATCTTCGCTTAAATTGCGTTGTTGTTTTTACCGTATACCAGACAGTTTGGGACAATATATGTTTGTAAAGAACAAAACCTTAAAATGTCTAGATCCAGGACAAAAAGTTTGCCTGAAATATATTTTCACTTTTAACTTGATGATAATATTCAGGAAAATTTGTCAATCGACAAATAAAGATATTGAAATATACATGTACATTTGTATTTCGAATATTGGAATAATTGGTATGATTGCTACATTTATACGTCAATACTGAGAAGGAATAACACTAATTCCATGACCGAAAGCGATCATTTTGTAAACTGAATCAGGTATCTGAAAATATTGGTAACCTGATGTTACACTGATTTCAAGAATATCGTTTCGTTTAAAGTCAGCATTTATTATGATCTAATTTGTAAATACAAGCTTACTTTAGCCCAAACGATGCCTGGCGTGTTGTATACCAATATCAGAACAGTTATTTGCTCACTTAGTTTAACCACGTGTTGCTATGACGTCGCGCACGCTGTTGGTGTCAAAACGTATTTCATAGCATTACGGTAGCATTTACGCTGTTTTATATGAATAAAACCACTTTACTATACGAAAGTTGCATATCATTTTGACGACAATTTTACATTCTATCCATTTGATATCAATACATCTGATTCAAATGGGAATTATTAAAATGTATTAGTTTGGATATACTGATATTTACGTAAATATTGCATGTAGACAGGTAACGACAGTGTCGCACACACTTTACCAAAATGTTAATACATTTCTTAAAACCAAAGATACAAACATACAATTTTGCACAATAATTAAGATGGTGATGTTGATAATATAAGTTTTTAAAATTATAATGTCACCTAATATGTACGTTGTGCGCGCTGATTCACAATACAAGAATGGAGGTGTAGATAAGCCTTAACGTTAGGAAAATAGACCATGTCCATGACACATTTTGTAAGTACATTTGGATATTTGAGATAATTCTGAATTATTTATTCAAAATTTGAATTCATATTTGGATAAGTGATTTTAATATGAAAATAACTATACTTACGAAACGGTGAATATTGTATTATAGGTGTTTGATATGTGAAGTATTCATTGCGGTTATGCTCATTAGATTATGTGTCACAATTTAAAAATGTCTGTTAACAGAGTTTTTTGGTTATATTGAGTTAACGGTCTGTGTTAAATAAAAACGATTTTAGAAATAGCTTTTATATTATTTTTAAATATATTTTTGAACAAAATTTTAACATGGCATGTAGTTTATTTTAAAAGTTAAAATGGTATCGAATGTATAGCCATGTGTCACAATGAAAATTTGACGTTCAAAACGTCACACATAATTAAGATATTTATTGAATCAAAGTAATTTAAGAATGCATTTTTTAAAATGTGCACCTTTTGAATATCATTTACGGAATGTACAAATCAAAATTTCAACGTAACAAAAAATTGAGCTGATTGTTAAAATTTGTTTGTTTTTGAGACAATCTACGGAGTCAACACTGAATGTCACACCTTGCCGTAATCGTATTACGTTAATTGAAATTGAATAACTGTTTCAAAATCAATCATCCGTATAGATTGATATTAACAAAAATTAAGAAATTTTATGATTTTTAATGAATGTGCATCTCTTGAAAAAGTGTTTTCTTTAATTTAAAATATATGCAGTCTAATAATTACAAAATTCCAACAAAAAATGAATGTCAACACGTTTTGTCACATACCTAAACACATGACCGTTTTGACGTTACGATGAACATATGCTTGTAATTACATCCCAATACACGTATATCAAAAGAAATATCGGTTTTATAACTACACAATGCAGCATTATTGTGATAGAGTTAATACAATTATACAACATAATAATATTTAACATTGAATTTAAAAGTATATTTGTATTTAGATAAACTCAAAAAGTTTTATAATGCATTGGTTATGTATACAAGTACAGTTTCGTGTTATATTTTCATATTACAAGAGACACAATCACATGCACATTGACAGCATCTGATCGGATGCGATTGAGTAAAGAGTAAAGAATAAATAAGGGAGAGTGGGGGGGGGTGCAACAAACAAAATAAGGAAGAATGTAGGCAAAGAGAAAACCATTAAAACACACACACACAAAACTCCGCAAATGACAGTGAATCCAAACACCATTACCCAATTCCAGGTACAAGTGCTCAACAACAAATGTAAATTTTTGTCTTACAAGGGGATTTCAAATAAAAATATACATACATCTAACTTTGACACATTTTAACAATACTATTGACATGTAAGAAAATAAAAGAGGACCTAATACAAATCCTTTGAGGGATTACAACGTAAATTTGAATTCAAAATGTGTTTCTATGCAATATACCATTTCATTTCCGTTTAGATAACTTTAGAACAGTTTTAGCAATTTATCATTAACTCTAAATTTGTATCTTAATAAGAAGTCCCTTATGCCATGCCTGATTAAATGCCTTTGCCAAATCACCATAAACCATGTACATGTAGCAATGTTTCCTTTTAGCTTCTAAAAGTTACATCCTAATTCCTATGTTAACTTAGGAATGGACCGGGGTAACTATTTATTTAAGGCCCATGATATCAAGCTGCATGGACAATTTTTGTTCATGCCAATCATATGAAATCAACAAGTGGGGAGCATCATTCTAGTCCGGATGGGGGGGTTGTTCGTGGAAAATATTTGTTCAATGCTGGTGGTGTGGCATAGAATTTCCCCGCATAGTCCCCCCCCCAGAAAAACGGGCCCAGGATAGACACCCCCCCCCCCGGACAGATGGACCTGGCATAGAATATCCCCCTAGGAAGAATTAACCCGGACCCAATCCCCCCTTGGAAAAACCGCCCCAGTATAGAATTTCCCCGTAAATGACAGTACGCTCCCCCCTTCTTACATTTTAGCTATGTATCCGTTTCCAGTTCTATTACAAGAATTATCTTGCTTATCTAGACCCAGGAATTCTTCTTCTTCTTTTTTTTTAAATTTTGAGCACGATGTTGTGTATCACAATCACCATCTTATGTTTGTTTTTTGGGTTTTTTTTAAAGGAAATTATTCAAATCGTGTAATGGTATATCAAAATTCATTCATACGTCTCAAGTCTTTGCTGTTATCTACCAGTATCTAACATCTGAAATAGTGAATTTGGGAAGAAGTCAATGTATTTTTAATTTAAAATTTCGATTTTAAATAAACGGTTACTTTTATTTATACAGTGCATCTAATTTACTTATTAGATATTTTAATTGTATATCTTTTAGTCGACTTTTTATGAAAATCCCTAATGATATTGGCCATCGTTAAAGTCTGTTGGGAAGCATATTGTGTTTACTATACGCAATTCAAAGTTTTCGGGTAAACCCAACTTCAACATCTCAAAAAAATTCCTTTATTTTATGAATATTGTAATATTAAATAGCGGATACACACACACACAGACACACACACACACACACACACACACACACACACACACACACACACACATATATATATATATATATATATATTTCATTAAACTATAACAATTTAACAGCACATATTAGTTTCTTTTTTTAACTTTTTATTTTGATAACATGTACCTCTTTATAGCAATAATAACAAATTTCATTGATTATCATCTTCAATTGCATGGGTTTGCTTCATTCTATATTTATTCAAAAGCTTCTGCATGAGAAGAAAAAGATTCCGATCGATGAAATCCGGAAACAGGAGGAAGGAAATTCTATACCAGGGTGTTTTTTCCGCCATGGGGAAAATTCTATACTGACTTTGTACATAGGGGGAAATTATGTGCTGGGGCGCTTTTTCACCCAATGGGGGAAGATCTATCCCGGGGCCGTTTTTCCGGGAGAGGGGTCTATGCTACAACACCGGCACGTAGCATCGTTTTTCAAAGGGGAGGGGGTGGTGGGCAGCCGAAGAAGATTCGTATAAAGTTCTTTAAATGCAAACCAAAAATATGGGGGGTGTTCGGGTCTTCATAGCTAAAACTTCATATTTCCCCAGGCTTTAATTAATTAATGGGGATTTATCCTTCACTACATGTCTTCACATCATAGCTTACATTATTCTCATTCACTATACTACAATGACATATAGTGGGAAGGGAGGGGTGTGTGTGCAGTCACCCAAAACATCTTCATTTGAATATAGAAATACTAGATATTGATCATTGTCAAAAGACCCACCTCCCCTTTTTTTTCTACGTGCCTGCATTGCCGAACAATCCTTTAGAATTCAAGGTTAACCAGAAAAAATATCTGTAAGTGTGTCTGTTTTATCAATGTTTTAGATGTATTCTAAAAACGAATTGCAGAACAAAATTGTGATTTTGGGGGATGTACATGTATGTATGTATTCATCTCCCAATTTTACAGTGTAAGCATCTGTGTTCACTTCAGTGATGTGGTACTTACACATATATACATGTCCAAACCCACCATGTATAGTATTAGAGGCAAGCACTGAATTATGGATAGTAAATTTCACTTAGTCCGCATGCATGCATGTAAGAATTAATCCCTGTAGCATGCTTATGTTCAATATTTTATTTTTCATAATTAACAGAAATTGTATATAGAAATAATATCTCAGTGTAACGGCGGTTGACGTGCTAGTTAATCGCGCATACATATGTACCAAATTACATAATTCTAACTATTCCTTTTTATTGTAGTCATTTTAGATTAATTTGCAATTATTGCATGACAACTTACTGGAAATTACAAGATGAACGAAAACATCTTGAAGAGTTCATTATGGACTTTTCTTTTAAAATATTGTGATAATATATTCCTGTTGGTTTAAAACAGAAAAGTTATGAAGATCACGGATGAAATATAGACTAATTCTGAGTAAGTCGCAAGTTTAGTTTAACCATTTTAATTTACTTAAGTATAATGTCTCAGGAAAAATATCTAATTCGTTTTATGCTGCGTTCGCTTCAACTGTCATACCCCTGTCATATCAATTATATATATATATATATATATATATATATATTCTCATCAAAACTTCTTATAACGTAAATTAGATTATATCGATGTTATGACGCTGCGTTTTTAACGTCATTTTGACGTTACCAAAATTGACACCAATAGCGTGCGCGACGTCTGTGTTTATCTCATCAGGACAGAGGGCTGACGACAGCTTTTGGAACCGTCAAACTACAGTAAAGATTGGTACGGAAATATTCATTTGGCCCAGAGTGAAGACGCGTGACAATTCAGGAAGTGTTTATCTGTTATATAGCTAAACTATCATTTAGCTATCATATTGATGCTGCATACATTGGAATGAGAATTTGAAGGATAGAAGAATATCAACATATTTCAGTTGATAAAATCACTAGTATCTGATATCAATGGATTTTAATTCATTTTAACATTTCTTTTTGTGGTTTTTATCTCCTTGTATCACGTCTTCTGCCTCACAATTATGTTATGGGTAAGTCTTTTTCATTCAATCTCCACAAAATAGCGTAGTACAACATGTTCTTTATAATACAAAACAATGATGAATCATTTTGTAAGATTATTATGTACACTATTCACCAGTAGAATCCCACCAATTTACCAATGTGTTCTTTACGATTTGCTGACAGTAAGAATAGCAAGATACATGTAATAGAAATGTACTGGTGAAGTTATTATGATGATATTTTCGTTGCATATGCACGCAGCACTGTGTGTAAACATTATCAATGGCTGATTCTCATAACTTCAGTATTGGTGTGCAAATTTATCAAACACAGTTACTGTTTGTCCACTTGATTGTCGACAACTTTGGTTTTGAGTACCTATGCATCTTTATTTATAATTCCAAGAATATACCCTGATATCTTCAAATTTTAAGACGTTTTTCACATGCCCGTAGTAAATGATTCTTTTACGCAGATTTCAACTAAACGAAAAATTTTACTGGGTTATTTATAGTCACGAAACAATGTAGTCAAACCACGGAAATCGGATCTATCTTAAACATGGAATAAAAACAGTTCTTTTATATTTCTAAATATAGCGTTTTTACATGTATTTACTAATATGGATTGATTAAGTTACTGTTATGACACAATAGCTCATTATGAAGTCATATCATATCGATCTCTTTTGTAACGTTAACTATACTGTCTACTGTATGTAAAACTTATACGGTACAAATTTTGATGCACCAGATGCGCATTTCGACAAATAATGTCTCTTCAGTGATGTTCAACCGAAATGTTTGAAGTCCGAAATAACAATGAAGTTTTAGATGTATTATAGCCAAAATCAGCGTGCCAAAAAAGTGGAGTCAAATTTGTCTAAGGATAAGAGCTATGCATGAGAAAGATAATCCTTAATTTTAAATGAATTTCTAAATTTTACAACAGCAATTAAATATACATCCGTATTTATATATATATGGATATATATATATATATATATATATATATATATATATATATATATTATATTATATTATATTATATTAAAGGATTAAACATATCTTTTGAAGAATGTATCGATGTGTAAACTCCGGACATTTTACTCTCAAACTGAATAAAACTGCGAAGTAAAATATCCGGAGTTTACACATCAATAAATTCTTCAAAAACAATGTTTGATTCTTATAATTCCAATTCATTCACTTTATCAACAACTGGAAAAAAAAAATGAACAGTCTCCCAGCACTATGTTATTTGGTTTCAGGCGTGTATGAATACATCGCGTTTTCGGATTTATTGATTTGTAAACTTTTGTTCAGTTTTATTTTTGTCTAATTAAAACTGTGTGTGTGTGCGTGTGCGTGTACGCGTGTGAGTGTGCGCATTATTTTATATCAATGTTGTTAATATGGATAAAATATTAGAAAATTTTAACATCTATTTGTTCCGTCATGAACACGTTCCTTATGCGATGTGAATTGCATTGTATTGCACTTACATTATGATAATTCTTGACTAATGGTATGTTTAGTTTTCAACATCTTTGCTCGTCAAATATTAGAAACAATGGAAGTAGATGCAGTATTTTGATACGATTTGTTTTTAAACAATTGTAGTCCTGACGGGAGAGTTTGCTGTAGTGGATATGTATGGAATGAAACACAAAATACTTGTACACGTCTGTATATATTCACCTTGCATTAGTATTCAAGTTAATACATAATAGTATATTCATAATGGAAATTATATTCAAACATATTTGTATATTACTCATGGATAACGACGGCATGCATGAATATAAATTGCAATGTTGATTACCGCTGACGATTACATTGATAAATAAGCAATATTTTTTCTGCTTTTCTGTAGGTTGCACGAATGGCTTTTACGGGAGGGACTGTTCTATACCTTGTCCAAAACCATTCTTTGGCTGGGATTGTCAATTAAATTGCACATGCAGCAGTGAAGACTGTCACCACGTGTATGGTTGCAGGAAAACTCCATCAGGTGAGAAACAATTACTCTCATTTAGCTTTGTTTTTGCCGAAGAAAGGCGTCATCTGTTTAAAATTATCTCATATCTAATTTTACAGAATGTGCGCCTGGAAAGTATGGCGACTATTGTGAGTTATATTGTCGTTACCCAAACTACGGAAATAGATGTCAGTTGGTCTGTCATTTTGATGAAGCGTTGTGTGATCCTTCTAGTGGATGTGCACGTTTATTGTATAGTGATTCTTAATCCAGCTTTAATGTGTTCAGTTTCCGTTTACATTCCCTTTTAAGATAAAACTTTTATTATGTAAGAAAAACCTTTAATCAAATGCCCTGTAAATAATTACAAGGAACTATATTTTCTTTTGTTTGTAGAAGATTATTCATCATTGAACAGCAGTGAAATATCCACCATACCTGCATCTGCTCCAAGTACAATTTATAACAGTAATGGTTTATTTGTTCTTGCGAGAATTCACTGATCTTTAATTAATATAGTTATCACATTAATTTCCATGTGTACATATACCATGTTCATATCTAAACCTCCTACACACTTTGATTTTCCATTGTGTAAAGTTTTCTTTATATCATAACATAGGCTGCAACAGAGACTACACCGAAATCTAACAGCGTCCCCCATATTGACAAAATATGTGATGAAGATAGTGGATACATAAATGAAAGCAATTCGACATCTTTAATTGCGGGTATTATCAGTCTTCTGATCGTTGCTGGAATATTGCTGATCCTGTACGCAATGACGTATTTACATAAATTCACCCGTATAGATCAAGGGGTTGTAGGGAGTAAAAGCATACTCTGAAATGCTAAATCTTAATAACACCCACGTTCAATCAAAATATGACCGCATGAAACATTTATCTCAACATGTATCTAAAAGAGTAACAATGCAATGAAAAACGCAAGTTTTGTTCTATTCAGATTTCTTATTTATACCAAACAAAGAAACACATAGTACTAATTTATGGTGAATCTTATCAAATAATTTTTAAAACATGTTTTGATAAAGAGTGAATGTTGCAATTACTCATAGTAACATTTGATATTATTATTTACTAGAAAAAAGATTTGATATAATTTGAGGACAGTAGAACGTGGTTTCATAAAATCTTAAATCAGTCTCTATAACTCTCGATTGTTGTAAGCTCCTATTGCAAGTGTTACATCCACCAGTAGTCTATCAAATCCAGAGGTTCTCTATATTTTATAGCGTTATTATTATACGGAACCGCTTTTTAAGATTTGTCACGTCTGAATGATGTTCACTGCAACGATGCAATTGGATGAATGGAAGCAGGTGTGTCATCATTTACAGTTGCAAGATATTTATTTGTTTCACAAAGTACCATATCGCGCATTTGGAGCAGATATCAACACCATGGTTCAACAAATGATCGTCATAGAGCAGGTATACCACACGTGATATCATCAGCACATTATCACGTCATCTGGTTGCTTCAATGTCAAAGATTCACAACAGCACCATATACAACAACTATCATTCCTGGGATTTGTAGAATGAAAAATGAAAAGGGTGAAGAGAACGAATACTGACCAATCTCAAAATTGTAATTAGGAATGCAAATTCAGAGTAGGGCAAACACGGACTCCTTGATACCAGAGGTGAGAATAGGTGGCTAGGTGTAAACATCCTCTGTTGACCGGCCACGCCAGCCATCATCTTGATCGGGTAAACGAAGTAATCCATAGTCCTATCCGTCTATAAACAACCACCTCAATTGGTATAAAAGACGCCTAACGGCATTTCACCCAATGGTATTATGTTTTAATAAATATTGTTATAAAGACACCATGTGCAGGTGATAATGGAATATTGTTACATCAATATGGGAAGTTGACGAAGGGGAAGCTGATATAATATACATTCATTGCATTATAATGAGGGAAATATGAATATGTATTCACCCAAGAAAAATCATATTCCCCGAGGGCAACGCCCAAGTGGAATATAATTTTTCTTGGGTGAATAAATATTGATATCTCCGAACATTCATGCAATAAATTGTTTATTACACCGAAACAAAACAAGACTACAAAAATGTATTTGAAATTGGAGTCTACTCATCTATACATTGTATGTAGCTGAGATTGCCTAAACAGTAACAACGCGCTGTCAACGTATTAGAATGTAAAAACAACGAGTTACAGTGATATAATAACCAGTTTTTGTATTTCCATTCTCCGTGAATGCTGATTTACTTGCTTGTTTTTTTTCTATCAACCAAAACCAAGCAATTTAATTGTATATCAAACACCCGCATGTTTTGTGCCTTACCAACTATCAAAGTACAATGACTCGGACTCATTATGACCTCAAAATAAAATTAGTTTACCTTGACGTTAAATTTATGGAAATGCACGAGGCTGCATGTATGTTGTTGTCTGCGTCATTCGGAACACTAGGGTTTGTTCATTTAACTGGACACGAAAGGGAAGCACGAGATATCCGAAGGGGTGGAACGCGAAGTTTTGTTGCAGGGCAAACACGACGGTCACGTGACCTTCTCGGCCAATCAGATTCTGTTTTACTAGTGAATCTTTATATGAGGTATAATAATCCTGTGTGTCATAAAGTTGAATTATTAATTTGCCGTTGATATCCATTTTCAATCAAACATCCAAGTTTGGACAAGATGTGGAGGGCTCTGTTTTGTCTTTTATTTTGAACTAGATTGATCACTGTTCGTTATCTTCACCTTGCTTTGAACTGTATTTTAAACGAAATTGGCATTAATTCCATTTCTGGTAAGTTCGCTGGGATGAAAGGTGAAGATAACAAACAATGATCAATCTCATAACTCCCACAAACAATACAAAATACAAAGTTGGGCGAACACGGATCCCAGGGTATACCAGAGGTGGGATCAGGTACCTAGGATATACATCTGGAGTTCTGTGTCGCAGTTGATGCGCTATCAATACATCTTGATAGCGGACAAAAAGTTTTAGTATTCACTGCATTTTAATGAATAAGTGTTGAATTATGGTAAGGTTTGCAACAAAGGGAGATAACTCTTGATATACCTCAGTGCACTTCGCGCTTTATGACGTCACGATGAAAACATGCTTCACGACACAGTTGTATCGTGGGAAAATGTCATAATAGTTACTTGTTATCTACTACCGCTGTCAAGTGTCAAGCGCCGTGTGTGTAAATTTCCATGACAAAAGAATGATAATGTTTCTCAAATAATCAATTATAAATTTATTTTCTTTTGTATTATAAAAGTTTACATTTTTTTATTCATAGTATGCGCTATGGTTAATCTCCATTTTATGTTGTGATCTTGAAATCGCCCTTAATGGACATCGGCAGAGAAAGTCAGTTGTTTGTAAACAACGATATGGCTCTGGTAAAAAATGATGATCGGTACCGGTAGCTGATATTTTGTGTGAAACCATGAGATGGTCGCGTGTAATCTAGGGAAACTAGGGTTTATTTTGATGCTGTTATATACTCAATCATTGTTTGTGAATAGTATCCTCAAAGTTGACAAGTCTTAATTTTGTCAGACAAACATCTCCATAACAGCATGGGTCTTGTCGACATAAAACAGATTTGTTAAGTGTCATTTTTACTAACTTTACGTTAATTCGCACCCCACCCCCTAGATCCGCTACTGAGCGGGTTAACATTGTTCCGAAGGTTACTGTCGTATGTTGATCTATGTAAACAAACATCAAGCAATGGAACAAGAAGAAGGAATTTATTTCGAAGATGTACATGTAGTATAAAAGACAGGTTCGGGCTAATGAAACACGGAATCTATGACAAAGCGGGACCGTGGAAAACCCGCCGAGAAATTAAAGATATTGTATTTAGAAGGAAAACAAACACCAACAAAACCAATATTTCAATTTCTGATAAATGATTGATTGATTGGTTGATGTTTTCCGCCACACCCAACCATTTTTCAGTTATATGGTGGCGCCCAGTTTTTTATTGGAGGAAGAGAAAACCTAGATACAATGTACCTGGGAAGAGACCACCGACCTTCCGAAAGTAAACTGGAAAACTTTCTCACTTATCGGTGCGAGCGAGATTCGACAGAGATGAAAGGCCGTGTGATTTTTAGCGCAATGCTCCAACCACTCGGCCACGGAGGCCCCCTCTGGTAAATGTGATACTAGAATACTTGAAATATAAATATAATTGATCATGTTGGGCTGGAATTGTATTTTGTTCATGGAAATGCTCAATGCACTCATCAAAAATTAAACAATTATAAAACAAAGTGACAAACCGCAGAAATGAAATAATTCTTTTTAATTTGTTACCATGGAGACAAAACCCGGTGGGTAGTAATTGTATATGCTTTTTTCAATGTTTATGGTCCAAATATTATGTTTAAAGTGAAATTTATCTGACGTAGACGTTTCAAAGGTGCTCAATATGCATTTTTGTTGCCATGACAACCAATTTAAAGTTTATTCAAGATATAAAAGTGCTATTTTTAGTGTTTCCTACTAGTTAGTATAATCTTATATATAATACTCTTTTTAAAAATTCTACCAGCTTTTTACCCAATAAGTTTGCCTCGTGTAGTTTTTATACCACTAGTATTCGGTTTTGTACAAAGATCCCGAAAATGTAAAACAACACAAAATTAAGCTCATCTGGTCAAAAAACGACACGGGCATCTTTTAAAGTCAATTTTAAAAAGATAAATTCCTACTGAATATACTGATATGCAACTTAACTGTGCTCGCTACACGTCAAAATGTCGCAAACCTTACCTTAAGTGTTCATTTCATTTTCATCTTCTACATTTTGATGACTATTATATTTAGCGTTCACTACACTCTGACTACCGACTAATAAATTCACAGTTTCACTAATAATGATAGCTGTCTATTGCATTCAGAGTTCGCGCCCCTCTACTATCATGACATGCCAAACTTGTAATGTAAATATAGGTATTGAATGCTCCTTCGTCAAACGAAGGCAATCACGGGTCTTTTGGATATGACCTCCAACACGGATCCCTGGTCACAGCAGGTTTAGTATGTTAAAAAACCTGCACTACGACAAGCATGAGAGCTAAACTTAGGTCTAAAGTTGTGGTACTTCACCTACAGGTGGTAATGTCTCAATGTGAGTGAACCATTCTCAACGAAAAGAAACCAGCCTACATCATGTACGTTTATTACAATTGTTCATGCTCAGATGAAACCATTGACGTCAAACCATATTATATCTCTGACTATATATTTGTTCATATCAGAAGTGAAACCATACTCTATATTCTATAGATTTGTGTTCAAATGACAACATTGAACGCATGTCAAATGTTTAAACATGATTATATAGAAGATCAAACCACAAGAGTCAAATCAGACTCTAAATGTGGTTAAAATTCCAATGTTAACAGATTATAGTCCATATGTTAATTCAAAAGCTACTACTGACAGTAAATTTATTCTTCCGGTATATTTGCTATACTTAATGTACGAGTTAAAATTATCCATAGATTTTATAAACAAATAAATGAATGGGAATAAAATTATTTTAATTCAATCTTCTAATTTTGCGAAATATTTCCTGCGGAGATAGAACACTGGAAAAACGAGAAAATTTAGAGTAGCATCTGAAGAAATATTTCAATATTTTGAATATAAGAAATCCTTAATGATTCCTTGTTTTCTTCTCAATCCTGTTGACGGAAACAATACTATTATGCACGCAAAACCAAGTGTGCACGTGTTTTAATGATATTTTGATCACGTTTATTAACGATTAACAAACAGGTGAACACTTGAATTTTGAAGAATGATGACATCTTATAACCGTGTGAAAAGTACTTCAAATAATGAAAATGTTGATCAAGTGCCATCCACTCATGGCACTGATATCAAATCACATATTTTTCACATCGCAACAGAAATAATTTTAAAAACTCCGCTTCAAATTGATAAATGGCTAGATGGAATGTCATACACGCGCCATATGTTGTTTGCACATTATCAAGATTTATCATGACTCAAACAGCTGCAATGTAAGTGGATTTTGTTAATGGATGGTTAACTTATCATATAATATCAAGTGTAAATTATGTCCTCGCATGTCTGTATGTTTCTTAAAAGTACTACTTTATACGTTTCTCTCTCACTCTCCTTCTTTCGCTCTCTTTCTTATTTTAGTAATGTCTTTTATTTCATTGTGTTAGTTCGCTATATGTTAGCATTCATACGAAGTGTAAGGTATGTAATACGACACTGAAAAAATGCACAGGTATGTATAACATCTTGTGAAAGTCAAACCAAGGCTGGAGGCCTATATTTTATACCATCATTATAACTAAGGCAATGTCATATCACTGGCAATTAGTTTCACATTAGAATTATAGATTTATTTTAGGCTATGAATGAAAGTCATATTAAAAATTAACCTTCTTTGTGTTTAGAATGTGATGTAGAGTTCCTAGGTCACTACTGCTAGATATCATGCCGTTATCCGAACTACGGAAATCAATGTCAAATGTGATGTAACTGCGAGCAATGGAACTGCAGTTTTGTTACTGGATGTGAGGGTATGCTATGACCATTGAACATACCCCCCCCCAAAAAAAAAACCCACAAGATGCGTCAAAACTGCTTTTCAGTCAGATATCAATCTAATTATTTTAACTATGAATTTCGATATATTACAGATGGGTCACCAACGATATCACCAAGCACTACAAAAACGTCTTTTACCGTATATTCATTGACTAAAACTCAGTGTGTCAAGAACGGCTTAACAATCGGTATGAAACACATTAGACAACATTTGACAAGATGATAGGTTGTATTGAGGAACTAGATCGCTAAAACGACCATAGAATTTGCGAAATGCTGTCTACAATTACCATAATAATTCATGTTTATATTAAATGGCGTTTTGCATACAAGCTATTTTATATGCATATGTTATAAAATGGTAATTCTTAAAATGTAACGTAAATGAACAGAAAAAGAGAAATAAAAGTAGAGGAAGAGAGTAGACAGCGATTTTGTAGGTATAAAGCAAAATTTGGTGAAAAAAGTAAAGGTTTAGTTTCAATTTTCTTGGAGTAAAGCTTCGTAGGGATGTAAAATAAAATATTTTACTATTCGGTTATTCAATGCATTATTTGCAGAATAGTCTAATATTCGGAACATTTTCAACAAAGAAAAAAAAATGATAAAATCAACTCCAAATAATAAATCAAACGATCTACATTGATTGAGTAAACTTTTAGTCAAAAGAGTATAACCAGTATAACCACACTAGTGCATTCAACTTTGCATATGATGTAAACAATGGAAATATACAAATATTTCTTTAGAAAATTAAATTCAGAATCGTCCCTTTATTCCTGATAATGCTAACTACACGTGTATATAACTAAATACATTTCATCAAAATTTAGTGCACTGGGAAATGAATTACATGTACATGTGTACTGTATGTATCGAACACACTTTATCTAAAGTATATGGCGTTGAGGGCGTGTTTATTATCCTAAACAGTGAGCAATACATTCGAATGACTTGGTATCGTCTTCTGTATAAAGCGAGCTACTTCGGTAGGAGAGGCTTCTAGCTAATAAAAAAGTATTTTCATTAATATCGATGGTATGGGCTACATGCATCGCCATACGAAATTTCAAAGGTTTTAATATTCTGCAACCATAGCCTGAATTATTTAACTGTATCTGCTATCGTCCATATATTTCTAGTTCTGTAAAAGCATGGGCGGGACCAAAATCCTATAGAAAGTTCAGTTAATGAGGTAACCCTAAAGCTAAAACTCAGAGGAATATACCGGTTGTGGGAAATATGTGCGCAGTATAACATTCAAACCATAAAAGTGCAAATGTTAATCAGTTCAATCATGTAAATTTTAACATGGAACAATATGGAACAATAGGTTTTTGTAAATATATTGGGGGCCATTTCACTTCATCCCTTGTTGTAGTCTTTCATTAAAAATCATATTGAATATCTACCTTCTTTTTCCATAAATGCGTTGTAGGAGACAGAGCTGATGTAACAAGATATACAGGATGTTACAGAAGTTTCAACAGTATTGTTTAGATAGACCATTTCGCGAATCCTGGGGTCGTTATAACGATCATAGTAAGCTAATACAACCTGCCATTGGGTGAAATGCTGTATGACATTTTTTTAATTGTTAGACCGTTCTTGGCACACTGACTTTGACTACGGATTACTACATCTACATGATGAATATATAGGACACACGGCGACATAATAACCGGTCGACAGGAGACCCTTATTTCTCCTAGACACCTAATCCCACCTGACGTATATCCAGGGGTCCATTTTCCCCCAACCCTCAGCTTATATTCCTTATATGAATTATGCCATCACTGCTCACTATCTTCATCTTCCATTGTCCTCTTATTTGAGTTTATTAGAAGCATAACCAATCGTCAATAGATGAATGGTAACGGCGGTTTAACGTCAAATACCCTGTGTGTAATGACGTACTTGCATTTAATGTCGAACAATTTCAAGTCTAAGGGGTAATACTAAAGATGATAAGCAAATCAATCAATTCGGCCTCACGTTTTGTAGTCTCGTCCGAAATACCGCCCATTTAGTCATCTTAGTGATCAACGAATATGTGAAGCCAATGAACAGCGATCAATTTTACAACTTCTATAAGGAATACAGAATAAGGAGTTAAGCAAACACGGAACTATGGACAATTTATTTTAAGTGTAAGGTTGTCTCTTACGATTGTAAATTAGCATTACTGTTCCTTATCGTCACCTACTATATGATACAGATATCGCTACTATAGTCCCTTTTGTGTATGATGCAGAAAGAGCATTATAGATGGAGTTATATAGATTTAGAATGAAGACAACCATATGTTTTCAAAAAGTAAACTGCATGGCAAAAATTATATCACGTTCAAAAATTTGTTGAAATGTGCTCACTTTTATTTTAGTGAAATAAATGATTGATGATAAATCTTAAGGAAAGCTTGCCGACAAACAAATATAAATATAAAATTTAATCGCCACATAATTCGATTATTGAAATATATGATAAAAATTCAACATTTATATTTTTTTAAATCAATACTGAGAAGGATTTATACTGATTTCATGCCCGAAGGCAATCATTTTTTAAAATCTGAAATGGGCTACTAAAATATGCTAGTAAGTTGAAATCAAAGGGGTTTCAACAATCTAGTTAAAGTCAGCATTTCGCAAATTAAATGGTGGTCAAAATTTTCAATCTGAAAATACAGCCAGGCATTAACTCGAATGCCTTTTAGCGTGTTTCATATGCATTCCTCTCTGATTTTCCAGTTGGAATTCGGGTTACAATAGGTTCTAAGTACCCTTTGCTTTTCTTAAGAGGCAACTAGATGGGACGGTTCTTCAAGAGAGACCGCAAAAACGACATCCTCTATCACAGCAAATGTGACATGATATAGATCCCTATATATGATATGCATGATATAGACTCATCTGACTGTTACTCCCGCTTTTATATCGATACATGTTCGGGGGGGGGGGGGGTCAGAGTCGACTCCACATTAAAAGTTGAGAATTCAGTGACACCAGCTAGTGTGTATACTGCACATATCCATAAAACTGAATAGAATTAACTCCAAAATAATAAACATTATTAACTACATGTAAATACCGATCATATCGATCATTGATCGAAACAGTTCTTCCAATTATGACCTACCTACTGATTTTGAGTTACTAATTCTACCTCATCAAGGTAGAAACCCCATAGCCAGTTTCAAAACTGTAAACTACAGTACAGATTGTTGCGGAGATATTCAATTGGTCCAAGTGGAGAAACTTGACAATTAAGGTCGAGGCCTCTGCTGGTGGACTGTTCGTCCCCGAGGGTCTCTACAGCCCAGTAGCTAAGTACTTCGTTACTAGCTTGAAAACACGGATGTATATTTAATTGCTGTTATAAAATTTAGAAATTCATTTCAAAATTAAGGATTATCTCCCTCATGCATAGCTCTTATCCTTGGACGAATTTGGCTCCACTTGTTTGGCACGCTGTTTTTGGCTATATTTAGATCTAAAACTTCATAGTTATTTCGGATTTCAAACATTTCGGTTGAACATCACTGAAGAGACATTATTTGTCGAAATGCGCATCTGGTGCATCAAAATTGGTACCGTATAAGTTTTACATTATGACCTCTGGGTCGAGGCCTCTGCTGGTGGACTGTTAGTCCCCGAGGGTCTCTACAGCCCAGTAGCTAAGTACTTCGTTACTAGCTTGAAAATACGGATGTATATTTAATTGCTGTTATAAAATTTAGAAATTCATTTCAAAATTAAGGATTATCTCCCTCATGCATAGCTCTTATCCTTAGACGAATTTGGCTCCACTTGTTTGGCACGCTGTTTTTGGCTATATTTAGATCTAAAACTTCATAGTTATTTCGGATTTCAAACATTTCGGTTGAGCATCACTGAAGAGACAGTATTTGTCGAAATGCGCATTTGGTGCATCAAAATTGGTACCGTATAAGTTTTACTTGTATATAGTATATTGCTGAATGCCATTTTAGCTATCATATTAATGCGGCATACATTGGAATGAGAATTTGAACGACAGAAGGACATTGCAATTGATACTGTCACTGGTATATGGTATCAATGGCTGTTGTGTTTATGTCTTATTGTGAGTGTTTTCTCTCCTTTTATCACGTCTTCTATCTCACAGTTATGTAAAGAGTAAGTCTTTTTCATTCATCGTCCACTATGCAGATACATATTTTATTGTCAAATAGTGGTCCCTTTTGGGGTATAAATATATATAAACCTTGCATTTAAGTATAACATATTTGATCAATAATTCAATGTAACAGGGAACACATTGGCATATAGTCATAGATATCATCTACATCCATTTGTATACATCTTCCAACCATAGAAATGTAAATCATAAAAAGTAAACACCTTTGTTCCACCTCATACCAAAAGTTGGGGTTCAAGAATATTCATACAGTTGTCAAAAAAAAGATTTAAAATCTTAATGTATATATAATACATAAACCTGTACATAATATGTAGACTCTCCATACATGAACTAATCACAATACAAGTTGATGAATTTGAAAACAGATACAAAAATTCTTGGATTTATACTAGTCGTTAACCATATAACCATAAACCATATAGATGCATTGCGAAATACAACATATCGTCTTTAATAAAACAATCATGAGTCAGTCATTTTGTAAGATGTTCACGTAAATATTCACCAGTACAATCACATCAATTTACCAATGTGTTCTTTAAGAATTGCTGACAATAAGTATAGTAAGATACATGCATCAGAAATGTACTGGTAAAGTTATAACGTTTTCCTTGTTTATACGCGCACGACTTCGTGTATACATTATCAAAAGAGACGATATACAATATTGCAGATGTGTTTATACTCCCAGTATGAAAATCTATCAAACACGGTAACTGTTTGTCTACTTGAATGTCGACAACTTTGCTTTCAGGTATCCACTCATTATTAGTTATAATTCCAGAAATATACCTCGATTTCTTGAACTTCCTTTGCCTAATCTGTAGTAAACGCTTCTTTTTTTCAGATTTCAACCAAAACGGATATTTTTAGTCATGATACATTAACTCTTGTAGTCGAATCATGGAAATCTTATTCATTTTAAACATAGAATTAAGACGCCTCCGTTATATTTCTATTATATTCTGAATATGGAGTGTTTGCATGCATTTCCTAATATGGATTGATCACGTAACGTAACTGCCTGACGCAATAGCGCATTATGAGGTGGTTACCATACCAATTTTTTTGTAAATTTAGCTATGCTTTGTACTGTTTCTTATCTTCACCTTGCACTGTATTTCTAGGTATTGATATACTATATATTCTATATCAATGTTGATAGATATCGATAAGATGTTAGAAGATTGTATTGCCTTTTTCTTCCGTCCTGAACACATTTCTTATGCGATAAAATTGGTATTGTACACTGTAATCCACTTACATTATAATGATTCTTGACTAATGCCATATTTAGTTTGTAATATTTTGTTTGTCAAATGTTAGGAACAATAGAAGTAATTGCAACAACTTGATACAAATTGTTTTTAAATCAATTCAGCGCTAACAAGAAAGTATGCTGTAGTGGATATGTATGGAATGAAGCACAGAATACCTGTACACGTCTGTATATATTAGCATCCAAGTTACACATAATATCATATTCATAATGGAAATTATATTCAAACATATTACTCATGTATAAGGACGGGATGCATGAAGATAAATTGCAATGTAAATCACCGCTTTTGATTAATTTTATAACTAAGCAATGTTTTTTCTGCTTTTCTGCAGGTTGTATGGATGAATTTCACGGTAGGAACTGTACTGTTCGATGTCAATATCCAAGTTTTGGCTGGGATTGTCAATTAGAATGTTTATGTAGCAGTGAAGAATGGCACAACGTGAACGGGTGTAAGAGAACTACATCAGGTGAGAAACAGTTACTCACATTTAGCTTTTTTCTTACCAAAGAAAAGCATTATGCTTCAGATTACCTTATATCCACTTTTACAGACTATGTTGTTGGAAAGTATGGCGAATATTGTGAGCTATCTTGTCGTTACCCAAACTATGGCAATAGATGTGAGTCGACCTGTCCTTGTGATTAAGCGTTCTGTGATCCTTCTAGGGAATGTGCAGGTTTATTGTATAGTCATCCTCAATCCAGCTTCATTCACATTCCCTTTTAAGTAAAAAACACCTTTAATGAAATGTCTTGTAAATTATTAAAAGGAACTAGATTTTCTTCTCTTTGTAGAAGATTATTCATTATTGCACAGCATTGAAATATCAACCGTCCCTGCATCTGCTTCAAGTACAATTTATAACGGTAATGTTTAGTAGTTCTTGCAATAATGCACTGAACTCTAATTAAAAGTCAACACATTTGTTTTCATGTGTACAGGTAACTTGTACGGTTTATATATTAACCTCCTACATACTTTGATTTTCCATTATGTAAAGTTTTCTTAACATTGTAATAGAGGCTGCAACAGACACAGCACCGAAATCTACCAACACCCCCGATATAGAAAATATGTGTGCTGAAGAGATGGAAGACGTAAATTTACTGGCCCAGCCGTAACCAAAATTTCCTTTTCCTTAACCTCAACCCTCGACTCAAATTATTGAGGTTTCCTTAACTGAGATTTTCCTCAATTTGCCGTCACCAAACAGTCTGAGGAGTACCTCAGTTGAGGCTGAAAAGTCACACTCAACTCAATTGAGAAAGTACACGATTAATTTCGGGCGATTTCGCGGAATATTTTAGGTATAATGATTTTACGTAATAAAATATATCTCGTCTGCATTTGTGTTCTGTAAACATGGCTGAAAAATATATTTTAAGTCTGGTTTCGGGTGCAAAGAGGAAGTGGGGGGGCTAAATGGTCCACCGAGGAGATCGTGTTGATTGAAGAAGTTTTAAAGTATGAAGGGAGGTTATTTGGGAATATGAAAGGGGTGGGGATGAACATGCAAAACTGAAAGAAGAGACATGACATTCTATAACAGACACACTCAATTCATAAGTATTCTATATCTGCCTACCACTTACCCCTTCCTGTTGATGCTATTTTGATGATCAGACGATTCCGCATCATTGCCTCCCTTAGAAGGTGTATTCACAAAATTTATCTTAGTGCATTTCACTCCTATTCCAATATTAGCACCTAACGTCTTACTCTATTGAATTCTAAAATTCTTAAAACCCTCTTTGTACCAAATACTTGATTAATGGTTCAGCCTAACTTAACACTTGCACTTTATAAGATTCACATTTCACGATTTACGTATCTTAGAAAATAATTTATCTTGTTATTCAATTTCTTTTGTGTTATGACTGGTTAAAAGGAAGCAATATGCGCTTAGCCCATTTCTCTTCTTTTGTAATTAGCAAGTAGAATCATGGGATCTGAGACAACCCCATTTTTTTTCCACATTGATCAGTGTCTGTTATTTTCACACGCACAGTACGACATATTGGGTGGCCACCACCCTTTCTTCTAGGAGTAATGAATGATATGAAAATTTAAAGATAAACTGATGAAATGAACCCATGTTGTGAAGGGTGAATGTTGTCACCCCCTCTTAACGGTTTGGAAATTATTTTTATGTTTTATAATTAATTTTTTTGTTTGTCACAACCCCCCCCCCCACCCTCTTAAAAATATGTGCCTGCTTAAAATTCACCATGGTATCACCTTTTTATTGATTAGTGTAGCAGGGCCCCTACCGGGCAGTATGCACTATAAATCTACACTATCGTCATCTTTTTATTGATTTATATAAATTACAAACTGAAAAATGAAATGAGATTTAAAAAAAAAAAAAAAGTACCTTCAATTTTTGCAGAAATATCTGATGATAATTAGCACTGTTCATTTTAAATAATCTAGCATTAGATTTATTTTCTAATTCATATAGACAATTTAGAAATGAAAGAACCCCATAATCAATTTCTAAAAAGTACGACAACGTAAAACAGAGTGGTAAATATACAAATTGATAACTATTTTTTGAGAAATTTTAATATATAAATACAACAATGATAATAATAATTTATCTATATAATTTATAGCCAAGGATAAGATTGACGGAATACGCCGTCCCAAGACAGGGGGAGGTCCACCATTGCCATTACTGACCCAAGCTGAGGAGGTCCTCTATCAAGATATGGGCTCAAGTACAGAATAAGACGAAAATAGTAATTGTAAAGTTGATTATACTAATTTTGTTGGAATATTCATGATTTACCCATAGTACAGTAAAAAGTTCATAGCTTGTTTAATCTAAATTAATATTCAAATATATTTGATTATTTCACGAATTTTTTGGTCGATAGTTTATAATTAACCACTACTCTTATATGTTTTTAAAATGAAATCATGTATATTCATTAAATCACAGGGCAGGTACACAAGGTTTAAAAATGAAATAATGTATATTCATTAAGTCACAGGGCAGGTACACTAGGTTGAATGGTATATAGGCCTACAGGTAGACAGGTCGACAGGTTGACAGGTCGAAAGGTAGACAAGTTGACAGGTAGACAGGTATGTTCGAGATAGATCTACAGGTAGACAGGTCGACAGGTAGACAGGTATGTTCGAGATAGACTTACAGGTAGACAGGTCGACAGGTTGACAGGTCGAACGTACTGACTGATAGTCACAGGGCAGGTACACAAGGTTGAATGGTAGATAGGCCTACATGTAGACAGGTCGACAGGTTGAAAGGTAGACAGGTTGACAGGTCGACAGGTAGACAGGTATGTTCGAGATATACCTACAGGTCGGCAGGTTGACAGGTAGACAAGTTCACAGGTCGAAACGTAGACAGGTTGACAGTTCGAAAGTGCTGACTGATAGACACGCTGACAAGTAAACATAATTGATATCCTGTCGACCTGCTGATCTTTCACTGTAGACAAGAATCAAAATTCATAATTGAAACATCTTATTTGAGATCAAAGCATTGTTAAAAGATTATTAGAACAGTGATTTTATATCCAAAGTTGTTGTATCCTGTCGACCTGTCTACCTGTCAACTTGTCGACCTGTCAACTTGTCGACCAGTCATCCCTGATCGTGCAATGTGTAGACACGATTCAATAATTAAATGAACTGAATTATTCATAAATTATACATAATTTGCAATAATTATCTTAATATTATGAATATTTATGAGTTTTTATTTGAGGGTTTTTCATAAATAAAGTACATTTACATATTAATTTGTAACCAAACCGATTTACTACCACTTATGTGGATGGGACTATTTTCGTCTTATTATGTACTTGAACCAAGCTATGGACTGTAGACCCAACATTGTAGGCGTGATTGGCGGAATCGATTCAGATGGTAATTAATTTGTTTTATTTCATTAGTTGGGACTGTTTTAAAAAAAAATGGTTAGGACTGTGTCCAAAAAAAGGTTTTTTTTTTACTAGTTTTAAGATTCATATGGTAAGATGAAAATAGTCGTAATTCTATACTGATTGTAGAACCACTGATATGCTTTTCTGAACCTCAAGAGAAAGTATGGGCTTCATCCGCTGTGACAGATGTCTCGAGTTGTGTGGCAAGTGGAAGCGGTGATGTCTCAAGCTCATTTAGTGGTAAGTTTAACTATTTAGCCAGATTATGGGTGAAAACGAAATGGAATTGGAGACAAGTAAACAATGACTTGAATGTAAAACTTATACGGTACCAATTTTGATGCACCAGATGCGCATTTCGACAAATAATGTATCCTTAGTGATGCTCAAACGAAATGTTTGAAATCCGAAATAACAGTGAAGGTTTAGAGCTATTATAGGGAAGAACAGTGTGCCAAAAAAGTGGAGTCAGATTCGTCCTAGGATAAGACCTATGCGTGAGGGAGATAATCCTTTATTTTGAAATGAATTTCTAAATTTTATAACAGCAATTAAATATACATCCGTATTTTCAAGCTAGTAACGAAGTACTTAGCTACTGGGCTGTAGAGACCCTCAAGGACTAACAGTCCACCAGCAGAGGACTCGACCCAGGGGTCATAATGTAAAATTATCAATTGATATAATATGAAACAAAATGTTATAATCATGCTAATATTTTAATACACAATTAGACGATCTACGGAGGAAAGGAACAAGAAGAACAGAGACAAAGAGATATATTGTCGAGTATTTGGAAATAGAAAACATTAAGCTGGAAAATGCAAAACTTGTTCTAGAAATGAAGAAGCTTGAATTGGAACAGAGAAAATTAGAGGCAGGGGAAAAGAAATTTCAAACTGAAAATCATTTAACTGAATTAAAGAAATCCAATTTGAATTATAAATTAAATGCGGAATTTCCTGAGTGCATGTTACATGTAAACTCAGCTTACATGTAGTCAGGAAAGACCAAACACATCTTCTCAAAAGAAAAACGACCAGAAATGAAAAAATAATTTGATCACTAATGTCATTGTCATTGTTTTTATCAGATATATAGGACATTACTTCAGCTAATATTCAGATACTGAATATGCTTGAGGGAAATTTCGAGGTTGCTATAAAGCTAACCTTAAATATCTGAGGATTTCCTCAAGATTATCACTTGAGGAAACCCCAAATTTATGTGGTGACGGTGACTTGAGTGTGAAGTTAAATATTTGAGGGAAAACCTTAGAGTTGAGGCTGAGGAATGAGTTGAGTGATGTTGGTGACGGCGGGGCCAGGGAGATATGGCATTCGACATAAAAACAAAACGAGAAAATTAAGAGTCTCTTCTGGGGGCATATTTCAATCTTTTGCATCTAAGAAATCCTAAATTATTCCTCTTCTTCTTTTCATTTATGTGGATGGAAACAAACTTCGTATGCAAGGAAACCAAGTGTACATGTGTTTTAATGATATTATGGTCACTTTTACTACGATTCACAAACACGTGAACACTTGAATTTTGAGGAATGAGGAAAATTCATAACCGTGTGAAAAATACTTGAGATCATAAAAATGTTGATCAAATGTCATTCACGTATGGTACTAATATGAAATCACATCGCAAAAGAAATAATTTTCCAAACTCTTCAAATTGTTAAATGGATAGATGGAATGTCATACACGCGTCATGTTTTGTTTGTGTATTATCAAGATGTATCCTTGCTCAAACGGATACAGCGTAAGTAGGTTTTGTTAATGGATTGTTAAATAATGATATAATATGAAATGTAAAGTATGTCCTCACACGTCTGTATGGTTTTTTAAAGAACTACTTGATGAGTTTGCTCTCTCTCTCTCTCTCTCTCTCTCTCTCTCTCTCTCTCTCTCTCTCTCTCTCTCTTAATTTTAATTATTCTATTGTGTTAGTTCGCTAGATGTTGCCATTCATACGAAGTGTAAGGTATGGAATACCACACTCAAGAAATGCACAGGTAAGTATAACATCTTGTAAAAGTCAAACCAAGGCTGGAGGCCTGGATTTTATACCATCGTTATAACTAAGACAATGCCATATGTCACTTTAGAATTATAGATTTATTTTAGGCCAGGAATGAAAGTCATATATAAAATTAACCTTCTTTATGTTTAGAATGCGATGTAGGATTCCAAGGTGACTACTGTCAGATGGCCTGTCGTTATCCGAACTACGGAAATCAATGTCAAATGTGGTGTAACTGCGAGGAATGGAACTGTAGTTTTGTTACTGGATGTGAGGGTAGGCTATGACCATTATACATAATCCAGAAATAAATATAGAAACGTCAAACTGCTTTACTTACCAGATATCAGTCTAATTATCTTAGCTATGAATTTCGATATATTTCAGATGGTTCACCAACAATTTCACCAAGCACCACGGAAACTTCATTCCCCGTATATTTCATGACTAGAACTCTTAAAGGTACATTACATGATCTTTACCAAGTAACTGTTGATCGTGTAAAATATATAAAATACGTAACATGATTCCGCTTTCCAGCATGTCGCTCTGGATACACCGGGTCTGACTGTGAATTACCATGTCGGTATCCAGGTTACGGGATCAGCTGTCAGTTACAATGTGAATGCGAGAAGAATCGTTGTCATCATGTAAAAGGATGTGAAAGTAAGCAATATCAAGCAATAATGTTCTTGTTCAAATTGAAATTCACAATATTGATCATAACGACCTCTTTACGGGTTTAATCATATGACTAATATGACTAATCGTTCCATTTCAAACAGCTCTCACATATTTGGTATACAACTCATGCAAATCAATATATCATAATTTGCACTTGTTATAAGATTTGTAGACTTTTGAAACACCATTCTATGAGGTTTATTTTTGTCAGTTTTACTATTTCAAAAAACAGAAACTGATCAGTTTTAATTACCAAATGCAATCACCTAGTAACCACAGATAAGACAATAAAGTGTATGCTTTGTACTATAACAGTGCGGCAAATCAAAAGCAGTATAAATTGAACATATAATGTGAAATTACGAATTGTCATCTTATTATTTTTTTAAATTGCTGGGTGGGTGTACAGATATTATGATTGTATTTTTATATTCATACCAACCAAGTAAATAAAAAAATTACAGACTGATACAAATTCTAAATTGAAATACATACACTGTAATGCTAAGTATGTCTATGGATTAGAAATCAGTTTCATTAACACTGTTGAATTTATATTTCTGTAGCCTACACCCACTGCAGACAGAGTGAAAGTCACAGAAAAGATGTTCTAATGTACAGTACCCTGACACTAGGCGTGGTGTCAGTCATTCAGTTTGCAGTTTATATTTTTCTTGTAATCTATTATCAATAAATATTTACAGAATAAGTCCAACACAGTCATTTTATTCACACATTTCATGTACACAGTCTTCTAATCCCATCCCTCAAGTCTATAAGTATCACTGTTATCAATATGTCGATGTTACAAGTAAAAAGTAAATAAATTTGTTTATGATAGATATACCGCTTGTTAAGCCGTTCTTGGCACACTGATTTTGACTACAGATAAATCCGTTTACCTGATCAAGTATAGGGCCTACGGTGGGTGAGACCGGTCGACAGGGGATGCTTATTCCTCCTAAACACCTGGTCCCACCTCTTGTGTTTCCAGGGGTCCGTGTTTGCCTAGCATTTTTTTTTGTAATGCTTATAGGAGTTATGAGCTTGATCACTGTTCGTTATATTCACCTTTCATACAAATCCCACAGAGTTTTCATATTTTCGATCGTTTGTGGGGTTTTATATATCATTTAATCTTAGAAATATGCCAAATTCCTGAAACTTCCTGGTGTTGCATTACTTATACATGTACATGAATGTCTAAGTATTTACTTAAGAAGGGTTTACATATATTATATAGGTAGCTTATGATTATGAATTTATCAATGGAAGAACTCGTATTTGCTAAGAATCATCGGAGATGGAGATAATTAATTTCTTGAAATATAGAAAACCTAATGAAAAAGTGAAAACAGAGATCAGTGATCATTTTCATAGCTCTTATGAGGAATACCAAAGAGTTGGATAAAAAATGGACCCCTGGATAAACCGAATGTGGGATCAGGTGCCTAAGAGGGGTAGACATCCCCTGACAACAAGACCCCTGCCGTCAGCCCTACATGGAAAGTGGAGATTACGAACAGTGTTCAATTTTATAACTCCTATAAGCAATACAAAGTAGAAAGTTTAGCAAACACAGAACGTTGGGTATACCAGATGCGGGATCAGGTACTAGGAGGAGTAAGCATCCCCAGGCAATCAGACTCCCTCCGTCAGCCATATGAAAGGTGAAGATAACAAACAATGATCAATCTCACAACTTCCATAAACATTACAAAATAGACAATTGGGCAAACACGGATCTCTAGACACACCAGACGTGGAATCATGTATCTAGGAGGAGTAAGCATCCCCTGTCAACCGGTCACATCCGCCATTAGCCCTATATTTTTTATCAGGTAAATGGAATTATCCGTAGTCAAAATCAGTGTGCCAAAAAACAGCCTAACAATCGGCAGGAAACACGTCAGACAGCATTTGACCCAATGATAGGTCGTATTGGCAAACTAGATCGTTATAATGACCATAGCATTTGCGAAATGCTGATTTTAAACGAGACTCTTGAAACCCCTGCACCATCAACTTATTTGTCAATAGCCTGCTTCAATTTAAAACTGACCATACGCAGAACAAACTCTTGCGTATCGAATAAGTTGAGAGATGTAAACACCATATGCAGGTGATAGTGGAATATTGCAACATGTACATAACTATGGGAAGTTGACGATAGAGAAGTTGAAATCATCCCGTTTGTCATAAAGTTGAGTTGTCAGTTTCCCGTAATATCTACTTTCAATAAAATATATAAGTATGAAGAAGTGGACGACTCCGTGGTGTCTCTTAATTCGAGTTCACTGTGATATATTGAATCGGCATATGAATGAAAATTATTATTGTTAATATATAATATATCGTCGATAAATCTGAATGTCGAATTATAAGCCATATCAATATATTTCTCACGTAGAAGTTTTTAAATAAATTCTGCTTCATATGAATATAAAATCAGGTCAGCTAACAAAGGAGCACAATTCGTGCCCATGAGGATTCGAACAGACTGTTTGAAGACCTGATCACCAAAGACTACGAAGATATTGTCATTGTGGAACTCCAGCATATTTTGTATTCCAACTTCAAAGTACTTGTGCATGAAATCAGAGTGGCGTTTAAGAAAGCAATTTTTGGATAACTGATCACTAGATAGGAATATTTGCGTTTTCCATTTTGGTTGAAGAAACAACTGTCTATGATGTCAAAAAGTCTACTCTTTAATTTATCGTGAGGAATATTTGTGTAAAGTGTTCAAAAGTTATAGGTTTTCATGTTGTTGATTTGAGAAAAGTTTTGTGATTTCAAGTTTACTAAACGTTCTTTAGAATATTTTATAATCCACATTTGATTAACACCACTTCTGGGATATGTAGTCGCACAGTACGTTTGAAGTTTCTTCTTCACAGCTGTTAATATTTTCGTGAGGAGTAAAGATAGGGGCTTGATAGAACATTTACTGGATCCAGCAATGTATCTTTGTGTATAAGGGTTTTTATGAACTTTAGAAATCCAGTATAGGTACGGTAACTCATATCCATCCGACCCATTGACTGGGATATTAAATATGTCTACAACTGAAGCATGGCTTGTAAGAATGCAAGGTGAAGATAACGAACAGTGATCAATCTCATAACTCCTACAAGCAATACAAAATAGATAGTTGGGCAAACACGGACCGCTGGACACATCAGAGGTGGGATCAGGTGCCTAGGAGGAGTAAGCACCACCTGTTGACCGGTCACACCCGCCGTGAGCCCCATATTCTGATCAGGTAAACGGAGTTATCCGCAGTCAAATCAGTGTGCCAAGAATTTCATCTTTTGAAAGGGCAGTTGGAGTATAGGTACGATTACCAAAAGTGAAAGTCATACCAAGTTCGTTTAAAATACAGTTGTAATGAGCCTTACAAACAAAGACAATGTTATATCAAGCTTTGTCAGCTAGAACCAAAACATATTCCTCATATAACCTGTCTAATTCTTCTATCATGTTTGGTCTACCAAACACAGAAGGATATATGGTACGTACTTTTGTTTTCATGTGTCTAATGTGATATTGTAATATTCCTCTTATACTTTTGATCCATTCCGACAATGTATTTAAAAAGTTATTTTTCATATTTAGCTCACCTTCTGGAACAACCCCCGACATAATTCATAATAGAAGTGAAGTTCCGTCGCCAATTGAAAGACCAAGGCTCTATGTATTTAAGATTTTTTAGAATAACTGACCTAATGTCCCCATTTTCAACTATATCAACATCACCAGTAATGACATGTCCAGCCGGACTAGAGTTGAATGAAGACAAAGAACACGTAGGTGGATTAAGTACAAGATTGTCTATATCTAGGCACTGCAAAAGTTTTTTATAATTGCAAAGTTTGGATTCAATAGTAGAAGTATATTTGTAGGAAATACTGGGTGTAGACTTGAACTTGAAGTAAGTTGGAATACACGACTGAACTTTTTTATGACGAAGAATGTTGTGTATGTTGACGGCATCTATTCCTTTGTTTGTAAATTTGATCTTAAGGAATTAGAGGCACGATTTGGAAGGAATATTATCAATGACACGTGGTGATTTAAAGAGCCTGTGATTATCCAGCTCACTGTACACATTGTGTTCTTTATTATTTGTTATCTATTACACATCTTTTGATCATATTGACGGATATTATCAGTAGGAAATGGTGAAGATAACAAACGGTGATCAATTTTAAAAGCTACATAAAGAAGACAAAATTGAGAGTAGGGACAACACGGATCCCTGGAAAGATCACAGGTAGAATTACACCTAGATAAACGGAGGAATCAACGGTCAAACCCAGCATTACCAGAACGACTTAACAATTACTATGAAAAAAATCAGACAACTTCCTAAATAAATACAAGTCTCAAAAGAATCCTACGATAGCTCTTTATTTTGGGTGATGGTTTGAGAAGAGATCGTATGCTTTATACATGGTGCAAGAATTTTGTTCTTCAGATTAGACAACAGGTGAAAAACAATCTAGGAAACCATGAGCTTAAGTCTGAGATTTTGATCAAATGGTTAGTTTTTTTTTCTCATAACTGAAACAATTTCAATATTTTACAATTCTCGCTAAAAGGATCTAAGTCAACCGTTTTCCTAACGTTGACCATTAACTTAAATGTCCTCAGTACCAAATTATGTAAGAAAATATTGACCGAATATGGCGATCAATAACTGAAGCCAATGCCCTTATTTTCACTGATATATGGGTGAATATTAAAGGCCTACATTTTGCAGCCCTTCACTGAAAATGTGACGTTTCCATAAAAGTGAAAAAAAATTCGACGGGGACGTTAAACAACATACCACCAACCAACCTACTGATTTTCACTATGGGTTACACATTTTTCCTAATCAAGGTAGAAAGCTCATGGCCGGTTTCGAAACTGTAAAACTGCAGTGCAGATTGTTGCGGAAATATTTAATTGGTCCAAGTGGAGACCTTTGATAATTCAGGAAGTATGTATCAAGCATATTGATAAAATGTCATTTAGCTATCATATTAATCATGCATACATTGGAATGAGAATTTTAAGGACTGAAGAACGTCAACATATTTCAATTGATATATTCACTAGTATCTGATATCAATGGATTTGAGTTTGTTTTCATGTCTCATTGTGTGGTTTTTGTCTCCTTATATCGCATCTTCTAGCTCACAATTATGTGCAGGGTAAGTTTTTTTTTCATTAATCTATCACTATACAGATACACTATATTTTTCACCATTCATTAACCACATAACCATCAACCATATAAATATAATTTTATTGCAAATTCCAACATATCTTCTTCAATAAAACAATCTTGAGTAAGTCATTTCGTACGATTAACACGTAAAATGTTCACCAGTACACTCACATTAATTTACCAAATTTCAAAAACAGTAATCCAGGTAGTCAAACAGTGGAAATGTGATTCATTTTAAACATAGAATAAAAAGTTTTGTTATATTTCTATTTTAATCTAAATATAGAGTTATTTTCATGGATTAATCAAGTAACTGTTATGACGCAACAGCTCATTATGACGTCATTACCATATCAATTTGCTTTGTAACTTCGGCTATACTGTACACTGTATTTCTAATTATTGAAGTACAATATTTTTTTTCTTTTATATCAATGTTAATTGATATCAATTAAATATTAGAGAATGTTAATGACTTTTTTGTCCCGTCCTGAACACGTGTATTATACGATGTAAACTGCATTATATTGCACTAACATTATGGCGATTTTTTACTGATGGCATATTTAGTTTTTAACATCTTTGTTCGTCAAATGTTAGAAACGATGGAAGTATATACAGCATGTTGATACATGTTTTAAACAATTTCAGCCCTAACGGGAAAGTATGCTGTAGTGGATATGTATGGAATGAAGCACAAAATACCTGTACACGTCTGTATATATTATCATCTAAGTTAATACATAATAGCACGTTCATGATGTTTATATTCAAATAAATGTGTGGATTATCCGTGGATAACGATGGGATGCATGAAGGTAAATTGCAATGTTGATTTCCGCTTTTGATTATTTTATCTGCTTTCTGTAGGCTGCATGGATGGCTTTTATGATATTAACTGTAATATTCCTTGTCCATACCCATTATTCGGCTGGGATTGTCAATCAAAATGCATCTGTAGCAGTGAAGACTGTCACCACGCGTATGGGTGCAGGAGAACTCCACCAGGTGAGGAACAATTACTCATATTTCGCCTTTTTTTGCGAAATCATACTGTTTCAGAGTATTTCATATCCAATTTTACAGAATGTGCGCCTGGAAAGTATGGCGACTATTGTGAGTTATCCTTTCGTTACCCAAACTATGGAAATATATGTCAGTTGTTCTGTCATTGTGATGAAGCGTTCTGTGATCCTTCTAGTGTATGTGCAGGTTTATTGTATAGTGATCCTCAATTAAGCTTCAATGTGTTTAACATGGAACTTCTATTATATAAAAAACATTTTTCATTAAATGACTTGTAAATTATTAATACAAACTAGATTTTCTTTTCTTTGCAGAATATTATTCATCATTGCACAGCATTGAAATAACAACCATTCCTGCATCTGCTTCAAGTATGATTCATACCGGTAATTGTTTAGTTGATTTTGCAAGAATATAAGGATCTTTAATTAAAAGAGTCATCACATTATTTTTCATGTGGTAAGATAACATGCACGGTTTTTATCTTAACCTCCTGCACACTTTGATGTTTTCCTTCATACCGTAACAGAAGCTAGAAAAGAGGCTGCATCGAAATCTATCAACATCTCCCATATGCACAATATGCGTGCTCAAGAAAAGGAAGCCGTAAATGAAAGCTACCTTACACCTTTAATTGCTGGTATTTCCAGTCTTCTGATCGTTGCGGGGATGTTGCTGATCCTGTACGCAATGACGTATTCACATAAAGTCAGGTGTATAGTTCAAGGAGATACATTAAGTAAAAGCACACTTTGAAGTTATAGAACTTATGTCCCCCACGTTCAATCATGGGATATTTTCTTTGAACATGTATCTAAGAGTAAAAATGCAATAAAATAATCAAGTTTTGTATTATTTGGAATTCTTATATATACCAATAAAAAACAAAGAAACATATGGTACTAATTTTACTCTGAATCTCATCAAATAATTTTTCAAACATCTTTTTGGTAAAGAATGACTTATCTAATTACTCATTGTAACACCTGGTGCTGTTATTTACTGGATAAATATTAGACATAATCTGAGGACAATAGAACGTGTTTTCATAAAATCTTAAAACAGTCTCTGTAGCTCTCGTTTGTTGTAAGTCCCTATTCCACTTGTTTCAGGCACCAGTAGTTTATAAAATGAACGGCTTTTTTATATGTCATTGCATTGTTGTTATATGTAACCGTGTTTTGAGATTTGTCGCGTTCGAATGATGCTCAACACAACAATGCAATTGGATGAATAGAAGCAGATGTGTCATCATTTGGAAGAGATTGCAATGTTGCAAATAGCACCATATCTCGGCTTTTGAGCAGATATCAACACCATGGCTTAAACATGATCGTCATAGAGCAGGTATACCACACGTGAGGTCATCTGCACAGTATCACTTCATCTGGTTGCTTGATTTTCAACGATTCATAACATATACAAAAACTATCATTCCTGGGATTTGCAGAATGAAAAATGAAAAGGGTGGAGAGAACGAATACTGACCAATTTCAAAATTCTTATAAGGAATGCAAATTCAGAGTAGGGCAAACACGAACTCCTGTATACCAGAGGTGGGAATATGTGTCTAGGAGGAGTAATTACCCCCTATCAATAGGTCAAACTAGGCATCACCTTGATCGAGTAAATGAAGTAATCCATAATCAAATATGTGCTTAACTGGTATAAAACATGCCTGACAACATTTCACATAATGCCTGTGTGTAATGGTAAATTACATTGTTATAACGACCATGAATTTTCCAAAATGCAAACTTTAAACGAAAATGTTGAAACTCCTGCACCATCAACTTACATGTTAGTAGCCTGAGTCTAATTTTTGTAAAACAATGATCATACGCCGAACAAACTCTTGTGTATCAAATCAGCTGAGAAACATAAACACTATGTGCAGGTGATAATAGAATATTGCTACATCAATATCGGAAGTTAACAATGAGGAAGCTGAAATCATACCGTTTCTCATAAAGTCGAATTGTTGTTTTGCCGTTCATATCCATTTTTAATAAAATATCTAAGTATGAAGCAGATGTCGAGGACTCTGTTGTGTTTTTTTTATCTCGAGTTTGCCGGGATGAAAGGCGAAGATAACAATTAGTGATTAATCTCATAACTCCCACATGGAATATAAAATACAAAGTTGGTCAAACACGGTCTCAGGATATACCAAAGGTGGGATCAGGTGCCTAGGATATATATGTGCAGTTTTGTTTCGCAGTTGATAGCAGTCAAAGATTGTGTGTGTTCACTACATTTTAATGACAAAGTGTTGCATTCAGTGTTCATTTCATTTTGATCCATTATATTCAGTGTTCAGTAAATTCATTTGAGTATTATATTCAGTGCTCACTACATTTCGATTACCATTATATCTAGCGTTCACTACACTTTCATTACTGATTATCATATTAAATGTTCACCAACAATGATGAATGTCTACTATATTCATTTTATATTTTGAGCCCCGATCCTCTCATGACCGTGTCCAACCTATGACGTAAATAAAGGTAATGATTGCTCCTTCGTCAAATGGAAGTAATCACGGGTCTTTTGGATATGACCTCCAATACGGACCCCGTGTCACAGTAGGCCCTGATATGGTAGATGTCCTTCAGTGCTACAATTCTGAGCGCTTAGCATAGATCTAAATTTGCGGTACTTCACCTACAGGTGGTAATATCTCAATGTGAGTGAACAATTCTCAACGGAACGTAAACGACAACCAAAAAAACCCCACCAACACCATGTACTTTTATTTCAATTCTGTGTGCGTTCAAATTAAACCATTGACGTCAATCATGTTTTAAGTCTGATTGTATAGATATTTGCTCATACAATGATTTAAATCAGACCCTAAATCTAATTCTATAAATTTGTGTTCAGATGACAACATTGAAGTCATATCAAACTTTTAAACATTACTATATAGAAGATCAAACCACTAGAGTCAAATCAGACTTTAAATGTGGTTAAAACTTCATTGTTAACAGATTACAGTCCATATGTTAATTGGAAAGCTACTGTTGACAGTAAGATTATTTAATGTATCAAAAATATGTCTTACTGTGTCCACATTTTTTTCCAATCTTTTCAACCGTTTAATTCTAACTGACAATCTTTATATACAACATATACAGGCGTGCTTGTTGTGGGCAAATATGAGTTACCTATCATGATTTATCCATTTCCGTAAATTATCACGGTATTGTTTCTATTTATAAATATCTGCAGCTAAATTCAATGCAACGTGTTTTTCAATCAGCATAACCTATGCTTAAGTGTTTTTAAACAGATGTATCTTTCGCTCTTGTCTGAATCAAAACTGGACAGATTCCTTCAAACGTGAAAAGCTGGCAAACCATCATCAAACCTTAAATGTATGATAATACAATTCATGAGATTTCCTCAGATTTGTATTGCTTATAGGAGTTATGATCTTTATCACTGCTCGTTATCTCCGCCTTTAATATAATATCTTTGCAATGTATATGCATAATTGACAATTCTAAGAAATAGTAGAAACGTGCATTTGTCTAAATTAGTCAATCGTCTCTTTCATTATTCTTTGGTTTGATCAGCAAAGCGCCATTTTGACGAAACACACCTAGAAATCTTAGGAAAAACAATGCCGCTCCAACAGCAAAGGATTAACTCGAGTGAAAAACTACATTGATTGACTACAGTAATTTTCAGCTTTGTTAAGTTAAACATTCGATATTTTTAAGTATTCTTCTTAGTTCTGCGTATGTACTGCGTTTAGATAAAGTTGTTTCGTATGCTCATGTTTCAATTCGGAAATAATCTATTCAATATTGTATCTTATTATGATGTACATTATTTACCATATCACGGAAATGGATTTTACTCCATCGCCCTCTTGTTTCATAGTTAATTCGACAAATAATAAACTATATTGTCAATACCTGAAGTGCAACGGTTGTTGTACGACAAATCCCAAAACATAATGAACACTTAAACACGAAGTAATTTTAGACGTGAAGTGATAATATGACTGATAAGAAATTAATCAATGCCATGGGTTAAATTAATTTCAATTCCGAAGTTGTATCTTACAATGAAGGGAGATACATGTACCATAACATAAGCGATGTCCAAGCTTTCTCTAGCGGAGTTCATGTTGAAATGGTATGCTGAAATAGCATTATAGACGTAGTTCTAAAACTAAAAAATGAGGATTATCGTATAGATTTTTTTGAATTACCAAACAATTCATGGCAAAACTAATATCACGCTACTTTAACTACTAACGAAGAAAGCCTTAAAATTTCTAGATCCAGAACAAAAGGTTTGCCTGAAATGTATACACTTTTAATTTGATGATAATATTTAGAAACATTTATCGATTGACAAATAAAGATATCTAAATCAATCGCCATATATTTCGAATATTGGAATACTTTGTATGAATGCAGTATTTATACGTCTATGCTGAGCAGAAATAACACTGACCCCATGCCCGAAAGCGACAATTGTGTAAACTGAATCGAAAATATTGGTAAGTTGATGTTATACTGTTTTAAGTAATCCCGTTGAAAGAGAGCATTTTGTAAAATCAATGGCTCTTAAAATGATCTAAATTGTAAATACAACCTGAAATTAGCTCAAGCGATGTCTGTCGTGTTTCATTCCAATTTATGTGCACTTATTTACTCACTTCTTTTGATTACGGATTTCTACGTTTACTTCATCAAGATAGAGAATTCATGGCAGATTTTAGATATTTCAAACCACAGTAAAGATTGGAACGGAAATTTTAAATTCGCCCAAAGTGAAGGCCATTGACAATTTAGGAAGTATGTATATTGTATATCGCTAAAATATCATTGTAGCTGTCATATTGAAGATGCATACAGGGGAACAAGAATTTTTCAAAAGAACATCAACATACATCCCTTGATACAATCACTAGTATCTGACATCAATGGATTTTTTTTTCATGTTTCTTTTTGTGGTTTCTGTCTCCTTATATTACGTATTCTGCCTCTGAGTTATGTCCCAGGTAAGTTTTTTCTTCATTCATTTCCAACAATAATGCGCAGTACAACATCTTTAAATCAAACAGTTATGAATCAGTCATATTCTAGGATTAGTGCGTCAAATGTTCACCACTAAAATCACATCAATTTACCAATATGTTCTTTAAATTACCAATCTGTTTTTACAACATTTCCTGACGATAAGAATGGCAAGATACATGCAATAGAAATGTAGTGGTAAAGTTACAAAATTTCGTTGTATCTGCACATAACACTGTGTGTATATATCATCAAAACAAACATTATACAGCACTGTAAATATGTTTATACTCTCACAACTTCAGAATTGCTGTTCAAATCTCTAAACGACAGTAACTTTATTGTTGACAACTTTGGTTTCAAATACTCATGCATCATCATTCATAATTCAAGAAACATGCCTTGATTTCTTCAAATTTCAAGATGTCTTTGCAATGTCTGTAGAAAAAGCGTCTTTTACGTAAATTTCAACCGAAAGACAAACTTCACCGGGCTATTTTTAGTCACGAAATAATCAATGGAGTCAAACCATGGAAATGTGATTTATTCTAAACATAGAATAAGAATAGTTGCGTTATATTTCTATTTTACTCTAAATATAGAGGTTTTGCATGCATTTACTAACATGGATTGATCAAGTACCTATCGTGATGCAACAGCTCATTATGACGTCATTTCCATACCAATTTGTTTTGTAACCAATAACAATACTGTCTACTGTACTTCTAATGATCCACGTACGATTTATGTGTCATTTTATTTCAGTGTTGATGATATCGATAAAATGTTAGAAGATATTAATGTCTTTTTATTCCGTCCTAAACACGTGTCTTATGTGATGTAAACTGCATTGCATTACACTTACATTGTAATGATTCTTGACTAATGGCATATTTAGCTTTTAACATCTTTGTTTGTCAAATATTAGAAACTATGAAAGTAGATACAATATTTTGATACAAAGTGTTTTAAACAATTTCAGTTCTGACGAGAAATTTTGCTGTTATGGATATACATGGAATGAAGCACAAAATAACTATACACGTGTGTATATATTAGTATTCAAGTTAATGCATAATAGGAAGCTCATAATAGAAATTATATTCAAACATATATGTATATTATTCGTGGATTACAACGGGATGTATGAAGGTAAATTACAATGTTGATTATTTTTATAAATAAGCAATATCTTTTCTGCTTTTCTGTAGGTTGCATGGATGGCTTTTTTGGTATAAACTGTACTACACTTTGTCCAAAACCATACTTTGGCTCGACTTGTCTACTAAAATGCATGTGCAGCAGTGAAAACTGTCACCACGTTTACGGATGCAAGATAATTCCATCAGGTGAGGAACAATTACTCACATTTAACTTTTGTCTTGCCGAAGAGAGGCATTATCTGTTTCAGATTACGTCATATCCAATTTTACAGAATGTGCGACTGGAAAGTATGGCGACTATTGTGAGTTCTCTTGTCGTTACCCAAACTATGGAAATCGATGCCAGTTGTTCTGTCTTTGTAATGAAGCGTTCTGTGATCCTTCTAGTGGATGTGCAGGTCTATTGTATAGTCATCCACAATTCAGCTTCAATGTGTTCATGTTCTATTCACATTCCCTTAAAGATAAAACTTCTATTATGTAAGAAACACCTAATGAAACGTCTTGAACACGATTAAAAAAAACTAGATCGTCTTTTGTTTGTAGAAGATTATTCATCATTGCACAGCATTGAAATATCAACCGTACCTGTATCTGCTTCAAGTACAATTTATACCGGTAATGTTTTAGATATCCTTGCAAGAATACACTGAACTTTAATTAAAAGACTCATCACATCAGTTTTCTTGTGTACAGTTTATATCTTAGCCTCATAAACACTTTGATTTTCCATTTTATAAGTTTTTCTTTATATCATAACAGAGGTTACAACAGAGGCTGCACTGAAATCTACCAACATCCCCAATACGGACACAATTTGTGCCGAAGAAAGGGGAAATGTAAATGAAAGCAATTCTACATCTTTAATTGCTGGTATTATCAGTCTTCTGATCCTTGCGGGAATTTTGCTGACCCTGTATGCAATGGCGTATTTTCATAAAAGTCGCATGTATAGTTCAAGAAGATACAGCGAGTAAAAGCACACTTTGAAATTATGAAACTTACGACACCTGCGTTCAATCAATATATGACTGCATGAAATATTTTTTTCTTTACATGTATCTAACAAAAGTAACAATGCAATACAAGACTCAAGTTTTGTATTATTCGATATTATCTATACCGATCAAAAACAAAGAATCGCACATTGAAGATACATTATTTGTCGAAATGCGCATCTGGTGCATCAAAATTGGTACCGTATAAGTTTTACATTATGACCCCTGCGTCGAGGCCCCAAGGGTCTTTACAGCCCAGTAGCTAAGTACTTCGTTACTAGCTTGAAAATATGGATGTATATTTAATTGTTATTATAAAATGTAGAAATTCATTTCAAAATTAAGGATTATCTCCCTCACGCATAGCTCTTATCCTTAGACGAATTTGACTCCACTTTTTTGGCACACTGTTTTTCCCTATAATAGCTCTAGAACTTCATTGTTATTTCGGATTTCAAACATTTCGCTTGAGCATCACTGAACAGACATTATTTGTCGAAATGTGCATCTGGTGCATAATAAATTGGTACCGTATAAGTTTTACATTATGACCCCTGCGTCGAGGCCTCTGCTGGTGGACTGTTAGTCCCCGGGAGTCTTTACAGACCAGTAGCTAAGTACTTCGTTACTAGCTTGAAAATACGGATGTATATTTGGTTGCTGTTGTAAAATCTAGAAATTCATTTCAAAATTCAGGATCGTCACCATCACTCATAGCTCTTATCCTTCGACGAATTTGACTCCACTTTTTGGCACACTGTTTTTCCCTATAGTAGCTCAAAAACTTCATTGTTATTTCGGATTTCAAACATTTCGGTTGAGCATCACTCAAGAGACATTATTTGTCGAAATGCGCATCTGGTGCACAAACATTGGTACCGTATAAGTTTTACATTGATAGATTCCTTGATCTTAGCATTCATACGAAGTTGAAATTAACATTTTAGCGGTTTATATCAATGTTTCTCTCTTCCACTAAGCTGGACTGAAAATGGTCTCGGGATTGTGACTTAAATAAGAAACTAGAAGCTTCACTATCCACACGTCAGTAAACAGAGTGAAAAAGAAATAAAAAGGTCCTCCTATACGACTTTTATGCTATTTTTCTTGTCGCCTGTTGTCAGTGATTATTTACAGAAGAAATTTAAATTCACCTGTTCTTTCAGGACTTATCTACTGATCCTCTCCTCCAATATTTTAATAATTATGTCTATGGAGTGTGCAGTACGTTTGGTTAACACGATGGAGATTTTTACATTTATGTAGCAAACAGCCGCTGAAGTCAAAGTGAACGTCTCAGAAAATATGTTCTAATCTACAGTAACATAGTCCTAGGCGTGATTTCAGTCATTCAATTTACAGTTTATATCCATATTTGTCTATTCTGCTGTGCTGGATTGAAAATGGTATCTCGATTGCGATAAACTAGTAGCTTCAATATGTCATTTAACAGAGTGAAAAGGAAATAAAGCCTATCGATACGAACTTTTCGTTATTTTTCTTGTCGTCTGTTAACAATAATTACTTGCAAAATAAATCTAAAGAACATTTTTCTTTCAGGGTTTATCTTCTGATCCTCTCCGCAAGTAAGACCGATATCAATATGTTGGTGCTACAAATCGAAATAAAATGATTTTTTACGAGCTCTGATGCATTGTTAATATCATCGGATGTAGCGGGGATTACGTTCCCACGTGTACACGGTTTTCAGGTTTCGATTGTTTGTTTGCATTTCTCTTCATATCCCTTTCCCCGGAAATATACTAAACTTCTGAAAATGAAAAAAAACTCATATTTGCCAGAAATTGTAAGGGATCAATTTGTCTTGTTATAAATAAAACCAATGAAAATAGATATAAACAATTTTGCAAACTTGAGAACTTGATACCAAGGAATGTAATTAAGACACCCAAAATATACGTATATACTAGTACTTTTTGGCACATTGATTTTGACTGCGGATACCCTGTTTACCTGATCAGGATATAGGTCTCACGGCAGGTGTGACCGGTCGACAGGGAATGTTTATTCCTCCTAGGCAACTGATCCCACCTCTGGTGTGTCCAGGGGTCCGTGTTTGCCCGACTATCAATTTTGTATTGTTTATAGGAGTTATGATATAGATCACTGTTCGTTATCTTTGCCTTTCATTCTAATTATGTCCATGTCATCTCCAAACAAGAGTATATCCAATAAGAATTTAAGTATACCTACAATTCGAGAAACTACATCAACAAGCTATTTGTAATAAAATTAAACATTCTAACACTTTATTTCAAAGAAAATAGTACGAGAATCAACTACATATGTAAAACTCATTTCTTCAAAGTGCTTGGTCTGTGAGAAATTTATCATTAATTACATAAGCCTAGATTGAGGCCTTTGCAAATTTTACTGAATACGCGATTCTATTCTATTTCTCTTTTTTATTTCAAAGATAAATATAAAGAATCACTACTTAGTTCTTTAAAAAAAAAATCTTCCCCATTATAAATCCATGACGTAATACATTGACATATCCAGAAATTTATTAAGGGGGTATTAGTAAACGGGTGGACGTCTGAGGAGTGTTTTGTGACCCCAGTGGGTTCAGAACAAAATTCTGATGGAGACTCAGAGGCAAAACTCCCTGAATCAATTACTTCTGAAAAAAGAAGACGCATATATTTCAGAGTTTTTGGACGTGTTTCTATAAATAGGAGTGAGTGTACCTAACCATTATTAAAATTTCAAAGTATTGCATGTTTGTATACTACTAGTGAATGATACATTTCCGTCAAATCTTTGAAAATAACTAGTTTCAACGTAAATGGGGATTTTTTTTTTTATTTTTATAGGAATAGTTCCTGGATAGAATGACATGTTCCGATATCATTAATTATTGACATTTGAGATATATATATATATATATATATATATATATATATATATATATATATATATAGTCAGCTGTTTGACAGCTGAAAAGCTTTAGAATGTGCTATATATATATATATATATATATATATATATATGTATGTATATATATATATATCTATATATATATATATATATATATATATATATATATATATATATATATAGATATATATCTATATCTATATTTATATATATATAAGGAAGCTATAAATTATAAATTTCAGAGCAATATCTGTATCTCTAACGAAAAAAGTTCGGAAAACTGTTTGACCTACTTATAGTCGTAAATTAGGTCAAGGATGGACCAATCCAGCTGTAATGCAAATTCACTCTTACAATTCTTAGGGGTGATATTGTGACCAAAATTCAAAGTTGTACTTGCATCTGTTATGGAAAAAAGGCCGGAAAACATGAGGACGGACGGACGTCCAGCCAGCCAGACGGACGGACGCACGGACAGCGCCATAACATTAATACGTCTAATGACGGGCGTATAAAAACTCCGCTTCAAATTGTTTAATGGCTTGATGCAATATCATACACGCGTTGTACTTTGTTTGTACACTACCAATATGTATCCTGACTCAAACGCTTACCACGTGAGTGGATTTTGTTAATAGATGGTTAACTAATAATATGAAGTGTGATGTATGTTCTCATTCGACTGTATGTTTCTTAATAGGATGCGTTCTCTCTCTCTCTATCTCTCTCTCTCTCTCTCTCTCTCTCTCTCTCTCTCTCTCTCTCTCTCTCTCTCTCTCTCTCTCCGTGGTCAAGTGGTTAGAGCATCGCGCTCAAATTCACACTGCCTATCAGATCTGTCGGCGCGGGTTTGAATCCCGTTCTCGTCTGTAAGAGAGAAAGTTTCCCAGTTTACTTTCGAAAGGTACATTGTATATGGGGTCTCTTTTCCACTAATAAAAAACTTGGCGCCACCATCTAACTGAAAATTGTTCAGTGTGGCGGAAATCTCTCTCTCTCTCTCTCTCTCTCTCTCTCTCTCTCTCTCTCTCTCTCTCTCTTGTAATGTCATTTATTTATCGTGCTAGTTTCCTAGATATTAGCAATCATACGAGGTGCAAACTATGGAATATGACGCTGAAGAAATGCACAAGTAAGTATAACATCTAGTGAAAGTCAAACCAAGGCTGGAGGCCTGTATATTATACCATTGTTATAACTAAGGCAATGTCATATATCACTGGCAATTAGTTTCACTTTAGAATTATAGATTTATCTTAGGCCATGAATGAAAGTCATATTAAAAATTAGCCTTTTTTATGTTTAGAATGCGATGTAGGGTTACAAGGTGACTACTGTTATCCTAACTACAGAAATCAATGTATAATGTGGTGTAACTGTGAGCAATGGAACTGTAGTTTTGTTATTAGATGTGGGGATAATCCTGTGACCATTATACATAATCCACAAATAAATACAGTAGGCGTCAAGCTCCTTTACTTTCCAGATGAAAGGTGAATATAACGAACAGTTATCAATTTCATAACTCCTACAAGCAATACAAAATAGATAGTTGGGCAAACACGGATCACTGGGCACACCAGAGGTGGGATCAGGTGCCTAAGAGGAGTAAACATCCCCTGTTGACCGGTAACACCGATATCAATCTAATTATTTTAACTATGAATCTCGATATATTTCAGATGGGTCTCCAACGATTTCAACAAGCACAACGATTTCACCAAGCACTACAAAAACTTCTTTTACCAAGTAACTGCTTATCGTGTAAAACATATAAAAATACGTAACATGATTCTGCTTTCCAGCATGTCGCTCTGGATACACCGGGTCTGACTGTGAATTATCATGTAGGTATCCAGGTTACGGGGTCAGATGTCAGTTACAGTGTGAATGCGAATCTTTGTCATCACGTAAATGGATGTGAAAGTCAGCAATGTCAAGCAGTAATTTTCTTGTTGAAATTGAAATTCACAATATTGATGATAACGAGCACAGGTTTAATCATATATCTAAGATGACTAATAGTTCCATTTCAAACAGCTCTCACACATTTGGTATACAACTCATTCAAGTCAATCTATCAAAAATTGTACTTCCCATAAAATGTGTAGACTTTTAGAACACCATTATATGGTGTTTATTTTGTCACTGTTATTATTTCAAAGAACAGAGTATCTTATCAGTTTCAATTACCAAATGTAATCAACTAGTAACCATAGAAACTGCAATAAGTAGTATGTTTGCTATATATTATAACAGTTATATACCAGTGCGGCAAATTATAAGCAATATAAATTGAACATAGTGTGAAAATCAATTCTTTTCAAATAGTCATATTGTATTTGTTTAAATATAATTAGTGATTGTAAATAGAAATATGGTTTTAATTTTTGTATTCATACCCACCATATAAATTTTAAAAACTACAGAGCGACAGAACCTCCAAATTAGAATTGGAAATTTCAATAAGTATATCCATGTTATAAACCTCAATTTCATTAAAATTGTACAATTTTAATTTATGTAGCCTACAGCCACTACGGTTAGAGTGAGCATCTCAGAATATATGTTATAATCTACAGTGCCATGGTACAAGGCATGGTTGCAGTCATTCAATTTATCATTTACATTGTTCTTCTAATATGTCATTACTTATAGAATAAGCCTAATACAGTCATAGACGTAGTTCTAAAACTTAGAAATGAGGATAACCGTATATTATCAATTTGCAAACAATTCATGGTAAAAATCATATCGCATTTAACATATAAGATATTTAAGATATCGGGCTCACGGTTGGTGTGACCGGTCAACAGAGGATGCTTACTCCTCCTAGGCACCTGACCCCACCCCTGGTATGTCCAGGGGTCCGTCTTTGCCCAACTATCTATTTTGTATTGCTTACAGGAGTTATGAGATTGATCACTGTTCGTTATCTTCGCCTTTCATCAGCCCCCGTGAATGCTATCTTCGTTGAGGGGTTAAAGTATAATATTGTTTTGTTGTTTTGTTGTTCATACCGTATACGAGACAGTTTGGAACAATATATATTTGTAACGAACAAACCCTTAAAATGTCTAGATCCAGGAAAACAAGGTTTGCCTGAAATATATTCTCTTTCAATTTGATGATAATATTTAGGAAAGTCTGTCGATTGACAAATAAAGATATTTAAATTAATCGCCATATATTTCGAATATTGGAATAATTGGTATGAATGTGTTTGCCCAACTATCTATTTTGTATTGCTTATAGGAGTTATGATATTGATTATTGTTCGTTATCTTCACCTTTATATTAGTTATGAAATTGATCACTGTTCGTTATCTTCACTTTTATAGGAGTTATGAGATTGATCACTGTTCGTTATCTTCACTTTTATAGGAGTTATGAGATTGCTCAATGTTCGTTATCTTCACCTTTCATGAATGCAGCATTCATACGTCACTACTGAGAAGGAATAACACTGATTCCATGACTGAGAGTGACTATTTTGTAAACTGAATCAGGTTTCTGAAAATATTGGTAAGCTGATGTTACACTGGTTTCAATAATCCCGTTTAAAGTGAGCATTTCGTAAAATGAATGGTTCTTAAAATCATCTAATTTGTAAATACAACCTGGCTTTAGCTTAGAAGATGTCTGGCGTGTTTCATATCAATTTTTGAGCGATTATTTACTCGTTTCTTTTTACTACGGATTGCTACTTTATCTCGTCAAGATAAAGGGCTCACTGCAAGTTTTGAATTTGTCAAACTGCTGTAAAGATTGATACGGAGATATTCAATTGCCCCTAGTGAAGACCTTTGTCAATTCAGGAAGTATGTATATAGTATACCACTAAAATATCATTTTAGCTATCATATTGATGCTATATACATAGGAATGAGGTTTATAAATACAGAACAACATCAACATATTTCAATGGATACAATCACTAGTATATGATATCAATGGATTTTAATTTGTGTGGATGTCTCCTTTTGTGGTTTTTGTCTCCTTATATCAGGTCTTCTGCCTCCCAATTATGTGAAGGGTAAGTGCTTTCCATTCATTCTCCACAATATTGCGTAGTACAACATGTTTTTAATACAAAAACAATGAGTCATCATTTATGTAAGATTATTATATCAACTATTCACCAGTACAATCACATCAATTTACTAAAGTCTTCTTTAAGATTTGCTGACAGTAACAATAACAAGATACATGCAATAGAAATGTACTAGTAAAGTTATTTCATTTTCGTTGTATATGCACATAACTGTGCGTGGACATGTATACATTATCAAAACAAACGTTATACACCATTGTAAATCTGTTTATTCTCTCACAACTTCAGAATTGATGTGCAAATCTCTAAAACACAGTAACTGTATGTCTACTTGATTGTCGACAACTTTGATTTCAAATACTCATGCATCATTCTTCACAATTCAAGGAACATACCTTGATTTCTTCAAATTTCAAGATGCCTTTGCCATGTCTGTAGTAAACGCTTCTTTTGCGCAGATTTCAACCGAAAGACAAACTTCCCCGTGTTAGTTTTAGTCCTGAAACAATCAATGTAGTCAAACTATGGAAATGTGATTTATTTTAAACATAGAATAAAAACAGTTCTGCTATATTTCTAAATATAAATTTTTTCGCATGCATTTACTAATATGGATTGAGCAAGTAACTCCCATGACACGGCAGCTCATTATGATGTCATTACCATACCAATTTCTTTTGTAACTTTAGATATACTATCTACTGTATTTCTAATTATTGACACACGATATACATGTATGCATTATTGTTTACCAATGTTCATAATATCGATAAAATGTTAGAAAATTTTGATATATATTTGTTCCGTTATGAACAAATGTCTTATGCGATGTAAATTGCATTGTATTGCATTTACATGTACATGATAACGATTCTTGACTAATGGCATATTTAACTTTTAACATTTTTTGTTCGTCAAATGTTAGAAACAATCAAAATAAATACAGTATTTTGATATGATTTGTTTTTAAACAATTTCAGTCCTGACGGGAAAGTATGCTGTTGGGGATATGTATGGAATGAAGTACAACACACTTGCACACGTGTGTATATACTAGCATCCAAGTTATCACGTAGTAGCACGTTCATAACGGAAATTATAATCAAACATATTTGTATATTACTCATGGATAACGACGGAATGCATGATGATAACTTGCAATGTTCATTACCGTTGATGATTACATTTATAAATAAGCAATATCTTTTCTGCTTTTATGTAGGTTGTATGGATGACTTTTACGGTAGGGACTGTTCTATACCTTGTCCATACCCATTATTTGGCTTGGGTTGTCAATTAATATGCACATGCAGCAGTGAAGTCTGTCAACACGTTTCCGGGTGCAGGATAACTCCATCAGGTGAGGAACAATTACTAACACTTAGCTTTTGTCTTGCCGAAGAAAGGCATTATCTGTTTCAAATTATCCCATATTCAATTTTACCAAATGTGCGCCTGGAAAGTATGACGACTATTGTGAGTTATCTTGTCGTTACTCAAACTATGGAAATATATGTCAGTTGGTCTGTCATTGTGATGAAGTGTCCTGTGATCCTTCACGAGGATGTGCAGGTTTATTGTATAGGAATTATCAATCTAGTTTCAAAGTGTTTAACATAAAACTTCTATTTTATAAGAAACATTTTTCATTAAATGACTTGCAAATGATTAACAGAAACTAGATTTTCTTTTCTTTACAGAAGATTATTCATTATTGCACAGCAGTGAAATATCAACCATTCCTGCATCTGCTTCAAGTATGATTCATACCGGTAATTGTTTAGTTGATTTTGCAAGAATATAAGGATCTTTAATTAAAAGAGTCATCACATTATTTTTCATGTGTACATATAACATGTACGGTTTATATCTTAACCTCCTGTACACTTTGATTTTTTTCTTCATACCGTAATAGAAACTACAAAAGAGGTTGCATCGAAATCTATAAACATCTCCCATATGCACAATATGCGTGCTCAAGAAAAGGAAGCCGTAAATGAAAGCTATCTTACACCTTTAATTGCTGGTATCATCAGTTTTCTGATCGTTGCGGGAATGTTGCTGATCCTGTACGCAATGACGTATTCACATAAAGTCAGGCGTATAGTTCAAGGAGATACATCAAGTAAAAGCACACTTTGAAGTTATAGAACTTACGTCGCCCACGTTCAATCAAAATATGACCGCATTGGATCTTTTCTCTGAACATGTATTTAAAACAGTAACGATGCAATAAAAGACTCAAGTTTTGTATTATTCGCAATTCTTATCTATACCCATAAAAAAAGAAACGCATAGTACTAATTTTACACTGAATCTCATCAAATAATTGTTCAAATATCTTTTTTGGTAAAGAATGAATGTTCTAATGACTCATTGTAACATATAATGCTGTTATTTACTAGATAAATATTTGATATAATTTGAGGACAATAGAACGTGTTTTCATAAAATCTTAAAACAGTCTCTGTAACTCTCGAATGTTGTACGTCCCTATTCCACGTGTTTCAGGCACCAATAGTCAAATCAACGGTTTTTCTATATTTCATTCCAGTGTCGTTAAACGTAACCGCTTTTTTAAGAGTCGTCGCGTCTGAATGATTTTCAATGAAGCGATGCAATTAGATTCAAGTCAGCATTTTGCAAATTCTATGGTCGTTATAACGATCTAGTTCGTCAATACAATCTCTCTTTGTATCAAATGCTGTCTGACGTGTTTCATACCGATTGTTAGGCCGTTCTTAGCACACTGATTTTGACTAAGGATAACTCTGTTTATCTGATCAGAATATAGGACTTACGACGTGTGTGACCAGTCGACAGGGGATGCTTATGTCTCCTAGGCACCTGAACCCACCTCTGGTGTATCCAGGGGTCTGTGTTTGCCCAACTATCTATTTTTTATTGCTTATATGAGTTATGAGATCGATCACCGTTCGTTATCTTCACCTTTCATGAAAAGAAGCAGGCGTGTCATAATTTACAGTTGCAAGAGATTTCAATATTGCACAAAACATCATATATCGCCTTTGGAGCAGATATCAACACCATGGTTCAACAAATGATCGTCATTTAGCAGGTATACCAAAGGTGAGTTCATCAGCACAGTATCACTTCATCTGGTTGCTTCATTGTCATTGATTCACATCAGCACCCTATACAACAACTATCATTCAAAATGAAAAGATGAAGATAACGAATAGTGACGAATCTCAAATCTCTTAAGAATACAAATTCAGAGTTGGTCAAGCACGGATCCATCGAGACATATGAGGTGAGAGGAGGTGCTAAGGAGGAGTAAGCACCCCCTGTTGATCGCTCACATCAGCCATTTTCTTGATCGGGTAGTCGAAGTAATCCTTAGTCAAATCCGTGTTTAAATCACGACATCAATTTGTATAAAACATTCTTGACCTCATTTAAATAATAAAAATAATAATAATAATAGCCTTTTTATTTTCCTGGATAACACAATTTAGCATATAGCTAGTTTCCATTGTGGTCCTGCATTAAAACATATACACAAACATAAAATTAACCTATAAAATTAGTATCTAAACATGAATACGATATAAAAGGAAAAGGGGGAAAATATAGCATAAGACACCTATGGTTGTTATAACGATCTAGTTCGTCAATACAACCTATCACTGGGTCAAATGCTGTCTGACGTGTTTCATACCGATTGTTAAGCCGTTCTTGGCACACTGATTTTGACTGCGGATAATTCCGTTTACCTGAACAGGATATGGGGCTCACGGCGGGTATGACCGGTCGACAAGGGATGCTTACTCGTCCTAGGCACCTGGTCCCACCTCTGGTGTGTCCAGGGGTCCGTGTTTGCCCAACTATCTATTTTGTATTGCTTGTAGGAGTTATGAGATTGATCACTGTTCGTTATCTTCACCTTTCATATACGAGGTAAAATGAAACATTTCCATTACATTAATTCAGGTTCTACCAAAGTCATTGCTGAGATCAAAGACGTATTCTCTAAAAAGATACTGGTTAATCGGTGATAGATATTAAAATTCCTAAAGAAAACTAAATATATGACTTCGAAATGTACTACTTATTTAAAAAAGTAATGCCGCTTTCATGTCTTCCAACTGCTTAGACGTTGTATATTAACTTAAAACAGTCAAGCGTTCGCTTTGTAAGCGGGTGGTCATGAGTTGGAATCCCGTTTGCGACAGGCCGTGTCAAACCTAAGACGTAAATATAGGTAGCGATTGATCCTTCGTTAAACGCCCGGTATTTAAACGTGAGAATCATGGGGATTATTTCAGCTTCTTCATCGTCAACTTCATATATCTATGTAGCAATATCCTTTTATCACCTACATATCGTGGTTATATATCTCAACTGATTTCATACGCAAAAGCTTGTTCTCTATATGGTCAGTTTTTAAATCCGGGGAGACTACTGACAAACAAGTTCATGTTCCAAGGGTTTGAAGAGACGTGTTTAAAGTCAGCATTTCACAAATTCTATGATCGTGATAACAAGACTGTTGAAACCCCATCACCATCAACTTAGATATATCGACGACGTATTATCAATTAACAATGACAATTTTTATTCATATGTCGATTCGTTATATCCCTGTGAACTCAAAATAAAAGACACCACAGAGTCCTCCACATCCGCTTTGTACTAAGACATTACATTGAAAATAAATATCAACAGCAAACTAACATCTTGACTTCATGACAAACGGAATTATTTCAGCTTCTCCATCGTCAACTTCTAATATCTATGTAGCAATATTCCATCATCACCTATATCTGGTGTTTATACCTCTCAAATGATTCGATACGCAATATTTTCTTCGGGGTATGATCTTTTTTTTTCCTTTGTTAAATCGAGGCAGCCTACTCACATAAAAGATCGATGTTACAGGGGGTTCAACAGTCTCGTTTAATGTCAGCATTTTAAATTATATGGTCGTTGTAATTATCTAGTTTACCAAAACCACCTATATTTTGGTCAAATGCTGTCTGGTGTGTTTGTTACCGATTTTGAGACAGTTCTTGGCACATTGATTTTAAGTACAGGTTATTGTGTTACAATCATTTGAAGTAATTTAGTTTTTATTTAATAGCCTGTATTGACCTTCATTTCTATTATCCTTTGAGACACCTCAATTTCATGGTCAAGGTTGATTTGCATGACGATACCCAGCCTTACTCGGGAAGCGCACGTTTTTCTTACACCCGGTTTTGTTCCACATTGATATGAAAGGTAGATTAGGTTTTCGTGATAACTGAATCTCCAGTAAGGGTAAGTGAAATTACATTATACAGTCTACTGTAATAAGTAGTTTATTAAAATTGTACGTATTTAACTTGTTCTTTATCACATCATTTAGAAACAATGTTCTGTAGTAGTTAGTGTGTTCCTACTGTATGCGGTAGTTTTGCCACGTGCACATGCTGTGAATAGTAGTGTCTTTTAAAATATCAATGCGTTTTCTTAATGGTGTTACATTACTTTGCTTTGATGTACGAAACGGCTTATAACAGTTAAGCTTTAGTAATATTAATATTTGTTTCTTTGTATACTTATATATTGTATAGCAGTCCAGTTGGGTATTTTGCATTATTACGTTTGAACAAAATTGTTGAAAGTTTCCCTCTGTGACTGCATGAATTTGTTGCGAAAGCTACCATAGAATTTGCAAAATGCTGACTTTAAATGAGACTGTTGACATCCCTGTACAATGAACTTGCTTGTTGGTAGCCTGTCTTGATTTACATCCTGACCATACGCAGCACAAGCTCTTGCTCATCGAATCAGTTGAGAGATATAAACACCATATGCAGGTGATAGAGTTTTCTGGAATTAATTTTCACCTTTATGAATTTAAAAGGCAACGAAATGATTTAATCTATCTATTTAGCAAAGGAAAACTGCAAATGACATTTTATTAACTACCGATTGTTAAACTTTATATCATTATACAAGAGATACATATACCCTTGTCCTTCCTATCAATTAGATGACGCTTACTGCTTAAGAGCTATGTTGCAGTACTTTGGAAAATATGTATATTTTTAAAAATGAAATTCTATGGCCCGCGGTTTAATATTCAAACTTCTTTATAACACATTTCCTTGAAAACACACAAATACATTTGTTTTCATCAAACTGAAAGTTTGAAAATATCTGAACTGACAGCTGTTTCCACACTAAGATAAAATAAATATATTGTTGGGCTTAGAAAGACAATTCTTAGATTTATCATTAAAGTGGACGGTGAATACAGTCACTCTAGCACTGAATGTGGCAGAGCATGATATTTTCAATTCAATTCATTATGTCGCTAACACAAATCAGTTGACGCTTCTACCATCGCCGATCGATTGATATCCCGATTCATGTATATGTATCTTTGGATTTGAAAAGTTAACGCAACTGTTATATAATGCACAAAAGCCGCAACTTCAAAGGCATACACTTCTTCTGGGTCCATGTTTTCAATCCGCGAAGCCCGGTGTTTTGTATAATGATCGGTGACATACTACATGCGTGTAGGATTTTTAAACTGTGTGAAATATCGCTGTCGACAATAAATTGTATTTCTATTGATTTTCATATTTAATTGACCGACGGTAGAACACATTATGTATTTAAACGTGTAATATGTAAATGTTTTACGAACTATTTGCTTCTAGTGCTGAACATTGCACCTCTTTGTAAAGAAGTGATTAGGTTCAGACCACTTTAAGTCGAGTGACTGCAAAAAGGAGTTGATAAAATCAATTCCCAATAATAAACCAAAAGATCTACATTTAATGTGTAAAATGTTAGTCAAAAGGGTAAAACCATACCGTGCATTCAACTTTGCATATAATGTAAACAGTGGACATATACAATTATTTCTTTAGAAAATTAAATTCAGAATCGTTACTTTATTCATGATAATGTTAACTACACGTGTATATAACTGAATACAATTTATCAAAATTCAGTGCATTGGAAAATGAATTGCATGTACATGTGTACCGTATGCATCGAATACACTCTGTCTAAAGTACATGGCGTTGAAGGCGTGTTTATTATCCTAAACAGCGAACAATACATTCGAATCACGTAGTATCGTCTTCTGTATAAAGCGAGCTACTCCGGTAGGTATTAGGGTCCAAACAAGTTTCCATCATGGAAAGGTGTCTAGCTAATAAAAAAGTATTTTTATTAATATCGATGATATGGGCTACATGCATCGCCATACGAAATTCCAAAGATTTTAATGATATGCAACCATAGCCTGAATTATTTAACTGTATCTGCTATCGTCCAACTATTTCTAGATCTGTAGAAGTATGGGCGGTACGAAAATCCTATAGAAAGTTCAGTTAATGAGGAAACTCCAAGCTAAAACTCAGAGCCATATACCGGTTGTGGCAAATTTGTGCGCAGTGTAACATTCAAACCAAAAAAGTGCAAATGTTAATCAGTTCAATCATGTAAATTTTAACATGGAACAAGAATTTTTTGTAAATATATTGGGGACCATTTCATATAGCCATTTCACTTCATCCTTGGTTGTAGGCTTTAATTAAAATTCATATTGAATATCTACCTTCTTTTTCCATAAATGCGTTGAAGGACACAGAGTTGATGTAACAAGATTTACAGGATGTTACAGAAGTTTCCACAGTATTGTTTAGATTAAGCAATTCGCAAATCCTGGGGTCGTTATAACGATCATAGTTTGTCAATACAACTGGTCATTGGGTGAAATGCTGTTTGATATTTTTTAATTGTTAGACCGTTCTTGGTACACTGACTTTGACTACGGATTACTACATCTACATGATGAATATATAGGACACACGGCGACATACTAACTGGTCGACAGGAAATCCTTACTTCTCCTAGGCACCTAATCCCACCTCACGTATATCCAGGGGTCCATTTTCCCCCAACTCTGTTTATATTCCTTATAGGAGTTATGACATCACTGCTCGCTATCTTCATCTTCCATTGTCCTCTTATTTGAGTTTATTAGAATCATAACCGATCGTCAATAGGTGAATGGTAACGGCAGTTTAACGTCAAATATCCTGTGTGCAATGACATACTTACATTTAATGTCGAACAATTTCAAGTGGAAGTGGTAATACTAAAGATGATAAGCAAATCAATCAATGGGGCCTCACGTTTTGTAGTCTCGTCCGAAATACCGCCCCATTTAGTCATTTCAGTGATCAACGAATATGTGAAGACAATGAACAGTGATCAATTTCACAACTGCTATAAGGAATACAGAATTAGGAGGTGTGCAAGCACGGAACTATGGACAATTTACTTTGATTGTAAGGTTGTCTCTTGCGATGGTAAATTAACATTACTGTTCCTTATCGTCATATTCCATGTGATAAAGGTATCACTACCGGAGTTCCTTTTCTGTATGATGCTGAAACAGCATTCTATATGGAGTTATATAGATTTAGAATGAGTACAACCATATGTTTTCAAAAAGTAAACTGCATGGCAAAAATTATATCACGTTCAAAAGTTTGTTGATATATATATGCTCACTTTTATTTTAGTGAAATAAATGATTGATGACAATCTTAAGAAAAGTTTGCCGACAAACAAATAGAAATATAAAAAATAATCGCCACATAATTCGAATATTGAAATATATGATAAAAATCCAATATTTATATTTTTTTAAATCAATGCTGAGAAGGATTTATACTGGTTCCATGCCCGAAGGCGATCATTTTTTAAACTGAAACGGGCTACTAAAATATGCTAGTAGGTTGAAATCAAAGGGGTTTCAACAATCTAGTTAAAGTCAGCATTTCGCAAATTGAATGGTGGTCAAAATTTTCAAATCTGAAAATACAACCTGGCATTAACTCGAATGCCTTTAGCGTGTTTTATACACATTCCTTGCTACTGATTTTCCAGTGGGAATTTGGTTTAGAATATGTTCTAAGTACCCTTTGCTTGTCTTAAGAGGCAACTAGATGGGACGGTTCTTCAAGAGAGACCGCAAAAACGAAACCCTCTATCACAGCAAATGTGGCATGATATAGATCCCTCTCTCCCTGCTCAAAGGTCGTAAAGACCGAACATAGGCCTAAATTTTCCAGCCCTTCACCGGAAATGTGACGTATCCATATAAGTAAAGAAATCTCGACTGGAACGTTAAACAATATGCAACCAACTAGTGATGGAACGATTGTCGCCGACAATCGATTGTCGATCGTTTTTGGCTCTTCGATTCCGATTATCGATTCTATTTTTCATAATTGATTGTCACTTGTGTACTAATTAATATCTAACCCGAGATTCATCTTACTGTTACTCCCGCTTTTATATTGATACATGTGCGGGGGAGAGTCAGAGTGGACTTCACATTGAAAAGTGGGAATTCAGTGACACCAGCTAGTGTGTATTCTATATATATCCATAAAACTAAATAAAATTAACTCCAAAATAATAAACATTATTAACTACATATATATACCGATTATATCGATCATTGATCGAAACAGTTCTTCCAATTATGACCGATTATGAAATTTTCCCTATTTTTCAACACTAGAACCAACCAACCTACTGATTTTGACTATGAGTTACTAATTTTACCTCATCAAGGTAGAGACCTCATAGCCAGTTTCAAAACTGTAAACTGCAGCGCAGATTGTTGCGGAAATATCCAATTGGTCCAATTGGAGAAACTTGACAATTCAGGAAGTATGTATATAGTATATTGCTAAATGCCATTTTAGCTATCATATTAATGCGGCATACATTGGATTGAGAATTTGAAGGACAGAAGGACATCGAAATATTTCAATTGATATCGTCACTACTATGTGATATCAATGGATTTTGAATTGTTTTTATGTCTTATTGTGTGTGTTTTCTCTCCTTTTATCACGTCTTCTATCATACAGTTATGTAAAGGGTAAATCTTTTTCATTCATCTTCCACTTTGCAGATACATATAGTTTATTGTCAAATAATCGGCCCCTTGAGGGAATAAATATAAATAAACCTTGCAATTAAGTATAATATATTTAATCAACAATTTAAGGTAATAGGGAACATATTAGCATATAGTCATAACTAACATCTACATTCATTTGTATACGTCTTTCACTCATAGAAATGTAAATCATTAAAAAGTAAACAGCTTTGTTCCACCTCATTCCAAAAGTTGGGGTTCAAGAATAGTCATACATTTATCCAAAAAAAGGTTTGAAACCTTAATGTTTATGTAATACATATACCTGTACATAATATGTACACTTTCCATGTATGAACTAGTTACAATACAAGTTTAGGACTTTGGAAACTGATACAAACATTTTTGGATTTGTACTACTCGTTAACCATATAATCATAAACCATATAAATATAACTTTATTGCAAAGTCCAACATATCATCTTTAAGAAAACAATGATGAATAACTCATCTTGTAAAAGTATTACATAAACTATTCACCAGTACAATATAGATGCATTGCGAAATACAACGTATCATCTTTAATAAAACAATCATGTATCATCATTTTGTAAGATTATCACGTAACATATTCACAAGTACAATCACATCAATTTACCAATGTGTTCTTTAAGATTTGCTGACAATAAGTATAGTAAGATACATGCATCAGAAATGTACTGGTAAAGTTATAACATTTTCTTTGTTTATACGCGCAACACTTCGTGTATACATTATCAAAAGAGACGATATACAACATTGCGAATTTGTTTATACTCCCAGAACTTCAGAATTAGTATGCACATCTATAAAACACAGTAACTGTTTGTCTACTTGAATGTCGACAACTTTGGTTTCAAGTATCCATTCATTATAAGTCATAATTCCAGAAATATACCTTAATTTCTTGAACTTTCTTTGCCTTATCTGTAATAAACGCTTCTTTTATTCAGATTTCAACCAAACCGGATATTTTTATTCATGATACATTAATTCTTGTAGTCGAATCATGGACATCTTATACATTTTGAACATAGAATTAAGACGGCTCCGTTATATTTCTATTATACTCTAAATATAGAGTTTTTGCATGCATTTCCTAATATGGATTGATCAAGTAACTGTCATGACGCAACAACGCATTATGACGTCATTACCATACCAATTTGTTTTGTAAAGTTAGCTATACTTTGTACCGTATTTCTAGGTATTGATATACTATATATTCTATATCAATGTTGATAGATATCGATAAGATGTTAGAAAATTTTAATGCCTTTTTCTTCCGCCCTGAACACATTTCTGATGCGATAAAATTGGTATTGTACACTGTAATCCACTTACATTATAATGATTCTTGACTAATGGCATATTTAGTTTGTAATATTTTTTTTGTCAATTGTTAGAAACAATGGAAGTAGATGTAGTATTTTGAAACAACTTGTTTTTAAATAAGTTCAGCCCTAACGGGGAAGTATGCTGTAGTGGATATGTATGGAATGAAACACAACATACCTGTACACGTCTGTATATATTATCATCCCAGTAACACATAATAGCATATTCATAATGGAAATTATATTCAATCATATTACTCATGGATAACGACGGGATAGATGAAGGTAAATTGTAATGTAGATGACCACTTTTGATCATTTTTATAAATAAGCAATGTTTTTCTGCTTTTCTGTAGGTTGCATGGATGGATTTTACGGTAGGAACTGTACTTTTCGATGTTCCTACCCAAGCTTTGGCTTGGATTGTAAATTAAAATGTATCTGTAGCAGTGAAGAATGTCACCACGCGTACGGATGCAGGAGAACTCCGTCATGTGAGGAACAGTTACTCACATTTACCTTTTTTCTCACCAAAGAAAATCATTAAGTTTCAGATTACCTTATATCCAATTTTACAAAATGTGCACCTGGAAAGTATGGCAAATATTGTGATTTATCTTGTCGTTACCCAAACTATGCAAGTATATGTCAGTTGATATGTCATTGTGATGAAGCGTTCTGCGATCCTTCCACTGCATGTGAAGATTTATTGTATAGTAATTCTCATTCTAGTATCAATGAGTTTGACATATAACTTTTATCATATAAGTCGCGCCGGTAAGTGAGAAAGTTTCCCAGTTTACTTTCAGAAGGTCGGTGGAGACCACCGGTACATTGTATCTGGGTTCCCTCTTCCACCAATAAAAACTGGGCGCCACCAGTTAACTGAAAAATTGTTGAGTGTGGCGGAAAGCATAAAAAAATCAATCAATATATTATGCAAGGTGAAGATAACGAACAGTGATCAATCTCATAACTCCTACAAGCAATACAAAATATATAGTTGGGCAAACACGGACCCCTGGACACACCAGAGGTGGGATCAGGTGTCTAGGAGGAGTAAGCATCCCCTCTCATTATGTAAGAGACATTTTTCATTAAATGTCCTGTAAATGAATAAAAGAAACTGCATTTTCTTTTGTTTGTAGAAGATTATTCATCATTGCACAGCAGTGAAATATCCACCGTACCTGCATCTGCTTCATATACAATTTATCACGGTAAGGTTTTAGTTGTTCTTGCAAGAATACACTGAACATTAATTAAAAGAGTCATCACATCAGTTTCCATGTGTACAGATAACATGTACGGTTTATATCTTAGCCTCCTACACACTTTGATTTTCCATTGTGTAAAGTTTTCTTTACATCTTAACAGTGGATATAACAGAAGCTGCACCGAAATCTACCAACATCCACCATATGGACAACATGTTTACCGAAGAGAAGGGAGATGTATATGAAAGTAAATCTACATCTTTCATTGCTGGTATCATCAGTCTTCTGATCGTTGCGGGGCTGTTACTAGTTGTGTACGCAATGACGTATCTACATAAAGTCAATTGCATAGTTCAAGGAGATACAGCGAGTAAAAGCACATTTTAAAGAGATGAAACTTATGACCCTCACGTTCAATTAAAATATGACCGCATGAATTATCTTTTATGAACATGTATATAAAAGAATAACAATGGAATTAAAGACTCAAGTTTTGTATCTGTGATGAAGTTAATTTTCATTTTAGTTAGTTTTTTGTGGTATTGTCTGTAAATAGTTGTTTATGCTTGTAAGGTGTTTCCGTAATGTGATTGTTGGTCGATAAGGCTATTTTTAACATACCGGTTTGGTCAGTCAGAGTAGCAGCTGTTTGTCAAGCGTGCGGCCACGTTTTCATGCTGTCCAGCAGGGGTCTTTTCTTGGCGAATTCCAGAAGTTAGTCTGGGTAATGGGTAGCCAGAGAGACAAACATTTTACTGTGTGGGCATAGGTGTTCTCCAGCCGGTAAGCTATTTTTGTGTGAAAATATTTGCGAGGTTTCGGGTTAATTTTCTCGTGTATTGTGTTTTCTATTTTGTTGTTAACCAAGTCACTTTGTGTATAGGTTTTAGGTTAAGTTATTGCTATTTCAGTGCAGAGGGGATTTAAGAAGCTATCTGGGCCATATCAGGCAGTACTCTCAGCGTTTCAGTAGGTGTTCGGCGTGGGAATCAAAACACGTGAGACCGCACTGTACATGGGTGTTCCACGTGGTGGACTTGGCAATTATTTTGTGGGCCTAGTGTTACCATTGGTTTGAAGTCGGCGTTATAACCAACATCGTTGTCATGTGATAGACCTGTGAGTCCGGGACTGGAAGCGGAGGGGCTGTTCGCGCTGTATGGAGGCCTGGTGGTGCAAAGTGTGACGTGGCGTTAAATTGAATTGTGCTGAGTAGCCAAACTTTCATATTGAGTTTCAGTAAATTAACATTTTATCAAAAAGGAATTTGAGAAATTTGTACAAAACATAATTTACTACTGTTTAACTTTTTCTGTAGTTAGCGAAATTAGCTATATTTGAACCATTATATAATACATTTATTACCAGTTATATTTTCAGTTATACGTTTTATTGATTGTCAATATTGCCAGGTTTATTTTACCAATTTATATTTCTTTCTCGGTGAGAGAGTATGGGTGTATGTGAAAGTGTGATTTCTTTGTTTTTCAAACATCTTTATATTTCTTATCTTATTGCTAAATAAACTTTCTTTTTATTTATTCTACGATTGATCATTTTTTCTATTGCCTACACAAATTCCAAAAGAACTTCATTACAGTATCATTCAGACTTCTTATTTCTACCGATAAAAACAAAATAAACGCATGGTACTAAATTTACGTTGAATCTCATCAAATAATTTTAAAACATGTTTTAGGTAAAGAATGAATGTTTTAATTACTCATTTTAACATCTAAGCTATTATTTCTAGAAACATATTAGGTAGAATTTGAGGACAATAGAACTTGTTTTCATAAAATCTTAAAACAGTTTCTATAACTCTCGATCGCTGTAAGTTTCCATTGCACGTATTTCAAAGCTTTATTGTTATACGTAACTGCTTTTTAAGATTTGTCACGTCCGAATGATGCTTAATGCAACGATGGAATAGGATGAATAGAAGCAAGTATGTCATCACTTACAGTTGCAAGATACATGTATTTCAATGTTGCACAAAGCTCGATAAATATCCTTTGGAACATATATCAACAACATGGTTTTTAAAATGATGGTAATAAAGCAGGTATACCACAAATTAGTTTATCAGCACAGTATCACTTCATCTGGTTTCTTCATAGTCAACAATTCAAAACAGCGCCATACACAACAACTATCATTTCTGTGATATGTAGAATGAAATATGAAAAAGATGAAGAGAACGATCTCTAAATTCTAATTAGGAAAGCAAATTCAGAGTAAGGCAAACAAGGACCCCTGGACATACCAGAGGTGAGGATATGTGTCTAGGAGGAGTAATTATCCCCTGTCAATCTGTCACGTGTGATAATCAGAGCAGTATCACTTCATCTGGTTGCTTCATTGTCAACGATTCACAACAGCGCCATATACAACAACTATCACTCCAGGAATTCGCAGAATGAAAAATGAAATGGTAAAGAGAACGAATAAGTGACCAATCTCAAAACTCTTCTTAGGAATACAAATTCAGAGTAGGGCAAACACGTACCCCTGGGCATACGGGAGGTAAGAACAGGTGTCTAAGAGGAGTTAGCATCCTCTGCTGACTGGTCGCACCAGCCATTATTTTGATCGAGTAAACGAAGTAACCCATGGTCAAATCCGTGTGTAATCAACTACCTCAATAGCATTTTTTATAATGGCGGTATGTAATGGTAAATAACACTTTCAAACGGTAATGAATTTTGCAAAATGCAAACTTTAAACGAAAATATTGAAACCCCTGCACCACCAACTTATTTATCAGTAGCCTAAGTCTATTGTTTTTAAAAATGATCATACACAGAGCGAGTTCCTCAGTATCAAATCAGATAAAAGACATAAACAGCATGTACAAGTTATAATGGACTATTACTACATCGATACGGGAAGTTAACGATTGGTAAGCTGATATTATACCGTTTGTTATAAAGTTGAATTGATATTTTGCCATTGATATCCATTTTCAATAAAATATTCAAGTATAAAGCAGATGTTGAGGGCCCTGTTGCATATTTTATTTCGAGTTTGCCGGGATGAAAGATGATGATAATGAACAATGATTAATCTTCTACAAAGCAGGATTTGACATTAACTTTTTTGGGCACTAGACCAATCGGGCTACTTAAAATGATTTTTGCTAGACCTGACCTTACATCCACTAGCCCTGACCAACGTTCCAGAAAAAAATCTTATAAGATTATCCATATCTAAATACATGTACTTAATTTTAATGAAAAACGTTAAGTTTGAACTAAAATGCATTTAATTGTCTCAAAAAAATCTTCAATCTCGTCCTTCAATTTCATGCTTTTACTTTCAACCCTATTTTCAGTTTCTTTAAATTTTTACCGGCACGGAAATTCTTTAATCCAGTTAGAATAAATTGACCTCAATATTTTTTTTCTTTAAATTTCCATTTCATAAGCTCTGCTTTGTTTCTTCCCAACGTGTTCCCTTTTTTTTCTTTCTTGAGACATCTTTTGCTTTCATTGAGGTCGAGATTTCATATTTGATTATATAGACATTCCCGCACATATGTTTAATAAACACTTTCTTATATTCAATTCAAATGAACTGTTTTGGTGTTTTTTTTTTAATGAAAATGAATTCAATAATTCTATTTAACCAAAACATAACTTTACACACATTAACAATGTGTAGATGTTGTAGAACATCACTTACGACCGCGACTTATTAGAACTAAAGATAGATATTATGTCATCATGCGGTTCAAAATTTCTCGCAAACTCTTTAGTTATTTTTTTTATGAATAAAATATCTTATGATTTAAAGTAAAGTTTCTTAAATTTGTTTATATTTTTAACACGACCAGTCGGACTAGTAAATAAACATTTTACCCGACCGGACCTATCATTTAGTAGTCTCGGTCGGTCGGACGTGCCTTAGTGTCAAACCCTGCACAAAGAATACACATTCGGTCAAAAATTGACTCCAATACATACCAAAGATTGGACCAGGTGTCTGATACATATATGTGTAGCTTTGTGTCGCAGTTGATGAGCCATCAATAAATCTTGATAGTGGACACCACTTTTGAGTTTTAACTACAGTTTAATGACTAAGTGTTGAATGCAGTGCTCATTTCACTTTCCTCTATTACATTCAGTGTTCAATAAATTATTGTGAGTATTATATTCAGTGCTCAATTCATTTAGATTACCAATATATTTAGCTTCCACTACCTTTTTATTACTGACTTTTATATCTAATGTTCACTAATAATGGTGGCTGTCTATTTTATTCAGAGTGTGTATCCCACTTCTACCATGGCCGTGTCAAACCTATGATGTAGATATATATACTGACTGCTCCTTCGTCAAACGAAGGCAATCACTGGTTTTTGGATATGACCTCCAACACGGATTCCGTGTGACAGCAGGCTTTGGTATGATCAAGAACCATCACTGCTACAACACTGAGCGCAAAGCATAGGTCTAACTTTGTGGTACTTCACCTAGAGGTGATAATGTCTCAATGTCAGTGAAAAATTCTCAACGGCAACTAAACGGAAAATATAACCCACATCGTGTACTTTTATTACAATTATGTGTGTCATTAAACCATTGAAGTCAAACCATATGCTGAACGTGACTATATAGATACATGTATTTGCTCAAACAGGAAGTCAAATCAGACTCTAAACCTAATTATATAGATCTGGGTTAAGATGGCAACATTGAAGTCATATCAAACTTTTGAACATGACTACAAATCAGACTCTAAATGCGATTAAACTTCAATGTTAACATATGTTCTTCCACATATTTATTTGAAAGCTACTGCTGACAGTCAATTTATTCTTTCTGTATATTCCCTATACTTAGTCTACGAGTTAAAACTCTGTAGATTTTATCAATCAATCAATGAATATTAATAAAATGATTTCAGTTCAATCTTCACATTTTGTGCAGTGTTTTCTGGAGGGATATGACGCTGGACATAAAAACAAAAGGAGAAAATTCAGAATCTCTTCTGAATATTTTGCATATAAGAAATCCTTAATGATTCATCTTCCTCTTATCATTCATGTGGACGGAAACAAAATTCCCATGCAAGGACGCCAAGTGTACATGTGTTTTAATGATATTTTGATCACGTTTAGTAAAGATTCACAAACAGGTGAACACTTGAATATTGAAGAATGGGGAAAATTTACAACCGTGTGAAAAGTACTTCAAATAGTAAAAATATTGATCAAATGCCATCCAAGCCTTAAAGTCGGTCATAGTACACCAATCGATCTAACATGTGAACTGATGTGGACTGATTATGTATTTCTCTGATAGTGAGGCTAAAACAAAATGTCGGAGCAATATCTATCTATGCTGATAAAAAGTCCAGGAAACCATTTGATCTACTTTTAGTCCTGAAGTAGGTCTTTATCAAGTCTATTATGCGATGATTTCCTTTATTTTTTACAGACATTTAGTATATTTTTGTGAAGATACAGTTTCATGAAATTGTTATAAATGCTACTATATCGTCATAACCAGTTTGTATGAACTTTTAATAACGCTGTTTAAGGAAAATTGTAATTTTCTGAAAGTGATATACGATTCTGTTCATGTACGTCTCACATTTTAAAAAGTGTGATGACCTATGTATTCTATTTGATAAATTGTTAGTTTTAACGCTAATGAATGGAAATAAATACACATTTTAAACTTGTATCAGTTATATCTGCGAGTATGGTGTTACCTTAAGTATAACATTTTGTGAAGCCAAACCAAGACTGGAGGCCTGGATTTTATATGATCGTTATAAATAAGGAGATGTCATATCACTGGCAACTAGTTTCACTTTATAATTATAGATTTATTTTAGGCCATGAATAAACGTTATATTCAAAATTAACTCTTTTTATGTCTAGAATGGGATGTAGGTTTCCAAGGTGACAACTACCAGATGGCATGTCATTATCTTAACTACGGAAATCAATGTCAAGTGTGCTGTAACTGCGAGCAATGGAACTGTGGTTTTCTTACTGGATGTAAGGGTATACTATGACCGTTATACATAATCCAGAAATAAATACAGGGGACGTCAAACTCATTTACTTTCCAGATATCAATCTAATTATTTTAACTATGAATTTCCATATATTTCAGATAGGTCACCAACGATTTCACCAAGCACAACGATTTCACCAAGCACTACAGAAACTTCTTTTCCCGTATATTTATTGACTAAAACTCTTAAAGGTACATTACATGATCTTTACCAAGTAACTGTTGATCATGTAAAACATATGCAAATACGTAACATGATTCCGCTTTCTAGTATGTCGCTCTGGATACACCAGGTATGACTGTAAATTAACTTGTCGGTATCTAAGTTACGGGATCAGCTGTCAGTTACAGTGTGAATGTGAGAAGAATCTTTGTCATCATGTAAATGGATGTGAAAGCAAGCAATGTCAAGCAGTAATTTTGTTTTTGAAAATGAAATTCACAATAACGATTTTAACGTGCACAGCTTTAATCATATATGCAAGGTGAAGATAACGAATAGTGATCAATCTCATAACTCCTACAAGCCATACAAAATAGATAGTTGGGCAAAGACGGACCCCTGGACACACCAGAGATGGGATCAGGTGCCTAGGAGGAATAAGCATCCCCTGTTGACTGATGACTAATAGTTCCATTTCAAACAGCTATCACACATTTGGTATACAACTCATTGAAATCTATCTATAATAAATCGTCCTGTAAAATGTGTAGACTTTTAGAACACCATTATATGGTGTTTATTTTGTCAGTGTTATTATTTCAAAGGACAGAGTATATTATCAGTTTGAATTACCAAATGTAATCAACTAGTAATCATAGAAATTGCAATAAGTAGTATGTCTGTTAGATACTATTACAGTTATATACCAGTGCGGCAAATTACAAGCAGTATAAATTGAACATGGTGTGAAAATTAATTCTTTTCAAATTGTCATATGGTATTTGTTTAAACATAATTAGTGGTTGTAAATATAAATATGGTGTTAATTCTTTGAATTCATACCATCATTATATATTATCAGAAGTACAGAGCGACAGAACCTCCAAATTAGAATAGGAAATTTCAATAAGTATATCCATGTGATAAACCTCAATTTCATTAAAACTGTACAATTTTAATTTATGTACCCTAGAACCACTACGATTAGTGTGAACATCTAAGAATAAATGTTCTAATCTACAGTACCATGGTACTAGGCATGGTTGCAGTCGTTCAGTTTATCATTTATATTTTTCTTCTAATATGTTATTACTTGCAGAATAAGCCTAATACAGCCATAGACGTAGATCTAAAACTTGGAAATGAGGATAACAGTATATATTTCAATTTGCAAACAATTTATGACAAAAATCATACTGCATTTAACATTAGCCCCCGTGAATGCTATCTTCGATGAAGGGTAAAAGTCGAAGGTTGTTTTGTTGTTTTACCGTATAAGAGACAGCTTGAGATATATTTGTAACGAACAAAATCTTAAAATTTCTAGATCCAGGACAAAAGGTTTGCATGAAACATGTTTACTTTTAATTTGATGATAATATTAAGGAAAGTGTGTTGATTGACAAATAAAGATATTTAAATTAATCGTCATATATTTCGAATATTGGAATAATTGGTATGAATGTGTTTGCCCAACTATCTATTTTGTATTGCTTATAGGAGTTATGAGATTCATCACTGTTCGTTATCTTCACCTTTATAGGAGTTATGAGATTGATCACGGTTCGTTATCTTCACCTTTCATGACTGCAGCATGCATACGTCACTACTGAGAAGGAATAACTCTGAATCCATGACTGATTTTGTAAACTGAATCAGGTTTCTGAAAATATCGGTAAGCTGATTTTACACTAGTTTCAATAATCTCGTTTAAAATGAGCATTTCGTAAAATCAATGCTTATTAAAATGATCTAATTTGTAAATACAACCTGGCTTTAGCTCAAAATATGTCTGGTGTGTTTCCTATCAATTTCTGCGCGGTTATTTACTTGCTTCTTTTGACTACGGATTGCTACGTTTACCTAGTCAAGATAGAGGGCTCATGGCAGGTTTTAGAACTGTCGAACTGCGGTAAAGATTGATGCAGAAATATTCAATTGACCCTAGTGAAGACCCTTGACAATTCAGGAAGTATGTATATTGTATATCACTAAAATATCATTTTAGCTGTCATATTGATACTGTATACATAGGAATGAGATTTGTTAAGACAGAACAACATCAACATATTTCAATGGATACAATCACTACTATATGATAGCAATGGATTTTAATTTGTGTTCATGTCTCTTTTTGTGGTTTTTGTCTCTTTATATCACGTCTTCTGCCTCGCAATTATGTGAAGGGTAGGTCTTCTTTATTTATTCTCTACAATACTGCTTAGTACAACATGTGTTTTAATACAAAAACAATGATCCATCATTTATTTTATAAGATTAGTATAAAAACTATTGACCAGTACAATCACATTAATTTGCCAATCTGTTCTTTGAGATTTGCTAACAGTAAGAATAGCAAGATGCATGTATTACAAACGTAGTGGTGAGGTTATTACATTTCGTTGTATATGCACGTAACTCTACGTGTATTCGTTCTCAACACAAACATTATACACCACTGTAAATCTGTTTATACTCTCACAAGTTGAAAATTGATGTGAAAATCTCTAAAACACAATAACTGTTTTGTCTACTTCATTGTCGACAACTTTGGTTTCAAATACGTATGAATCATTGTTCATAATTCAAGGAACATACCTTGATTTCTTCAAAATTCAAGACGTCTTTGTCATGGATGTAGAAAACGCTTCTTTGACGCAGATTTCAACCAAACGACAAACTTCACCGGGTTATTTTTAGTCACGAAACATTCATCAATGTAGCAAATCATGGGAATGTGATTTATTTTAAACATAGAATAATTCTATTTTACTCTAAATTTAGACTTTTTGCATACATTTACTAACATAGATTGATCAATTAACTCTCATGATGCAACGTTATTGCCATACCGATTTCTTTTGTAACTTTAACTATACTGTCTACTGTACTTCTAACTATTCACGTACGATACATCTTTTATTTGCTATCAATGTTGATAATATCGAGAAAATGTTAGAAGATATTAAGATCTTTTTATTCAGTCCTCAACACGTGTTTTATGCGATGTAAACTGCATTGTATTACACATACATTATAATAATTCTTGAGTCATGACATATTTAGTTTTTAATATCTCTGCCTGTCAAATGTTGGAAACAATGGAAGTGGGTACAGTATTTTGATTTACATGTTTTAAACAATTTCAGCCCTGACGGGGAAGAATGCTGTTATGGATATGTATGGAATGAAGCACAGAATAACTGTACACGTCTGTATATATTAGTATTGAAGTTCATGCTTAATAGGAAGTTCATAATAGAAATTATACTCAAACACATCTGTATATTATTTATAAATAACAACGGGATGCATGGAGGTAAATTGCAATCTTGATAACCGCTTTTGATAATTTTTACAAATATGCAATATTTTTTTCTGCCTTTCTGTAGAATGCACGGATGGCTTTTATGGTAGGAACTGTACTACACCTTGTCCAAAACCATACTTTGGCTCAGCTTGTCTACTAAAATGCATGTGCAGCAGTGAAAACTGTCACCACGTGTATGGGTGCAAAAGAATTCCATCAGGTGAGGAACAATTACTAACATTTAGCTTTTGTCTTGCCGAAGAAAGACATTATCTATTTCAGATTACCTCATATCAAATTTTACAGAATGTGCGACTGGGAAGTATAGCGAATATTGTGAGTTATCTTGCCGTTACCCAAACTATGGAAATAGGTGTCAGTTGGTCTGTCCTTGTGATGAAGCGTTCTGTGATCCTTCTAGTGGATGTGAAGGTTTATTGTATAGTCATCCTCAATCCAGCTTCAATGTGTTCATTTTCAATTCCCATTCCCATTAAGATAAAACTTATCTAAGAAACACCTGATGAAATGTCTTGTACATGATTAAAAGAAACTATATTGTCTTTTGTTTGTAGAAGATTATTCATCATTGCACAGCATTGAAATATCAACCGTACCTGTAGCTGCTTCAAGTGCAATTTATACCGGTAATGTTTTAGATATCCCTGCAAGAATACACTGCATTTTAATTAAAAGACTCTTCACATTAGTTTTCATGTGTACAGTTTATATATTAACCTCATAAAGACTTTGATTTTCCATTGTGTATTTTTTTTTACATCATAACAGAGGTTACAACAGAGGCTGCACTGAGATCTATCAACATCCCCAATACGGACAAAATATGTGCCGAAGAGAAGGGAAATGTAAATGAAAACAATTCTACATCTTTAATTGCTGGTATTATCAGTCTTCTGATCCTTGCGGGAATGTTGCTGACCCTATATGCAATGGCTTATTTACATAAAAGTCACGTGTATAGTTCAAGTACATACAGCGAGTAAAAGCAAACTTTGAAATTATGAAACTACGACCCCTGCGTTCAATCAATATATGACTGCATGAAATATATTTTTCTTTACATGTATCTAACAAAAGTAACAATGCAATAAAAGACTCAAATGTTGTATTATTTGGTATTATCTATACCGATCAAAAACAAAGAATCGCACAGTACTACTTGATGCTGAATCTCATCAAATAATTTTTCAATTATTCTTTTGATAAAGAGTGAATGTTATAATTACTCATTGTAACATCTAATGTTATTATCTATAAAATATTTAATTGATAGAATTAGAGGACAATAGAACGTGTTTGCATAAAATCTTAAGATAGTTTCTGTAACTCTGGATTGTTGAAAGTTCCTATTGCACGTGATTCAGACACCAGTAGTATATTAAATGCACGAGTTATCTTTATTTCATTGCGTTTTCATCAAACATAGCTGCTTCTTAAGATTTGTCGGGTCTGAATGATGCTCACCGCAACAAAATAATTGGCTGAATAGAAGCAGATGTGTTATAATTTACAGTTGCAGGATATTTTAATGTTGCAAAAAGCACAATATATCGCCTTTGGTGCAGATATCATCACCATGGTTTTAGAAATGATCGAAATAGAGCAGGTATACCACACATGATATCATCAGCACAGTATCACTTCATCTGGTTGTTTCATTGTGAACGATTCACAACAGCGCCATATACAACAACTATCATTCCTGGGATTTGCAGAATGAAAAATCAAAAAGGTGAAGATAACAAATAGTAATGAATCTCAAAACTCTTGTTAAGAATACAAATTCAGAGTAGGGCAAACACGGATACTTGGATATACCAGAGGTGAGAACAGGTGCCTAGGAGGAGTAAGCATTCCCTCTTGACTGGTCACACCGCCCATCATCTAGATCGGGTAAACGAAGTAATCCATAGTCAAATTCGTCTGTAAACAACGACTTCAATTGGTATAACACATACCTGACAGAATTTCACCTAATGGTAAATTACATTATTATAACGACCATGGATTTTGTTAAATGTAAACTTTAAATGTTCAAAACCCCTTCACCATCAACTTCTTTGTCAGTAGCCTGCTCCGATTTTAAAATATATGATCATACGCAGAACCAGCTCTTGTATAACAAAATAGTTGAGTGATATCAATATAAGTGCAGGTGATCATGGAATATTGCTACATCAATATCAGGAGTTAACGATAGGGAAGCTGAAGTGATACCAGTTGTCATAAAGTTGAATTGTTAGTTTACTGTTGATGTATATTTTCAATCAAATATCCAATTATGAAGCAGATGTGGAGGGTTCTGTTGTATCTTTTATCTCCCTTTCGCCAGGATAACAGGCAAATATGACGAATAGTGATCAATCTTATACATGTAACTCTCACAAGCAATACAAATTGCCAACTTGATCAAACAACGACCCCAGGATATACCAGAGATGGGATCAGGTACGTAGGAAATGTGTATATGCTGTTTTGAATTAAAGTTGATGAGCCGTCAATAAATTTTGATAAGGGACAAACATCTTGCCTCTTCCTCTACATTTTAATGACTAATTGTTGAATTCAGTGTTCATAACATTTTGATCCTTTCTATTCAGTGTTCACTAAATTCTGATGACAATTATATCCAGTGATCACTTCGTATGTTTACCATTATATTTAGTGTTCACTATATTTTGATTACTGGCTATCATACCAAATGTTCACTAATAATGATGACTGTCTATCATAATCAGAGTTCGAGCCGCTCTCCTGTCATGGCCGTATCCAACCTATGACGTAAATATAGCTGGGTCATTATCAAATTTCGCAGATTTTTCAGAGTTAGAAATGACAAGAAATGTATAGCTCTAAATTCCATTTTTTTTATCATAACATGTTTATCAAACATTACGGTAAAACATATTAAATTTTGCAAACATGAAATGTGCCTCATGGGGTCAAAGGTGAATAGGTAGAACAAATATATCAATGGTGTAACAAATATATAATAAAGGGAAAAAGGATAAGTAATAATACCATATACTTGAAAATGGCATAAATAATTGCAAAAAAGCATTAAAATTGATATATTTTGGTCTGATGTTTAAAAAACTCAGTCATTCTATAATTAAACTGACACAAAATGGTATATCTGAGACGCTATTTTAAAAACCTTCCTCTCTTTTAAACATGATACCTGCATTATTACAAAATGACACAAAAATATTATTGCAGATTAAATATATTCATTTAAATCTTATTTTAAGAAAAGTTTGATATTGATATATGACCATCTTTGTCTGCGATCAAGAAAATTGTTCATGTAACACCAATGACAAAATGTGTTTGACCACTGACAAGCAAATTACACCACTGACATTAAAATAACAGAAGTGGACCCAAATACTTTAACAGTAAAGCTAAAAATTAATCAATACCACTCCTTTGAATAATTTCATACATTTCCTTTCAATGAAAAAGAAATCGGACAAGAATATGTTTGCTTGTACGTACAAATGATGAAGGTGTGTGTTACACCACTTATATTGTCGTTACTCCACTGATCATTATAGTGTTTGTGTAAGTTACATATGCAATAATAAATTATGTCAAAGGTAATCACTAAAAGTGTCAACATACTTTCACCAATTACAAATTTCAAATATACATCATAATTAGGTCACCTGAGTTAACCAGGTGACCTATTGCTTTTGGTCTGTGTCTATTGTCATGCGTTGTACATTAACAGTTGAACAATTTTAACTTCTTCATAACTACCATTCCAAATTCTGATGCATCCTTGGGAGAAGGGGGGGGGGGTAAATTGTAAATTTCAGGACACCTGCACCCCTGGGGCCTCAGGGGATGAACAAAAATTGACCCAGTTTCAAAACTTTTCTTTATAACCGCAAATCTTTAAGGAAAACTAAATTTCATGCAAAGCACAATTGTACATTCCATGGTCCCTGGGGTATAGGACTAAGGTTCTGATTCAGTCAGACTCCAGGGTGGGGACCAAACTTAGCATATAGTGTGTATGTGTAAATCATTTAAGTAACATTTTCCTTAATGCTTTTGATACTAACTTTAAAGTAATTGGATACTTATAAGGAGCAGGTCTGTCTTTTACCAAAATTGGAAATGGGGTAGGGGTGTTGTATCAGGTTGGGGTCAAATGGTCATAGTGATTACATGTGTATGTTTGCAAATGGACCTAGTTTAAATGTGTCTTCTTTTCAATAACTACCTTTCCAATGGGATCCATTTTTCACATTGCAGCACGAGATATCCCCCCCCCCCCAATCCAGAGGGCGCACAGCACGTTGAGGTCCCAAAGTGATTGCAACATTATAAGGAATATATAGAAAATTTACTATTTCTTATTGTAATTAAGTGCCAGTTGAGGACTTTTTATAGAAATTGTTTTCAGGTGTCTGTTATTATATTTTTACATATTACTCATGAAAGTTTTGGTATTAATTGTATCATAACTTGGACAGAATTAAACATCAAATACTACAGATAGGTCTATAACCCCCCCCCCCCTTTCCCTTCTCTTCAATTTGATGAAAGGTATATACTAAAAAGTGTTATCTGTAAAATCGAAGAAACTAGACCTTAATTATGATTTGTAAAACCATTTTCTAATAACTTCTATTACACATCTTTTGATATATAAGATTTTATTGATGGATATTATCTGTATAAAATGGTGAATATAACAATCGGATTAATCAATCCTTAGTCAAAATCAGTATCACCAGAACGGCGATGGGTGATGGTTTGAGAAGAGATCGTATTTCTTTCATATTCCAAAAAAATGATACATAGCGCAAGACTTTTGTTCTTCAGATTAATTACCAGGAGAAAACAATCAGGCAAAGCTTAAGGTTAAGTCTGAGCGTTTGCTCAAATGGTTAGGTTTTTCTCATATCTGAAATATATCTCGCCAGAAAAATCTTCGTCAACTTTTTCCCTAACGTTGACCATTAACATAAATTTCCTCCGCACTAGATTAAATAAGAAAGTATTGACCAAATATGGCGATCAATAACTGAAGCCAATAGCCCTTATTCGCACTGATGTATAGATAAATAGTTATGAAACTTGGAGAGCATTGATGTTCAGATTTTCAAATTTGGTATTTCCTTTCCTTAGAAATTGAGCTGCTTTGATCTAGAATATATTAACGTTCACCCGAACAAAATGAATATTGTAGACTTTTTGTCAGGTAATCTCTATTTTGGGTATTATAACATAGGTTTATTATTTCATATTCAAGCGCCTTAGAGTTACCCATGTCGGTCGGACACATTTCTCTGTACCCTAACATTTTAAGTAAGAAGAATTCCCGATTATCTCCACCTTTTAATATAATTTTTGAGCAGTTGTGCTCGTCTTCCTCTTTTTCAGAGTACTCGTAACAATGAGGTTTTCTGACACCACTAATTGTTTTCAGGGAAATTTAAATTCAAAGAAAGATAACTCACTTTTAACAACAATATGCCTAAAAGTTTATAATTTTACATTTAAGAAATGTTTTCTGTGCTGATATTGTTCCGAATATTCGACAATTCTACCAATAATGCATTGTATAATCGAATGGTAAAATATTACATTTTACACACCTAAGAAGCTTTACTCCAAAACAATTGAGACTTAACTATATGGAAAACCTTTACTTTTCTTCACCAAATTTTGCTTCACACCTACAAAATCCCTGTCTACTCTCTTCCTCTCTTCCTCTACTTTTATCTCTCTTTTTCTGTTCTTTTACGTCAAATTTTAAGAATAACCATATAGAACATATACCTATAAAATATCTTGTATGTAAAGCGTCATTCAATATATCAATGAAATTCAATTACATACCAGGTAAAATGAAATAATTCCATTACATTAATTCAGGATCTACCAAAGCCATTCCTTAGATCAAAGAAATATTCTCTAAAAATATACTAATTAATCAGTGATAGATATTAAACGTCCTAACGAAAACTAAATGTATGGCTTTGAAATGTACTACTTCTTTTAAAAAGCAATACCGCTTTCATGCCTTCCAACTGATTAGACGTTGTAGCTTAAAACAGCCAAACGTTCGCTTTCTAAGCGGGGTGTCATGAGTTGGAAACCCGTTTGGGACAAGCCGCGTCAAACCTAAGACGTAAATATAGGTTGTGATTGATCCTTTGTCAAATGCTCGGCATTTAAAATGTGCGAATCATGGGGATTTCGGATATGACTCTAAAACAGAGGTCCCTTGCAGTGGCAGGCGTTGTTACGTCAACGAAACCTTACTGCTATGGCCCTGCGTGCTAAACATGTCGAAATTTGTGGTACTTCACCTACACCTGGTGATGTCTAAATATGCGTTAAAAATCTCGAAGTGACGAACGAATTAACAAGTGATCTCAAACATCTTACTATAGACCCATTTTATGGCTTTTCTGCGATCATACCTACTGTTTTACACGTCGTAATTTTAAAATAAATATTATAGCCTACAATTCCATTTTACTATCAGAAAACTTAACAAACGTATGTTACAAATATATAAATGACCGACAGATTCACATTCATATAATATAAATACTTTCGTCTCTATTCTGATATCAGTACACGTGTAAACAATCATGGCGATAAACAGTTGAATTGTGTATTCGGAGAAGAGCAGATAATCACATCGAATTGATATTGCCCGTCAACATCATACTAAATACTTTAAATGTATCTCAAAGTTGTAGAACTTATAATATCATTTTATCGTCAGCAAAAAACAAAACTTCCGTTTCGAAAGCTGCAATGACGTCACAAAGTGACCTAACTTGTAGCTGTAAAAGGAAGACATTCAATATATATTCATTATTTCTCAAATACATTCTTGAAGTAAGGGGCACACATCTTTATGAAAGGTGAAGATAACGAACAGGTATTAATCTCAAAACTCCTCCAAGCAATACAAAATAGATAGTTGGGCAAACACGGGCCCCTGGACACACCAGAGGAGGGATCAGGTGCCTATGAGGAGTAAGGATCCCCTGTCGACCGGTCACACCCGCCGTGAGCCCTATATCTTGATCAGGTAAACGGAGTTATCCGTAGTCAAAATCAGTGTGCCAACAATGACCTAACAATCGCTGTATGTGAACAAACATCTGTTAGGTGAGCTATTTGATAACCTCGAACTTTCTATATTTCTAGCAGATGGCGTTCATTTTTCACTTTCTATACTCATAATTAAAATGAATTAAAATGAGAATAGTGTTAAAAGGACATGGACACGACTTGATCCGAAAATTTACAAATTAATTTCTCCATTTTCAATGTTTAGAATGCTTAACTAGGATATTTCTAATGGCCAGCAACATTTTTAATCTCATCTGTCGAGATGTATGGTAGATACAGAGCTCTCAATTCTTTGTAATGTAAAAAAAAGTTTGTTTTATTCTTTGTTTACATATGTTAAATATACCAGTCATTCGTTTAGAGCAATTTTCTTCTATTTACAAGTTAATTCCGATATAGTTTATAGTGTTTGTCATGAGAGGTGAAGAAAACGAACAGTGATCAATCTCATAACTCCTATAAGCAATAGAAAATAGAAGAAAAAAACCTGGATACACTAGAGGTGGAATCAGGTCCTTGTCGACCGGTCACACCCGCTGTGAGCCCTTTATCCTGATCAGGTTAACGGATTTATCCGTAGTTAAAATCGGTGTGCCAAGAACGGTCTAACAATCGGTATGAAACACGTCAGACAGCATTCGACCCAATGATAGGTTGAATTGACGAACTAGATCGTTATAACAACCATAGCATATACGAAATGCTGACTTCAATCGAGACTGTTGAAACCCCTGTACCATCAACATGTTTACCAGTAGCTTGCCTCCATTTAAGTATCATTTTGTGTTAAACATATTTTCTATTGAGCAATGTATATGGAAACAGAAATATGACACGGGCCCTGTTTACATAACAAAGAATTGTGAGTGTTCTATCTCACTTGTAACTCAACAATTTATATTCAAATTGTGATTAACTATTAGAAATACTTCAGTTAAGTATTGTAAACAATAAGAATAAAAAAATAAAATATGAATATTTTCAGCCCAAATCGTGTCTATGCCCCTTTAAAATGAGATGTAACAATATATCATTATCACCTGCATATGGTGTTTCTATCTCTCAACTTGTCATTTTTCGAAATCGAACCAGACTACTGACAAACAAGTTGATGGTGCAGGGGTTCGAAAAGTTACGCATAACGTCAGCATTTCGTAAATTCAATGGTCGTTATAACGATCTAGTTGGCAATACAACCGATTATTTGGACAAACGTTGTTTAATGTGTTTTATACCTAATGTTGGACCGTTCTTGGCACACTGATTCTGACTACAGATTACTCTGTTTACCTGATAAGAATATACGGATCCCACCTATAGTATATCCAATGGTGCGTGTTTGTGCAATTTTCTATTTGTATTCCTTATCGGAGTTATCAGATCATTGTTCGTTATCTTCATATTTTCATTTCGTAAGATCCATTACCTCGACGAATAGTGTGTATATTCAGATTCTTTTTTCTTTATGATTACATCTTTTTACCGGTGACCTAAAGCATACACTTAAAAGCAACCTATCATAAATATTCTGATTACGTCATCAGCCAAAATCAAAAGTCTGCAGGTGGAAGGTGTCTACCGCCTTCATCAAACAAGATATTTGCTGATCTGTCAAAAACATAGAAGTTGATCTCGTTACCAATGCAAAATGATTTCCGTACATGCTATTTCTGCGAAAACTTTTAATGATCATAGTCTTTACACAACACTGAAACCTAATCAATTTTCATATTTTAGGAAGTACTTGTATATTATTTTAGTTCATCATATTACCATAAAATGTATAAGAATAAAAAGTTCAAGGATATTGGAACATAAACGTATTTGTGCTGATACTATCGGCAGTTTGTGTTATCAATGGAGTTTGTTTTCTTTTCATATCACATTTTTTTTGTGCTTTTTGTCTCTTCATGACCGGTCATCAATCTCCGAAATACGTGACGGGTAAGTCGTTTTCAATACTATTCCTCTATGACACATAGGACAACGTATCTTTTTGATGTCATTATGGATTAGTGACTATTAAGATTATCATATTGTAAGTGATTGTTCGTATGTACAGCCATTCTAACTTACTAAAGGTTTTCTCTCGGTTATTGTGACAATACGAATAACTACAGATTAGAATTCTATCTAAGTTAACATGAAGTTCCTATCCATAACTTACACTATATCTACTAATATTTGCCAAACTCTTTATTTTGTATTGCTTTTAGGAGTTTTGAGATTGATCACTGTTCATTATCGTCACCTTTCCTGATATCAAATATAAAACTAAATCACGGAGTCAATTCCTTTTAATAAATAATTTGTTTCAAACAGTTGTCGCTATGGACTGCATTAGATTCATCAAAGTCAACACGGTAAGGAAAAAAACATATCTTAAAACAAATGACAAAAATACCAGTATACTTTTACCAATGATACTAAGAAAATGAAAAGGTGAAGATAATGAACAGTGATTAAATGAAACAAGTTAGACATCATTTGACCCAAAGACGTTGTATTGGCAAACTAAATCGTTATAACGAACATATAATGTCCTAAATGGTTACTTAAAACTAGATTTTCAAAATTTATCTTTTTATTTTTAATGTTTAGAATGCTTAACAAGGGTATTACTGATGATCAGCAAAGATTCGAATGTCAGTAGTCAATGTGTATGGGAAATACACGGTCATATGTCCTTCTTATGTAAACAAGGCCCGTGCCATGTTTTTGTTTACATAGGTTTAATAAACTATTAAACGTTTTGTTTAAAGCCGATTTTTTTTTTTCAATTTAAGTACATGTAAATTCCTAACACAATTAAATATTTTCTAGTGTTTGGCACACCTCATTTTGTTTTAAATACGCTATTTTCTATTAAACAGTCTAATATAAACAAAAACATGGCATGAGCCTTGTTTACATAACAGAAAATTGCTGTGCCTCACTTATAACTCAACAACTGATATTCAAATTTTGGTTGACCATTAGAAATAATTTCGTTAAGCATTGTAAACAATAAAAATGGAAAAATGAAATTTGAAAATTTTCAGCTCAAATCGTTTCCATGTCCCTTTATGTATTACTGTTTCCGACATTGTTTTTATATTTAGTGTTTTTTATTTCTCAGAGCAAAATATGACCTAATAGGTATCTTATATGAGGTATATCATGTTATCAAAAGCATTATGTTTGCATTGTGTTTCTTTTGCTCTTGATATTGTATATGTATCTACCACAGAGTTGCCCACCTCTGCTTGAAACTTGGATATTTTTATTCAAAGTAGACATTAACGGCAAATTAACGACTCAACTTTATCACAAACGGGATAATTTCGGCTTCTCCATCGTTAACTTCCCATATCTGTATAGCAATATTCCATTATCAACTGCACATGGTGTTTATATCTTTCAACTGATTCGATGCTCAAGAGCTTGTTCTACGTATGGTCAGTTTTTAAATCGAAGCAGGCTACTGACAAATAAGTTGATGGTGCAGGGGTTCCAACAGTTACGTTTAAAGTCAGCATTTGCAAATTCTATGGTCGTTATAACGAACTAGTTTGCCAATACAACCTACATGTGTATCATTGATTCAAATGCTGTTTGACGTGTTTCATACCGATTGTTAGACCGTTCTTGTTACACTGATTTTGACTACGGATGACTCCGTTTACTTGATCAAGATATAGGGCTCACGGTGTGTTTGACCGGCCGACAGGGGATGCTTGCTCCTCCTCGAGAACTGACCTCACCTCTGGTATATCCAGGGGTCTATGTTTGCCCAACTCTTTATTCTATATCGCTTGTAGGAGTTATCAGATTGATCACTCTTCGTTATCTTCACTTTCATTGATGAAAAATCACTATTCGTTAGTTTCACTTTTTTTCATTTAGATAACTTCACTTCATTTAACTAAAAGCAATACAATAGTATTTCATCATTCATTCTTGACCAACAATATTTCTAATTTTTACCAAGCAAAGTTGTCAAATATTACGTAGTTTGATAGTAGATACAATCTTATTGTAATTGTCTATTGATTGATTAATATTTCAGTCTTAACGAGGCAAAATGCTGTTATGGATATGTATGGAGTGAAACACAGAATAAATGTACACGTACGTATAATTTAGCATCCAAACAGAAACACGATAGCAAGTTCGTCAAAGAAATATTAATTTTAACGTACATTTGCATATTATTCATGGATAACGAGAGGGTTATTACAATTAAATGAAATGTTCAATAACGCTTATCAATATTCAAATTTAATATTATCCTGTGCACATATCTTGTATGGATAAGGATACGGCACTTGACGATTGAATAAAATGTTCTTTGTCGCTAATTAATATTTCTTGTATCCTTGTACATACATCTTCTTTGTACGTCTTCTGTAGGTTGTGTGGATGGATTTAACGGTAGGAACTGTACTTTTCCTTGTCAATACCCAACATTCGGCTTGAAGTGTTGTTCAACGTGCAACTGCAGCCGCGAGGACTGTCACCACGTGTACGGATGTAGTCAATCAGGTAACGATGCGATTAATATCATTTCACTTTTTTTTTCCAAACGAAGGACATTTTCTACTTCAAGTTATATCTTGTGTCCACAATTACAGAATGTGAATCGGGAAAATATGGTGAATATTGTGAAATACTATGTCGTTATCCTAACTATGGAAATAAATGTCAGTTGTTCTATCATTGTAATTAAGCGTCTTGTGATCCTTCTAGTGGATATACAGGTTTATTGTAGTAATCGTCAATGTTACGTCCATGTTTTCCTTTTTTAATCACATCACATTTTAAGACAGACTTTGTTTACAAAAATTCTTTTTAAAAATCTAATTACACTTTTTATCAAACTTTGAAAATATGACCTAGATTTGACTTCGTTTCTAGGTGATTATTTTTCAACATTGACAACCTTGAGTTTTGAACTGTTCATGTACCTTCTACAACTATAGAACTCAATATTCAGCACTAGTTGTGACGATACTGTTCCCCTTGCATAAACACATATATCTATAGATGAGAGAGTCGTCAATGTTGTTCTGATATGTGGAGATACATGTTAATATGTGCCATTGATTTTTGATTCTCCTATACACTTTTTTATTGTGTAAATATGTCTTTCCGTGACAGAGGCTGCACCAAAACCTATCAACATCTCACACACGGATGGAATACATACATAAGAGAAAGAAGGTACAAATTACATCATTCCAGTGTCTTTACTTTCTGGTATTGTTAATCGCTTTTATTCACATCCCTCCTATAGACAGGATTTTTATTCCAACTTTATAAAAAAAACTTTAATCGAATGTCTTTCAAACATTGACAATATGAACTAGATTTGACTTTTTTCCAGATGATTATTTTTCAATTTTGACAACGTTGAACTAAGATTAAAATATTCGTCTATCTTATTCTGATATGTACAGATAGCATTCGTCATTTGTATTTGAATCTCCTACCCACTTTAATTTTCTTAATGGGTAATTTTTTCTTTACCGTGACAGAATCTGCACCGAAACCTACCAATATCCCTCTTATGGATGAAACAGAAGAGAAAAGAGACGCAAGTGAGAGCAATTCCCTGTCTTTAGTTTCCGGTATTATTAGTCTCCTTATCGTGGCGGGAATATTACTGATGTTGTATGCAATAACGTATTTACATAAAGTGTCAAGCAAAGCTCAAAGTGATTCACTTACCTAATACAACCTTTCAAATGATAAAGTACACAACTCCTATGTTAGTTCCAGGGTTGTTATCATTATTTTCTGTTATCCATTAATGCATATTCTAACTTCTTTGATCATTCGTCGAAGTCAAAACAGACTCTAAATCTGACTGCATACATTTATGTTCAGATGATACCATTAAAATCCATTCAGATTGTAAATCCGGTTAAACTTCAGGCGTAATCTACTGCTGACAGTGAATGTATTCCTTCTGTATATTTCTTATAATTACTGTACGAGTAAACTCAAATTCTGACGAATGAAGAACATTTATAACCGTGCTGTATCAACTCACATCGGAAAATTCTTTACAATTCCTATAAACAATACAAAATAAATAGTTGGGCAAACACGGACCGCCGGACACACCAGAGGTGGGATCAGGTACCTAGGAGGAGTAAGTTGTAAGAGTAAAATGGCATGTTTTACACGTGCCATGTTCTGTTTGTACATTATCAAGATGTATCCTGGCTCAAACAGTTTCCACGTCAGTGGATTTTGTTAATAGATAGTTAATGTGAATTTTGATGCGTCTTCTCACGTGTCTAGTAAAATGTGAAGAATGATGTATGGTCTTACACGACTCTCTCTCTCTCTCTCTCTCTCTCTCTCTCTCTCTCTCTCTCTCTCTCTCTCTCAATGCCATTTATTCATTATGATAGTTTCCTTGATTTTAACATTCATACAAAGTGCAAGGTATGGAATACTTTTCAGTTAACAGTTTATGTCAATGTTTTTCTCGTCCACTAAGCTGGGCTGAAAATGGTTTCTCGATTGTGACTTTGAAATAAGAAACTAGAAGCTTCACTATCCACATGTCAGTAAACAGTGAAAATAAATGAAATAAAAAGGTCTACTGATACGAAGTTTTCGTTATTTTCTTGTCATCTGTTTAAAGTAATTACTTGCAGAATGAATCTAAATAAAGCTATTCTTGCAGGGTTTATCTTCTGATCCTCTGTTCCAATAGTTTAATACTTGTATCTATGTAATATGCACTACGTTTGGTTAACACTATGTAATTTATATTTATTTAGCCTACAGCCACTGCTGTCAGAGCGAACGTCCCAGAAGAGATGTTCTAATCTACAGTACCATGGCACTATGCGTGGTTGCAGTTATTCAGTTTACAGTTTATATTTTGGTGTGCTGGATTGAAAATGGTCCCTCGATTGCAATAAACTAGTAGCGTCAATATCTACATGTCATTTAAAAGAATGAAAATGAAATAAAGAAAGTCTACCAATAAGAAGTTTTCGTTATTTTTCTTGTCCTCTGTCAACAGTAACTACTTGGACAATAAATTTGAATAAAACATTTCTTTCAGGGTTTATCTTCTGATCCTCTTCTCCAATATCATAAGTAACACTAATATCAATTTGTTGGTGTTACAAATCGAAATAAAATGAATTTGTTTATACGAGCTCTGATGCATTGTTATTATCAGGGCGTGTCTCTTTTCGTATCCATTTTCACAGAAATATACTAAACTCCTTAAAATGGAATAACTCATATTTTCCAGTAATTGTAGGAAATGGAGATGACCAATTTGTCTTGTTACAAAAATAAAACAATGAAAATAGCTACAAAAAGTTTTGTAAACTTGAGAACTTGATACAAAGGAAGGTAATTAAGAAAACCAAATCTACTTACTCTAATCATGTTCATGCCATCTCCAAACACTCCAAACAAGAGTATATCCAATAAGAATTTTATTATATCTACAATTCGAGACAATGCATCAACTTGCAATTTGTAATGAAATAAAACATTTTAACTACATGTGTTGGTCTTATATCTACAAAGTGTTTGTTCTTTGAGAAATTTATATTTCATTATATTGGCCGAAATCGAGTCCTTTGCAAATGTTGCTGAATAGTGGATTTTCTACTATATCCTACCATATTCTTACGGTGATATTGTTGTTATACCTACATTTGTTCCTAAATCACAGTTATACGTGCCTGCTGGATAAAAGAATACAAATTCTAATCAACACCAATCGGGATATCTTCGTCTTTATTGGGTGATAGTGTGTTACTTTCTCCACAATTTTTAACTAGATGTAAATCTTTCAGTTCATGCAAAATAAAAGGTCAGTAGGCGGGGACTATGGGAATTAACACGAAATGTCCATGCGTATTTCTATTTCTAATATATGTAAATTTTATATTTTTATTTTTATTTTAAATATGAATATCAGAAATCACTACCTAGTTCCTCTATTTAAAAAACGCCTTTGTCCATTATAAATCCATAACGTAATACATTGGCAGATCCAATAATTGCTTAAGGAAGTGATAGTAAACGGGTGTGTGTCTGGGGACTGTCTTGTGACCCCAGATGGTTCAGAACAAAATTCTGATGGGGACTCAGGGGCAAAGCTTCCTGAATCACTTACTTCTGACAAAAGAAGACGCATATATTTCAGAGTTTTTGGGCGTGTTTGAATAAATGTGAGTGATGTGCACCAAGTCACTGTTAAATCTATACATCATTGAACACATTATCACTTCAAAATTATTAAAATATCAAAATATTATATTTTTAAATACTGCTTGTGAATGAAGTATTTCCGTCAAATCCATGAACATAATCAGTTTTAAAAATATATACGGGGAAAGGATATGGGAATAGTTCCTGGTTATAGAGAGATGTTCAGATGTCATCAAGTGGGTGTAATCCTATTTTTGCAGTCATGTTTGAAGGGAGACATATTATGAAATGCAACAGTAGGTATACAAAGTACATCCTAAAGCTCTTCATCTCTCAAACAGAGACGTATATATTATGCATGCACATGTGACTGATCACAACAAAACTATTGTAAGTCATACTCCACAACTGAATAAAAATGAAAATAAGTGTGTGACATCCATGGCGTTGATGTGCGAGAGATAACCTGATCCCATGGCATCACCTGGAGAGTTAAATTTAATTACGATTTTTCTGATATCTTTGGTTACCCACATCAATTTCGCCATTGCACTGGGGTGTTACAGGTAAGGCACCAGACTCTGTTACATTTCCTTATTCAGAAAAGTGCTGGAATGATGTCATGATTTCACATACTTTTCATCAATTGCATCCTTATCGATTTGCTTTCAAAATGTATTGGTATTTTTTTTTCTCTATCTCTCTCTCTCTCTCTCTCTCTCTCTCTCTCTCTCTCTCTCTCTCTCTCTCTCTCTCTCTCTCTCTCTTTCTCTCTAATTGCATTTACTTTTGTATTTTCCATTAACAGAGGTTTTCCTTGCTGCATTTTCTTGAATGAAGATTCGAACATATGTTCAGGTTAGTGGACAGAGAGACAAGGGAGGGAGAGGAAAAAGAGAATTAATACTACCCAGTGTTAAAGTCTCCAAAGGTTGGTGTGTTTGCAATTCCAATTTACCAATGAAGATTATAGACATTTCATCATGAATTTATACAATGTGCGTGTGAATCTTAATGAGTATAATACGACTACTTTAACGGCTGTCCTAGCCCGAAAGATATGAAAGTAAAATGTAGATAAATGATAAATGAATTTCATTTTTGAAAATACAAAACTACGAGGGTTGTACAAAAACTACATGAACAGAAGCTGTTTTTCTCTGTATAATAACGAGTCATGACTGTTGCAATTGTGTGAATTAACAGTTTGATATAAATAATGATAACATAATGACGTGTTTCATACCAATTGTTAGACCGTTCTTGGCACACTGATTTTGATTACGGATTACTTCGTTTACCTGATCAAGATATAGGGCTCACGGCGTGTTAGACCGGTCGACAGGGGAAACTTACTCCTCCTAGGCACCTGATCTCACCTCTGGTGTGTCCAGGGGTCCCAGGGGTCCGTGTTTGTCCAATCATCTATTTTGTATTGCTTACAGGAGTTATGAAATTGATCACTGTTCGTTATCTCCCCCCTTTCATATATATATATATATATATATATATATATATATATATATATATATAAAGCACAGAAAATTTCACTTTATTTAGATACCCACTTCCTCCCATACCCGGGGTTGAACTCACGACCTGCGGGACCAAATCTCTTAGCAGCGTGTAACCAACGCGCTAGACCGCTCGACCATCTAGGCAAGTAAGTAATTGTCCTTTGTGACGTCATAATAAATTACACTGGTAGCGGTATAATACACACAATATTAGACAAAACTTGGAAATCAATTACAGATTTCAGTTCAATGTAGTTTCAATTTTACACAGTTATTTTCAATAACTACGGATACTTCAGTACGGTCAAAAAGACTGGAGGAATTGAAAGCATACCTTCGGCGACAACATTATCCGGAAAACCTCATTAATGACGGAATTACAAAAGCACGGAACACACCTATATCTATCTTAAGGAACTCCCGACACGAAGAAAACGATGTAAACAACGATATTCCTTTTGTAATTACCCATAACCCTCCCAACCACAATATTTTTGGAACAGCTAGAAGATTTTTTCCTATATTAGAACAATCCCAAAATCTCAAAAACCTGATAAAAGAATCTCAAATAAAAAACAGCAGAAGACAGGCTCCTAATCTGAAGAGAATTCTAACGCGTGCCCGATTTACTACGGAAAATTCCAAATCCGTGCAAAAATGTGGTGATTCACCTTGCGGTACATGCAATCATCTAGAGGAAGGCAGAGAAAAAATTCTTAAATGCGGCAAAAAATCAACACCAACTTCTAACATGACATGCAAATCCGAAAATGTAATATATTGTGTGACCTGTCCTACCTGCAATGAAAACTATATCGGACAAACCAACAAACTGAACGCCCGTGTGCGCGTCCATAAGCAGCAAATTCGCGATCCAAGTATCAGAAATTCGCCATGTTCCGAACATTTTGCCAATTGTGGTCATGGAGATTTCAACATATTTCCATTTTATAAAATGTATAATGACTGCGAAATTTCCAGAGTTGCAAAGGAGGAATACTTTGTAAAATTGTTTAATCCCAAACTTAATAGAAAATAACTGTGTAAAATTGAAACTACATTGAACTGAAATCTGTAATTGATTTCCAAGTTTTGTCTAATATTGTGTGTATTATACCGCTACCAGTGTAATTTATTATGACGTCACAAAGGACAATTACTTACGTCGTGATATGTTGACGTTACTTAGCAATATTATTTCATTTTATAACTGTCTGAAGAGGCATTAAAGCCGAAAGCGCTAACAGTGAAATGTTATTCGAGTTTTGTGTTTCTTGACTTTCATTATTGGATATATATATATATATATATATATATATATATATATATATATATATGTGTATATATGTATATATATATATATATATATATATATATATTGTCTTGATTTAGTTTTAGAATAATTTCACCCATTTTTGAATATCAACACTCAAATTTTTTAGTGTAAATGTTTCCTTGACAACATATAAAAACATAAATTTTAACACTTACTAATTTTCGAAAATAGCAGAAGTTTTTCGGTGGAAACCCTCCCCCAGTTTTACAAATGTCTTATTAAAGAGCATATATAGAGGTAACAAATCTGGACTATTTTTAGACTTTTAAAAAATCGGCAAAATCATTTATGTTCAAACACCTGTCAATCTAAGCGTTTTGTGTTGAATTAAAATTCAATCAGAATTGTTTTCAGCTGTGCGATAAAAATTACGAGTTTGTTTTCTGCAACTGAAAAATACAAACTTCCGGTTTTTTTCCGAATCTAAAAATAGGAGCTCTTTCCATTTTCCTTTCTTTGAAACTCTGTATACCCCACCCAGTGATGTGAATCCTGCATGGTGACATCCCTTCCTGTCTTAGGGTTAGTTTATCATATATGTAAAACTTATACGGTACCAATTTTGATGCACCAGATGCGCATTTCGACAAATAATGTCTCTTCAGTGATGCTCAACCGAAATGTTTGGAATCCGAAATAACTATGAAGTTTTAGAGCTAAATATAGCCAAAACCAGCGTGCCAAAAAAGTGGAGCCAAATTCGTCAAAGGATAAGAGCTATGCATGAGGGAGATAATCTTTAATTTTGAAATGAATTTCTAAATTTTATAACAACAATTAAATATACATCCGTATTTTCAAGATAGTAACGAAGTACTTAGCTACTGGGCTGTAGACAAATAATGTCTCTTCAGTGATGCTCAACCGAAATCTTTGAAATCCGAAATAACTATGAAGTTTTAGAGCTAAATATAGCCAAATGTAGCATGCATAAACATGGTGAAAAATAATCAACTATTTACTGCAACTTTATTCACAAGTACGGGGAAACCATACTTATGTTTGATTAAATAAAACCAGAATAAGATCGCATCAAGATTAAGATTGAATTGGATAAAAGTATAGTTTATCGAATGATATGCCAGTTCTTCCCTCCCATTCCTCTACACTCTAGCATTGCTTTTGGTTCCATACGGTACAGTATTGCATTACCATTTGTACACGCTCAGCAATTTAACATATTGTTTGTGTTTCAGATTGTAAAGGTGGATATATCGGTAAAAAATGTGACTTACCTTGCCGCTATCCTAGCTATGGAGTACATTGCCAGTTGGAGTGTAACTACAATGAATCGTATTGCAATCATAAGCATGGGTGTAGAGGTAAGGGCACGTCTATCCGAGAAAGGATGACAGAATTACAGAAGTACGACACATGATGAACAACCAATGGTATCAAAACATACATATTTTTTAATGTTTTCAATGCCGACCTTTCTTCTTTACTTAGATTGCCTTGGGCTAAATCCGGCTTTAAAAGGATTTTGTATATTACTTCCTCAACCCGTTGGAGATTTCAAAACATGCTCCGACCTCAGATGTCAATTATGCAAATATAGCTCAGACACTGAGGGTTTTAGCAGTTCTGTCACAGGTCGCAGTTATAAAATATTGGGAAACTTTTCCTGCAAAACCAATAACTGCATCTATCTCATCAGTTGCGATGTCTGTCAGAAACAGTACATAAGAGAAACAACAGACCTTCGCAGACGGGTCAACAACCACCGGTCCTCTCTCAGAACCAATAAAGATTTACCAGTAGCGACACATTTCAATGGCAATAACCACCGATGGCAATAGTGGTTATTGATCATGATCCATGTTGGTCAGATACCTAAAGAAAGCATAAGGAAAAATTCTGGACGCAAAGGTTGAAGTCATTCGAACCACATGGTATTAACAAACCTACTGTCTTCACCAGGATGAATACGGGCTAAACTGTTACTAGATTTTAGCTTCATCAAGACCTACTCGTCTGATCATGTCCCTAACAATGGTACTATGACCATTTTTGAACACTTTTTTTTTCTTCTTTTCAATTCTGTTTATAATCAGACCCCCCCCCATTTTTTTTACTATCACCTTCATAACCGATTGCTTACATGTAAAACCCATTCATCAGTTTCCGTGATTCTATGTTTTTACACGTCTACCCTAGACATGATCAGTACGGAAATGTCTGCTGTTCATTCAATTCCCTAGGCTGCTTATTCTTTGTTTTTGTTTTGAGTTGGTCCAATTTGTTTACTTATTCAAACTTGTTATCTATATTATTTTTCTTTCCTTTCTTATTTTATACTTTATTTTTATAGTGTTCATTCATATACATATATTATTTTTACTATTAGTACCACCATTGTCTTTTTCAGAATAAAAAACACGATGTAAATGTATGGGTTTATTGTATGGAATATATTGGCCACAGTGGTCAGAAACAACATATGTGGGGTCGCCGAACAACAGGGCTCACCCCCAACAACAACATATTATGCGTCGTCCGAAAGGGCAAGTAACATGCTGGGTTGATCTCAATCATGCTACCGACACATACAACACACAAGTATTCAACTCTTAATTATTTAGATAAAATGAAATTAAACTGTCAAATCAACATTCAACCATCATCAACAGTCAACGTATATTTTCACAACCAACTTGAAGGTGACGATTTGGCCTCACACCGCTCATTGACGACCACTAAAATGATACCACCGTGACTATGTGAAATGCATGGATGCTATCAATGATGCTGTACCTGAAAGGATAAAAGGCTAGCAGCAGAAAAACCGAACTCAATTTTTTTGAGAAATGGGGGGGGGGGGCGGCTTGGGTGGGTATTTAAAATGTTTTTCTTCCCCAAAATTTGACCGACCTTCTAGGTTGGATGCTGAATGGAAAAGAAGGAAGTTGGGGTGCGTAATTGCCGAGTGCACCCGTGATGAGTTATAATTCCGGAACAAAGTTTCCAGATTAAAACATAACAGAGATGGGCTTACTATTATTATATATATACATATAGTAAATCATACGTTGATACGAATAATATCGTAAATAATGCTTAGATAAAGACACATATTTACAGACAAGCTGAAATATGTGTTATTATATGTAGTTTTTGTTAGTATTCTCTGTTCATATTGGCCACATTATGTAATTCTGTTCGTTTGTCCTCAAGAAAGGACGGGTGGTCCCGAAAATTGGACAATCTGGTTGTACGTGTCGTTGGTCATTTTAGTGCTGTATATATATATATATATATATATATATATATATATATATATATATATATATATATATATATATATATATACATATATATATATATATATATATATATGCAAGGTGAAGATAGCGAACAGTGATCAATCTCATAACTCCTATTTATTTATATATTGGGATTTAACTCATCGAAGTTAAATCGGTTTATCAAAGCTAAATATTATTATTTATCAATACGCTGTATTATCGGGATATTTCCGGATGCCAGCTATCCTCTATTCGGGTATTAGTGAGGTCATAAATAACGTCACGACCACTGTGCAAGATTCCCAAGCATTTGGCACATGGAAATTCAAGAGGTAAGACGGAGAATTTATTTAAGCCTCGGTGTATAAAAAAAAAAGGAAATAAATAAAAAATATTGTAGCTACAGCAAGACGTTAGGCCCCTAGCGTTATTTTGGTTAATTTTGTCTGTACTAATTTTGTATTCGTGTATTACGGTAAATTTGTATAAAAAAATTGCATTTATATTACTGTAGTAATATTCGATGTTATTAAGATCGGTCTCGATATTCCCGATACTGATCAGCTGTCAAGTCAGTTGTATTCAAGTCACAGACCAGACCAGACCTTTAGAGACGATCATCTCGGAGATCTATACAACTCAGCCTATGGTGAGCGACTTATGTAGTTACTACACTAACTGGGCACTCTTTATTATATTTATACCACGTAATTCACAACATTGGTGTCAGAAGTCGGTTTTATAAAATCACGCCGATCGTTTACTTTGGCGCCAAATTTGAATTTCTTTAATGAGAAAGTCCTTGTCTTGGTGTAAAACGTTACACTGGGATATCTTATTCTTGGTGTAAACCATACACTGGGAATTATTTAATACAATTACGTGGTATTTTGCATTTTTTGTACTTTCTTTGTGTAATTTTTGTCATTGTTTATAGCCTACATGAACATATTTTTAGCAAGCATACACTTGATTTCGTCGTCGGAGTGTCTGATGATTTAATCAATACATACGTTTGTTAGGAAGTAGTCCCCACATTTTTGTGTAGGCTAAGTGGGTAAAAAATCAAAATCAGGACTACCCCCATAATTTTCTTAGAGTATGCGTTTTATTTAGGTAGTAAATAAAATCATGGCTACCCCCACTAGTTCTCCCATTGATATAAATAAAGCATCACTTGGAGATCTGTTATCAATCACTGGAATTAGGGAAAGAAGAGCTAAGGCAATCATTGCTCAGCGCAAAATTAAGGGAAAACTAGTATTGGAAGATCTGAAAATTATTCAGAACATTCCAAGTACACTTTGGGACCCTTTATTAGATCAGGGCATTATTAAGATAGATCAAGGTTCCAACAAGAAGTAGATACACAACAAACAAACATTGAATCTACTTCTGTTGACACACAACATCAAGTGAATGAAACATTCACAGAGAAAGTCCTAGGTAGTGGGAAAGATCAGATGTCTGAGGAACACCAAGAAGAGATGAGAAAAAGAGAAGAAATTATAAGTGAACTGGAGAGAGAGATACAAAAAAGAGATGATATTATTGAAGAATTAGAAGGAGAATGTGCAGTATTCAGAAAGCATTTAGAAAGATCAGCAATATTAAAAGAGCAAATGGATATTAAAATGCAAGAGAGAGAAAATGAGATACTTCAGAAATTTATAGATGAGAAAGAAAAATTCAGAATGTTAGACGAGAGAGAGAGACAAGAACATGAGGCGAAATTTAGAAAGAAAATAAGAGAATTGGAAGCTAGAGAGAAATACCTTGAAAGAAAAGTGAAAGAGTTCACTGATAGAGAAAGAGATTTAGACAAACGAGAGAAAGAATTTAGTCAATTAGAGCATAGAAAATTCTCTCCAAGCATTGACAGAATTGGTCCACACAACATATATACAAATGTGAACAGAAATCAATCGCTTACAGATAAACATAGCCCAGTCCCTCCAAAACTCTCAACATACGATGACAAGACTGAGTGGAGACCATATTTCATACAGTTCAATCATATTGCTAAGAAATATAGTTGGCCAGAATCTGAAAAATTGGACAAGTTAATAGAATGTTTAAGGGACAAAGCTTTGCAATTCTTTAGCTCCCGCTCTGACACAGTTCAAAGTAATTTTAACCAACTATTCCAACAAATGAAAGAAAGATTCGACAAAAGAGATCAGCCTCATATTATAAGAAGACACTGCAGGAAATAAAACAGCATCCAGATGAGACCATCGAAGAATTTGCAGAGAGAATTGAAGATCTGGCTACAGAAGGCTATGAGGGTATGCCTGAGTATTTTATGAGCACTGTCACTATAGATGCATTCCTTAGAGGTTGCCATGAAAAACGTGCCGCATTAGTAACTTTAGACAAAGATCCAAATACATTAGATGAGGTCATGCAACATATGAAAAGTGCCATCACAAACCAAAAACTTATTGGTGGAGTGAAAAAAGAAATCAAAAGAGTTTCCTTTAATAAGCCACCCCAGTCACCACCAGAGGAACCAAACATTCGGATGACTAACAGAACACCACCACCAAACCAAACAACTACCTTGGAAGTTAGGATAACAAAACTGGAAGAAGAACAACAAGAACACGCAAAACTTATCAAGGAAATCATTAAAAGTTTCCATGACCAAGAAAGACGGGCAGGGATTAGATCCCCGGAAAAGGACCAACAAACATACATATCTCCATCACCATCTGAATCTGAGAGCGAGTGTTATCGGTGTGGGAAAATGGGACACTATGCAAGAAATTGTTACAGATCAAGGTCATCATCAGTAACATTTCACAGGTCACCCGAACAATCTTTAAACTTTCAATAGCTGAAGAAGTTGGCCATTCTTCAGCTGATTCTAATACAGCAAAGCCACAACCACACACTAGGTTCAAAGTATCAAAACCCCACAGTATTTGTTTGATTTTAGGAAATAGTAATCTAGCAAATACATGTATATAAATTTAGGCCAGATACATACAGTTGACCGATTTTGACAGAATATGTGCATAGTCCTAATATTTTACATGTAATATAGGAATTTTAAAGAGTGTCATTTTGAACCTGAGGTCTGCATGTGTTTACATAGAAAGGTTCAATACTCAATTAAAAATAATAATAGTAAAAAACAAATATTTTTAGATAATCTTCATTTTAGGCTGTCTGACACATGATAGCAGTATATGTTTAATGCAATTTATGCGTGCAGCCTGTAGTGTTGAATATAGACATCACTAAAACATATAAGTTGTATGCATATTTTGACATTTTATTGTATGTAGATATTTACACATTTTATACTTCAATTTAGTATATAGTTACCATTATCCTAATACACTTTTAACATGGTAGAGAATTTTATACCTGATATTATTATTAGGTCAAACATTGAAAATCCTCCCAGTCCACTAGAACTTTCTTAGTTTTCAGGGGGAAATACAAGTCTTTTACATAGGTGATAATTGGTATTGATGATGTGGGTCATTTATCAGATATGTGTAATGGACTTCCGATGAAAATCAAACAAAATACATTATCTTAAGCTTATGTTGATGTATTTTTATTACAGTGGTTTTGTATCTATGTGTATGTATCTTTTAATCATATAAACACCTGTAGGCGATGCTGTTTACAGTCAGATTTTCTGATTGTTTACAGTTATGCAAATATAAATAAGGTGTTTAATAAATAGTTTTAATCAGTGGAACAGTATTGGGCGGTTTTATAATCCACACTCCTTTTAAATAAAACGGGGAGGAATGTAGTAATATCCGATGTTATTAAGATCGGGCTCGATATTCCCGATACTGATCAGCTGTCAAGTCAGTTGTATTCAAGTCACAGACCAGACATTTAGAGACGATCATCTCGGAGATCTATACAACTCAGCCTATGGTGAGTGACTTATGTAGTTACTACACTAACTGGGCACTCTTTATTATATTTATACCACGTAATTCACAACATTACCTCAATTTCCTTTCCACTGTGATTGATTAAATTTACTTGCATATTGTTGGAGAACAAAATGCCAACGAGAAAGGGAGAAGCGCAACCTTCGTCTAGAGGAAGAAAGAGGAGAATCCCCGCTGTGACTGCGAGTGAGCCCGAGCGTATTGATGATCAGGGCCAGTTCACTGGAATTAACAACAACCCTCCTCGACACTTTACTGACGAACAGATGCAGGAAATCACAGATGCTATCTCTGCGGGAATGGCGGCCAGTGCAACCAAGGCCCCCATCCCAGTCCGGGCCACGGACGCAAGTGTGAATTGCGAGGCTACTCCTCCAGGTAATGCAGACTTGGACTTTATTTTCAATGAAACTGGGGGTAATAGTTACTAGCCTGAGCAAGCTCCTGGCTATAATCTGGAGCTGGGCTACAATGTACCCAACAAAATAAAAGTGCAAATTTCTAATGGGCAATATGTCAATCTAGCTAAATCAATGTATAATTACTCTGACCCCGATGATAAAACCCAATACATATCACTTCAAGATGGTAACTTAGCAATGTCCAAAAAAAGCTAAGGTCAAATCTATCACAGATATCCAAGTCTGGACAGATTTATTCCTTGTTTACCCGTCAATATTTGCCACTGTGCAACCAGAATGCACCACTTCATTATTTAAGTATATGCACACAATTCGCCATATTCTCTGCACAATTGTCTAGACCTTAGGTGTGGCGCCGAGTTCGATTCTCATTGGGCATATATGCTATGGCCGCATGAAGGGAAACATTCCAACATATTCAAGCAGGTCACATTTCTAGAGTTAGTTCCTATAGTTATGGCATTCACCATTTGGGGTGATAGATTCCAAGGCAAAAAGGTTATCTTACACTGATAATAACGCTTTGGTATCAATATTGAATTCTAAAACTTCCAAATCCGAGCCCATAATACATTTACTTAGACCCCTAGTCTTGCAGGAATTAATACATAGCATATTATTCAGGAGACAACAAATAGAGGGTGTTAAAAACATTAAAGCATACTCTCTTTCCCGACAGACAGCAATGGTCAAGATCCATGGAGTCATTTCCAGGGGCCGACAAGCTACCATCGGAGGTGCCTCTGGAATTTCACCAGCTGATCAGCAGCATATATCTCAAGAATTGCTGAACCACTCCTTAGCAGACAATACTAAAAAATTGTACAGTTCAGGTCTTCACACGTTCAATGCATTTAGAACAACTCACAATTATCAGGTTACTTGGCCTCCGACCACATGCCAGCTTGCCCATTGCATTGCATTCTTCTCCCTTCGCAAGTTTAGCCCTACTACCATCAAGTCCTACCTGGCTGCAATTTCCTTTTAGTATAAAATTTCCAACATCACAGACACAACCCAAATTTTTGTAGTGAAGAACATTCTTTCGGGCTCATGTCGCACTAAGGTTCAAGTAGACGAGCGAAAGCCCTTATCTATAGACATGATACATAGAATGGTCAACATGCTCCCATAAGTTTGCTCATCACAGTATGAACCCACTGTTTTTGCCGCTGTCTTCACCACAACATTTTTTTGGGGTTTTCGCATGGGCGAGCTGGTTCAAAATAGTGGCAGGGAAGACGGGCATGTTATTCAGTTTGAAAATGTTGGGATTTTAGCATCATGTAACACCATCAGAATTTCACTAAAGCATTCACAAACTGACCAGCAAGGTAAGGTCAATCATAACCTTGCGCCCAACATTTAAGACTATTTGTCCAGTTGAATCGTTGAAGTCTTTTATGCTAATTAGGCCTGGTTGTTTTGGTTCCTTTTTTTTTGCCACATTGGGGGGAACTCCTGTCACTAAATATCAGATTAGGGCAATACTTACTATGCTCATCACCAAGTTGGGTTTAGATAGTAAAGTGTACAACACTCACTCTTTTCGCAGCGGTTCAAGGCAAGAATGAAGATGCGATAGCAGCAGGAGGCAGGTGGAAGTTAATATGCATGTACAAATATATCAGATGTTGAAGTTGTCCCTAGGCTTATTTGCTGTATGCCTTATTCAATATTTACCATTTTATTACTATTTTGCCTTCATTTGTAAGCAATTAACATTTTTTATATCATTGTAGATCACAAGAGGATTTGGATTGTAGGATACTCACTAATTGAACATGCTGTTTTGCATGTCCGCTCTTCTTCATTTGGGGCTAATCTCCAATTACTTAGACATAAAGCTTCAATGTTTTGGCATGAGAAGGGGATATGAAATGGAGGCAAGTCTACCCCCAGGTAAAGACTCTTTTGAAAATCGAGGAATCACCACACTACCTGCTAATATATTGCGGGGAGAATGACATTAGGCAAGGGAATACAGGTGTAATGCTTCGTAATCGTATTAAAAAGGACCTAGTCAAACTGCATAACTTGCTACCTACAACTACAATAGTCTGATCTCAGGTCTTACAAAGGGTGCATTGGCGAGGGGAAGTGGACCATCTCGCTGTAGAGAGGGCTAGGGTGAGACTTAATAGTTGCATTGCAACCTTCACACTCCCTTCATACTCAGGTTAGAGGGGAAGTACATACGATACCCAGAGCTAAAAATCCCAAGCCCCGATCTTTTCAAGTTCATTTAAGTATTTTGGGCAATTGTCTGTTTCTTCACCGAATACAACAAGCATTTCAATATTTCCTATCGGATGCACTATCATCTGTAACCCACAATGTTGGCGGTCTTGATCCATAGCTGCTCTAGTGTTCTTCTAGTGTTGGGGGGGGGGGGGGTTCTGGCCAACATTTATCTATTTCATGGATAGGCAACTATGAGTACTCATTCATTTAAATCACATTTTTGGCAACTGGCTCTTGCATGGTTTTTAGTTGTGGTGTTCGTGATTGATTATGTATCGCACTAACGTGTCAAGGGGTGCCTTGTTATGAAAAATTGTTGCTGACCCCCTCTTGGCATCTAGGTATATATTGCACACTAAATTGTTATCTGAGTGTTCACTGATTGGTGATGTTGTTAAGGGATGCCCATTTAAGCAAATTTGTTGCTGGCTCCCTTTTTGTATATATTGCATATTGTACTATTTTTTCAGTGTTTACTGATTGACACATGATCTTATTTTGTTTAGGGATGTCTATTGCAAAATTGTTGCTGACCCCTTTGTGGCATTATTGCACATCCATTCTTATTTGTAGCGTTCACCGATTAATGACGTGATCATTTTTGTTTAGGGGGGATGCACAATCAAGCAATGTGTGGTTGGCCCCCTTTTTTGCATTTACATACTGCATGGTAATCAGTTCATACTTGCTATTGTTTGTTGTTTTGGTATTCACTTGTCATATTTTGCTTACGGACATCTATATGAGGCTATTGTTCTGTAATTCCTTACTGGTTTCGTTGGGGTGCTCATAGAAAGATATGTTTTTTATTAGACAATTTAGTTTTACATCTGTGTATTTGGGACTGATAGCGCCAGCCTATTAAGAGGGTTCATCTTTTTGTTCCATTACTGCCACTGCGTTGGGGAGGGTTGAATCTACTGGTGCCGCAGCCTATGCAGTGGCTGCATAGTCTAGTGGCGATATTTAGCTTTCCAGTAGAGCTTACCTGGATTTTTCATTCATTTAATTGATATTCCAAGTATAAATGAACATTATCTAATATTTTCCATCTGGTCCCAGGGTTCACTTCAGGTTATGCTTTTTCTCCTTGTACTTGCACTAGTTATGAACAGCCGTGATCATTAGCGCCAATAAATCTAAAAACTTTACCTACGAGTCTGTCTTTGTTCTGTGCATACTGGTTTGCTTACCCCTGCATTTACCATATTTTGTCTAGGATATATATATATATATATATATATATATATATATATATATATATATATAATCCAAATAGAAAGAGTTGATATCACACAGTCAAAATAATTCAATAAAAAAATCAGGAAAATATACAGTTCCAAAATATATTTAAATCACTAGCGCTTTCTGGATTTTAACATCCATCCTCAGGTGAATACAAATTTTAAATAATGAATACAAAGTTGTTTATCTTAGAGACGTCTATTGTGACGTCATGACGTCATGATAGTCTTTGCGAGGAGGGAATACATACATGACGTCATAATACAAAAAATTCGGGAAAGGTGACTTGGACAAAATAAGCATGAACATTAACATGATAAAAGTTGATGAATTAAGAGGTTTAACAATCAGAATTGATTAAAGTTTGTTTAGTTTAGGAGAAAACAGTTTAATGAAATAATTTTCTTTAGCAAGTCTCATGGATGTTGATTCTGTTTTAAGTTTATAAAATGGAAATTATATATATATATAAGCACTAAAGTTCCAACAACACCCGATACCTCAGAGTGTCGGATCCACAACATGGATACAAGGTCAAATACACACAAAAAAATTGTTTTTTGGATCATCTCTTTGGACGAATAAGGCATGTCTTAATTCGCTCCACTTTTAACATTGATTGGCAAGCCTAAAGACCAAAAACATGTAGTCTGCGTTGTAAATACGTTTGTAGATTAGTGTAGTTGTAGTGCTAAATATATTTATATGTAGTTGTTGTTATTATGCTCTGTTGATATTGGTCACATTATGCAATTCTTTTCGTTTGTCCTGAAGAAGGGACTGAAAATTTGACAACCTCGTTGATCGTGTCGTTGGTCATTTTAGTGCTTTGTATATATACATATATATATATATATATATATATATACATATATATATACATATATATATATATATATATATATATATATATATATATATATATATATATGCAAAGTGAAGATAACGAACAGTGATCAATCTCATAACTCCTACAAGCAATACAAAGTAGATAGTTGGGCAAACACGGAGCCCTAGACACACCAGAGGTGTAAGCATCCCCTGTTGACCGGTCATACCCGCCGTGAGCCCTATATCCTGATCAGGTAAACGGAGCTATCCGCAGTCAAAATCATTATGCCAAGAATATATATATATATATATATATATATATATATATATATATATATATATATATATATTTTTTTTTTTTTTTTTTAAGGGAATAATGTTTGTTAATATATTATAGCGAATCAAGATCGTTCAGGGGAAATACAAGCTGAATCCACTCAAAGTAAGTATAAACTTTTGGATCCGACATAGAACCACTTCTGATACCATGCTAATTAATTAAATCTACAATGTTCAGAAAATATTTCTTTAACACAGTGACCTCCTATAATCCTTTTAACGGCTAGATTTTCCTGTGTAACTGTATATATCATGGAATATGTGCGTTATCTACTTGTAGAATCATTAACAAATTGAATTAAATGACGAAATTTGATTCACACACATCTTTAAACAGCACTTATCAAACATTGATTTTCATAGCAAATTATTTTAACCATTTCCTCGTTTTTAATCACGTTCATTGTTTACAGCCTAGGGGGAAAATCGTTCTAGCTACCGGTGAATTTCCCCTCGTGACCCGATGTTTGTCGTGGAATGCAAAGGGACGTGAAAAGTATTATGGCATAAAATAATTGAGAGCTTGTATAACTCTTTCGATGGTGAAATCATACTTCATAAGAGGTGTTTTAACGAGCCATCAAATAAAATTCTAGTGAAGCTACCTTTAAAAAAGACTATTTTGTCCATCATAAATCCATGACGTAATACATGACATCGTTCATATAAAAGACCAAGTATAAATGATGTCGCGTTTGATTCACTTTTGCCTCACGTCAACAGACAATTGGGTCCACATCATATTCGTACAAAACTTTACTTTATTCCATTGAGGGTTTTACATACGTTATTTGAAAAAGATATGGCTAGTCTAGACTTGGATTTTTCAACACCTGAATATAGACTTAACTCTATGATTATAGATGTTGCCTACCACAGGCTCTATAAACCAGCACGGACCATGGATGATATTCCTTTCAAATCATGCCGTCAGTTCCTTAAGCTCAAATTTACAAACACAGGAATAGATGCCGTCAACATAAGCAACATTCTTCGTCATAAAAGGGTTCAGTCGTGTATTCCAACTTATTTCAAGTTCAAGTCTACACCCTGTATTTCCTACAGCTATATTTCTACTATTGCATCCAAACTTTTTAATTATAAACAAACTGTGCAGTGCTTAGATATAGACCATCTTAAACGTAATCCACCAACATGTTCTTGTTCTTTATCTTCTTTCAACTACAGTCCAGATGGACATGTCATTACTGGTGATGTTGATATAGTTGAAAATGAGGACCTCAAATCACTTATTCTTAAAGGTCCTAAATACAGAGAAACTCGGTCTTTTAATTGGCGACAGAACTCCATCTCTATTATGAGTTCTGTCGAAGATTATGCCAGACGATGGGCTAAATATGAAAAAGAAGAACTTGATACATTGTCAGAATGGGTTAAAAGCATAAGAGGGATATTAAAATCCCGCATTAGACATATGAAAACAAAAGTACGTACCATCTATCCTTCTGTGTTTAGTAAACCAGAAGTGATAAAAGAATTAGATAGGTTACATGAGGAATATGTTTTGGTTCCAGCTGACAAAGCTAGTAACAACATTGTCTTTGTTTCTAAGGCTCATTATTACAACTGTATTTTACACGAACTTGGCATTAATTCCACTTTTGGTAATCATACTTATACTCCAACTGCCCTTTCAAAAGACGAAATTCTTCAAAACCATGCTTCAGGTTTAGACACATTTAATATTCCAGTCAATGGGTCGAATGAATATGAGTTACCGTACCTATACTGGATTCCTAAACTACATAAAAATCCTTACAAACAAAGATACATTGCTGGGTCTAGTAAGTGCTCTACCAAGCCCCTATCTTTGCTCCTCACAAAAATGTTAACAGCTGTGAACTAGAAACTTCAAACTTACTGTGCGACTACATATGCCAGAAGTGGTGTTAATCAAATGTGGATTCTAAAAAATTCTAAAGAACTTTTAGTAAACTTGAAATCACAGAATTTTTCCCAAATCAATAGCATTAAAACCTATGACTTTTCAACACTATACACGACCATTCCTCACGATAAATTAAAGACTAGACTTTTTGACATCATAGACAGTTGCTTCTTCAACAAAAACGGAAAACGGAAATATGCATATCTAGTGATCAGTCATTCAAAAACTTACTTTGTTAAACACCACTCTGATTCCACGCACAAGTACTCTGAAGTTGAAATAAAAAATATGTTTGAGTTCCTCATTGACAATATATTCGTGGTCTTTGGTGATCAGGTCTTCCAACAGTCTGTTGGAATTCCCATGGGCACGAATTGTGCTCCTTTGTTAGCTGACCTGTTTTTATATTCATATGAAGCATAATTTCTTCAAAAACTTCTACGTGAGAAGAAAAAATCTCTCGCTGTGACCTTCAATTCGACTTTTAGATATATCGATGACGTTTTGTTTATTAACAATGATAGCTTTCATTCATATGTCGATTTGATATATCCCTGTGAGCTCGAAATAAAGGACACCACAGAGTCGTCCACTTCTGCTTCATACTTAGATATTTTATTGAAAGTAGACATTAACGGCAAACTAACAACTCATCTGTATGACAAACGGGATGATTTCAGCTTCTCCATCGTCAACTTCCCACATTTATGTAGCAATATTCCATTATCACCTGCATATGGTGTTTATATATCTCAACTGATTCGATATGCAAGAGCTTGTTCTGGGTATAGTCAGTTTTTAAATCGAGGTAAGTTACTGACAAACAAGTTGATGGTACAGGGATTTCAACAGTCTCGATTGAAGTCAGCATTTCGCAAATTCTATGGTCGTTATAACGATCTAGTTCGTCACTACAACTTCGCATTGGGTCAAATGCTGTCTGACGTGTTTCATACCGATTGTTAAGCCGTTCTTGGCACACTGATTTGACTGCGGATAACTCCGTTTACCTGATCAGGATATGGGGCTCACGGCGGGTGTGACCGGTCAACATGGGATGCTTACTCCTCCTAGGCACCTGATCCCACCTCTGGTGTGTCTAGGGGTCCGTGTTTGCCCAACTATCTAGTTTGTATTGCTTGTAGGAGTTATGAGATTGATCACTGTTCGTTATCTTCACCTTACATTAGCAGATCCAGAAATTTCTTCAGGGGGTGTTAGTAAACGGATGGGCGTCTGGGGACTGTCTTGTGTCCGCAGTGGGTTCAGAACAAATTTTGATGGGGGACTCAGGGGCAACGCTTCCTGAATCACTTACTTCTGACAAAATAAGACGCATGTATTTCAGAGTTTTTGGGCGTGTTTCTATACATCATTAAACACGTGATCACTTCAAAATTATTAAAATCTTAAAATATTATTTTTTTGTATACTACTTGTGAATGAAGTATTTCCGTCAAATCTATGAAAATAACCAGTTATATACAGGAAAAGGCTATGGGAATAGTTCCTGGCAACAGAGAGATGTTCGGATGTCATCAAGTGGGTGTAATCATGTTTGTGCAGTCACGGTTTAAGGAAGACATATGAAATGCAAAAATAGGTATACAAAGTACATCCTACAGCTCTTCATCTCTCAAAAAGAGATGTATATATTATGCATACATAATCACAACAAAACTATTGTACATCATGCTCCACAAATGAATAACAATGACAATATTCTTGCTACATCCATGGCGTTGATATATGAAAGATAATCAGATCACATGGCATCATTCGGAGGTTTAGATTTGATTGCGATATTTCTGATACCGTTGGTTATCCACATCAATTTCGCAATTGCATTGGACTGTTACAGGTAAGGCACCAGCCTATGTTACATTTCCTTATTCAGAAAAAGTACTGGAAATATGTCATGATTTGACATAATTATCATCAATTGCATCCTTATTGATTTGCTTTCAAAATGTATTGGTATTCTCTCTCTCTCTCTCTCTCTCTCTCTCTCTCTCTCTCTCTCTCTCATTGTATTTACGTTTGCATTTTGCATTTACAGAGGTTCTCCTTGCTGCATTCTTTGGAATGAGGATTTGAACATATGTTCAGGTTAGTGTAGAAAGAGACGAGGGAGAGGAGGAGGAGAGAGAATTAATTCTACCGATTGTAAGAGCCTCCAAGGGTTGGTGTGTTTCATATGTAATAGTACTTAACAACAAGAATCCATTCGTTGTGTCCATAATTGCATTTCCAATGTTTTTCCTTGCAGTAATTTTACCAATTGAAATGATAGACATTTAATCATGAATTCGTACAATAGTCGTGTGAATCTTAATGAGTATAGTGTGACTACTTGAACGGCTAGAATGTCCGACAGAAATGAAAGTAAAATGTATATAAATGCAAAATCAATTTTATTTTTGATAATACAAAATCCAAGGGTTGTACAAAAACTACATGAACAGAAGCTGTTTTTCTCTGTATAATAACGAGGCATGACTGTTGCAATTGTGTGAATTAACAGTTTGATATAAATCATGATAACATAATGACGTGTTTCATACCGATTGTTAGACCGCTCTTGGCACACTGATTTTGACTCCGTTTACCTTATCAGGATATAGGACTCACGGAGGGTGTGATCAGTCGACAGGAAATGCTTACGCCTCCTATGAACCTGATCCCACCTCTGATGTGCTTAGGGCTCCGTGTTTGCCCAACTATCTATTTTGTATTGCTTGTAGGAGCTATGAGATCGATCACTGTTCGTTATCTTCCCTCATCCCCTTTCATATATATATATATATATATATATATATATATATATATATATATATGCATAGCTCTTATCCTTGGACGATTTGGCTCCACTTTTTTGGAACGCTGTTTTTGGCTATATTTAGCTCTAAAACTTCATAGTTATTTCGGATTTCAAACATTTCGATTGAGCATCACTGAAGAGACATTGTTTGTCGAAATGCGCATCTGGTGCATCAAAATTGGTACTGTATTAAGTTTTACATACATACATACATACATATATATATATATATATATATATATATATATATATATATATATATATATATATATATATATAAACCAGAGATTGAATTGGATAAAAGTATAGTTTATCGAATGATATGCTAATTCTTCTTCCCTCCCATTCCCCTACACCCTAGGATTGATTTTGGTTCCATACTGTACAGTATTGCATTGCCATTTGTACACGTTCAGCAATTTAACATATTGTTTTTGTGTTTCAGATTGTAAAAGTGGATATATCGGAGAAAATTGTGACTTACCTTGCCGTTATCCTAGCTATGGAGTAGATTGCCAGTTGGAGTGTAACTGCAATGAATCGTATTGCAATCATAAGCATGGGTGTAGAGGTAAGGACACGTCTATCCGAGAAAGGATAACAGAATTACATCTTAAAGTACGATACATGATGGAAAACCAATGGCATTAAAAACAAACATATTGTTGCGAAATGTATATCATGTCTTTCAAATCAAGGGAACAATTTTTCAATCAGGGGAAATTATCATATTTGCGTTTAAATATTTTTTCGATTTCAGAAAAGTATTAATTTGCAAAGGAGAATATATATATATATATATATATATATATATATATATATATATATATATATATAAATATATATACAGTACCCGCAACGTTATTCTTGACATGATAAACGATAGAACACGATACACGCACGATAGGATAGGATACACGCACGATACGATAGGATACACGCACGATACGATAGGATACACGATAAACCTGATAAACGCAAAACATGATAAACGATCTTCACGATAGACCTGATAAACGCAAAACACGATAAACGATCTTCACGATAAACGGAAAACCTGATAGAAATGTTGTAAATTTAGAAATGGTTTAGACGGAACGAAATTTTGATACCTACAACATAATTACATTATGTTTACATTATGTTGATAATAATATTGAAGGATTTCAATGTTCATTATATACCTACATTACGGACAAAGCGGATTTCTTGTTTCCCGCGTTCTCGCGATGGGAAAAAATCTAACGCGGTAATCTATAGGTAACTCCGGAAAACCGCGTTCTCATCGCAGGATGACTATCAGCTACCTGTCCCCGTCGCGGTAACATTTGTTTAAAACATTGATCGGTTTTGTACCATATAATTTCTTTAATCCACGGTCGTACGTTTTTTTGTTTTGTTTTTTTTTAATGCCATCACAGCTAAAATTTAAAAAAAATAATAAAATATATAAGGCATTGAATTCATTATTTGATATCTATATGAATTTTATCAGCCAATGATTCTAAAACTTATATTGTCACCTAATGTTTAATATATAGATTATACAGGGAATTAACTAAATGTAATATAATGTAGTGATATCATGCTTCAGTAGCTCTCTTATGCTAATGTATATTACCTTGAGTATGAAATAAAACCAAGTAATATTGTGCGTGTAGCGAGGAGGGGGTTATTTTGCATCAAGCTCTAAGTTCACGGCTCATTCAACATCTCAAGTTATTTTCATAACGACCGCTTTAAAAAAAATCAACCGCACTACACCTGTTAGATATTTTTACACTATGATTGATAATTGATAGTCATAAGTAATTGGAACATATTTATTTGAATTGATATTTTGTTAACAAAACATAAATATACTGTTTAAAAAGCATAAACAAAACCCGGCTTGTTTTAAATTCGCAATTTTGAAACCCTTAGTGTGTAAAAAAAAATTCAAATAATCATCAAAACCAACATAAATTTCCAGTATCTACACGTACGAGTATTGGTACATGTGTACATGTACAAGGTATTTTAAAAAAAACAACGATGACAGTGGAATCGTGCCCAGTTGAGCAAAATTTTGGGGGATGCAACACCCTTACACCCTTTTAAAACTTAATCTTCTAAATGTGTGAAATACAATGTCCCTGAGAATGTTAGCTGTCAAAACGCGGGTGATACACAAAATCAGATATAAGGACGCGCACAAGTTCAGCAGTTGCTATATAAGTAGCATACACGTGAAAAAAAATTCGGAAGAAAAAGAACCATTATTAAAATATACATGTATGTGATAAACAATGTAATTTACTGATTTTTCCTTTCAAATCGGAACTCCCTATTTTTCTGTTAGTGTTAATTACAAATAACTGTTTCTAGACAAACAAATGTTTATGAACTTCAGAAGGAGCTTTCAGATTTACTGTGCTCGGTTTACTGTCCTACTTTCCAGACTACTTAGAATTAAATTGTGATAATTTTTCACTCTCTCTCTGGACAGACAAATAGCTCTTCTTCTGCCTTAAAATCGACAACTTTATGTTCTCCTACAAATATACCGTCTTTCCTCGATTCCTAAAAATAGCTTCTTTAACAAAACGAATAAAGGTTTCGGAAAGTATCGTACTTTTTCATCAGATTTTATATACGATCCCGATAGTTTCCGAAGCTACACGATAAACGATTTTCACGATAAACGGAAAACCTGATACACGCAAAACACGATACACGATATACCTGATAAACGCAAAACACGATAGAAAACGGAAAACCTGATACACGATAGGATAGGATACACGCACGATACGATAGGATACACGCACGATACGATAAGATACACGCACGATAGAGCACGATAGGAATGTCAAGAATAACGTTGCGGGTACTATATATATATTAAGGGAATAATGGGTTTTAATTTATTATAGCGATTCGAGATCGTCCAGGGGAAGCACAAGCTGAATCAAAACAAAGTAAGTATAAACATTTGGATCCGCCATAGATAGCCACATATGTTACCATGCTAATTAATTAAATCTATAATGTTTAGAAAATATTTCTTTAACACGGTGACCTCCTATAATCCTGTTAACGGCCAGTCATATCTTGATATATTATGCTGTGTAACTGTATATATTATGGAATGTGTCTTCTCTACATGTAGAATCATTCACAAATTGAATTGAATGACGAAATTTGATTCACGCACATTTTTAAACAACACTTATCAAAAATTGATTTTAATAGCAAATTATTAAACCATTTGCTCGTTTTTAATCATGTTCATTGTTTACAGCCTAGAAAAAACTCGTTCTAGCTACCGGTGTATTTTCCCGCGTGACTCGATGTTTGTCGTGGCAAGCAAAGGGATGTGGAAACACTGAAAAAAATAACTAGTAAAATGCACTAATCAAACTAGTAAAACTACTGTCCATACAATCACTAATTTAAAAGTAGTTTTTACTAGGTGTTAAGCAAGTTTACTATTTGTTAACTAGTAATTTAACTAATCAGACAGTAAAAGATTACTTCAGTCAATAGTAAATATTAGTATGCATTCAGTAGATTTACTAATTTTCCATTCCTGTATTACATTACCAAAATTACTAGCATTCTAGTAATTTAACTGATAGGACAAGTAAAATCGCCCTGTTAATCCTTCAAAAAATTGAGTACAGAAGATAACATCAAGGACTTTAATCTGAAGTTAAAAGTCGACATGATCTTCTGGTCAATCTTGATTGCGATGGGGGTGTATCTTCTGTGGAATTTCTTAAACCTGTAATCAGGATTTCTCAAACTTTTCTTTACACAAGATTGCCAAACAGTCATCAGCATCTAAATAAACAAAAACAGAACAATGTGTAAAAATGTATTAAGTTTCATATTAAAAAATACCAAGCTGTGTGTAGAATTTCTAATAAATAAACATCAAGAATTAAAAAAAAAAAAACAGTCATAAGTTCAATGACAAACCTTTTAAGTCAATGTTCCCTCTCCGGCATCCCAATAAAAATGGCGTCTCGCAGAGTAGACCTTGCTGCAATTTTCGCGGGCAACACGGGTCACGATGCTTATGACGTCATATGTCTAGTTACATCACTATCTTGCTTAGTAGATACATTACTTACTAGTCATGAGCAAGTCTTTACGAGGCATCCTAGTTAAATTAACTAGGTCTTTTTTTTCGTGAAGTATTATCGCATGAAAGTTGAAGATATTCAGATAACGAACAGGGATCAATTTCATAACTCATATAAGCAATACAAAATAGAGAGTTGGGCAAACCCGGATCCCTGGATATACCAGACGTGGGATCAGGTACCTAGGAGAAGTAATTATCCCCTGTTGACTGGTCACACCTGTTGTGAGCCCTATATCCTGATCAGGTAAACGGAATATCCGTAGTTAAAATCAGTGTGACAATAATGGCATAACAATAGGTATGAAACAAGTCAGACAGTATTTGACCTAATGATAGGCTGTATGAACAACCTAGATCGTTATAACAATCATGGAGTGTGCGAAATCTGACTTTAAACGAGAGTGTTGAAATCCCTGCACCATCAATTTGTTTGTCAGTGACCTACCTCGATTTAAAAACTTATCAGAAGCAGACCAAGCTCAAACTAGATTGTATATATCAAAGCAGATATCATCGATGGAAGCAATTACATGTTCGTATACATTATGATTGTTTCCTTTGTTTTATATTCATCCGGATACGAACAAATATACTTCTTATTCCTTATGCCCATACGTTTTTAATTAAAGGTTTAATTTAAAAATACAATACATTGAAACTATATGACATGTTTAACGTTGTATCATTTGATTTGTATATCGTTTTGTATTTCATACTTTCCTTTTTATACCAATTTTTTTAAATTTCATTTCATAACAATAAAGTGAGGAATTAACAACGATGTTGATTGGATGAAAAATTCGTGTGATTTTTTTAATAAAAGATTTGGTGTAGGATTTAATATGCACTACTTTTCTCTGGAATGTTTCTTCCCTGTTCTACTTTTAGCGTTATTTATAGTCACCGATTGTCCTCTTCCTTCATATCTAATTCATCTTTTAACAGTTGCACCTTTGATTTGGCGTCTAATCCATTTAATTTTGCTGTGAAACTCTGTCTGACCTGAACGCACAGCCATTTAAAACTCAGTGTTGTTGTTTTCAATGTTACGTACATGTATTCCTACGAGCCATTTCAAACACGTTAATTAAATATCTGATGAGAGAAACTATTTGTTTTACCATCTAAAAATATAAGTAAATTATGCTACACGCATTCATGAAAATTTCTGTCCAGTTTTCCCTATCATACCGCCATCAAGAAAAGAATTATAAGATTCATTTCTTAATACATCTTTTTCATACAATGATATGATTATTTACCTCTATCTACAACATGTTGCTTTTTTGTATTCTAATTTTAACATCTTAGTTGCATTTATAATTTTCCATTTTAATCATATAGTTTCTCATTTGCATTGTATGATTTTGATTACATTTGTATTCTATAATTTTCCATTTGTGTTTTATAATTTCCTAGTTCAACACAAAAATGTTTTCCAGTAATGAAGAATTCAAACTTTGGGACTTCGAAACGTTTTTTATGCATTCCTACCTATGTACGTGGAAATTGGAGAACATTTACCGACATACAGTGACATAATGTAATGACATATATAATGATCTTTTATAAAAATGTACTGGTAAACAGTATTCAATAAACTTGGCTGACATCATCCATATCAATGCTGAACTGCAGACATCATATCAAGGTCTGAGACGGATCATAGAGCTACAGTTCAAATCATCTAAACGTTTTGCTCCTACATCAACTGTTTTCTGATAGATTAACATTCTTTAATCCAGACACGCATGCTACTAATCGATGTAAGTCAACAGAAGATACCAAAGGAAGAAAAGTCCTGGTATATTTAACGGTGGTCCTCGGCGCGGTCGGACTTCTCCAGCTGGCTGTTTACATTGGTTTATCAGTTCTCTATGAACCCCGGGTATTAACCAGCAAGAGGTCATCACAAATTGTACAGAAAACCAGGTAGATAGCCGTTCAAAGAACTGGTGGCAAATAAAATGGGATCGGAATCAATGTCTTCCGTCCTCTGAATTTGAGTAGATTGTACCATTATATATGTATTTAAGATTTATCAAAGAACTCATAAGATCGGTTTAGTTATTCGTTTGAAGGGGGGTATTCATCATGTTTGTAAAGAAGAAATATATCCCAAATGGGAAATGAATGGGGTACAAGACCCATCCCTTTCCCTCTTGAAATCGGAAAAGTTTAGGCATCTTACTAACAAAATACTAAAGTGGATTAAGATGTAAAACGATTTGAAATTCGGGAAATTATAGGGAGAGAGAGCACATCAAATATAGCATTTCAGGGACGTACTATCAAGGGGGGGGGGGGTACCTGTAGTTATTTTCAAATGCAAAGTAAGATGTATTGAGTGATCTCAGCCCCTTCCCTTATTTCTATCCGGGCTTTGCTGAAAGACAAAGTTTTGGTTTTAAGTACAAATGTACTAAAACCAAACAGCAACAAAGTAGTCATAAAGAGTGACGATACCTTCTTAAACGCATCAATGATAGAAATGAGGGGGTTGGGGTGGGGCGGGGGGGGGGGTAAATGAGAGAGGATACATGAACTAATGTCTTGATTTTTATTGATGACATAGCAACATGATCAAACATCTTACATACATGCACTACTGCATGCGTATGAATATAAATATAGTCAAATGTGTTTTGTTTTGTTCTCTTTTTTCGAAAAACTTGAATTAGTCAAGAAAAAGATATAGAAAAGGAGAATAAAGGAGAACGAAAGATTGTAAGTTACTCTAAATAAAATGATAAAAGAATTTATTGCCTCACCGCCCCGCCAATCTGTCAAATATATAGTATACATCAGAACCAATTGTTATCAGTATCAAAATCACAAGGTTCACTATTTTTTTCACTTATTAAACAAAAAAAAAAATCATTCTCTATTGAAATTTATCTATGTGAGTGGGCGCCATGTGGATAGAGTATTCTGTCTTTAAAAGTGATAACCATTTTCGGTCATGCTCTTTCTGCCTATATCTAATTAGTTTATGCATCGAAGTTCAAATGAGGATTTTGATAATTTAAAATTATCTCAAAGCTCCTAAATTTATGCACTACACAGTAGGTAAAATGTGAGAAAAATAATCCTTCATTATTTACTCGTGTGGGATAGGGAAATTCCACCGATGGGACAAGATTCGTTGTCTAGGACTCGGCTGAGAAAAATAATCATTCATTATTTACTCGTGTGGGATAGAGAAATTTCACCGAGGGGACAAGATTCGCTGTCTAGGACTCGGCAAAGCCTCGTCCTAGACTGCGAATCTTGACACCTCGGTAACATTTCCTTATCCCACACTCGTACATATACTAATGAAGGATTCTATTATTCTCACATGGCTGTCTGACATAAGTAAAGTCAATCTCACACTGATGATAATGTGAGAAAGAAAAATCTCACATGGCTGTCCCACAGGGGAAAAGTCAGTTTCACGCTGGTGACATTGTGAGAAATAGGGCTCAAGGTGAGTGTGACCGGTCAGCAGGGGCTACTTCTCATACGCATCTGACCCCACCTCTAGTATGTCCAAGGATCCGTGTTTGTCCAACTCAAATTTTGTATCCTTTATACGAATCATGAGATTGATCACTATTCGTTATCTTCACTTTTTCACCAAATAAAAAAATGATTTTCTTAGAGCTGATTATTCAATTATTTTGAGCAATCGTGGATTTTTAATTTTTCTTGGAGTTGAACATTGATAACTGAGAGAAAATTTTCTTTCAGCTGAGCATTTGGAAAAATCTTAATCTTTAATTTTTAATTTCTCAAATTAAGATAAGCATTGAAAGAAAGAACTGTGAAAGGGTTTTCATGGTGGAAGGGATGTAATCATATTAGTAGTGTAGATTATTTTTTCAAGAGTAAAACATTCTGGGAAACCAGTTTTGTGGTGATCTATATCAATGTAAGTAAAATGCAAGTTAACAAACGATTTGTGAAGAAATTATGGACATTGTTTTCGTCACAATTTAATATCTGTCCTATCTCTGAAGATATAATCGTCTAATTTTGACTGATTATGTAAAACTTCCATCATTCCAAAGATTTGTAGCTACTATAAAGCATAATATTTTTTTCATTCAGAAAACAGCGTCCAGAGAAAAAGAGGGAAGTCACTGACGGAAATTGGATCAGTATGTGTTGAGAACAACACTGCATCCCCACCCCCACCCCACACCACACCCAGATTTAGAACAGTGACTGTCCCCGTACAGTCCTTGTTTTCTTCAATCATTATCACTGAAATTTAGAATAAGTTTGGGAAACACTCGGTTCCGACTATTACAGCGCATTTACGGTAGGTTTTGACTATTACAGTGTAATTACGGTGGGTTTTGATTATTACAGCGTAATTACGGTGGGTTTTGATTATTACAGTGTAATTACGGTGGGTTTTGATTTTTACAGTGTAATTACGGTGGTTTTGACTATTATAGTGTAATTACGGTGGGTTTTGACTAGTATAGTGTAATTACGGTGGGTTTTGACTATTACAGTATAATTACGGTGGGTTTTGATTATTACAGCGTAATTACGGTGGGTTTTGACTACTATAGTGTAATTACGTTGGGTTTTGATTAGTATAGTGTAATTACGGTGGGTTTTGATTATTACAGCGTAATTACGGTGGGTTTTGATTATTACAGTGTAATTACGGTGGGTTTTGACTATTATAGTGTAATTACGGTGGGTTTTGACTATTACAGCCTAATTACGGTGGGTTTTCTATACCCTACAAATGCCATGTCATGGCATATTTCTAACCTTTAGGAAATACCTGTGTACATGTTAATTTTGTTAATTTTAATAGTGTTGATTTGATTTGAACATCGTTTATTGTCAAATTGCTATAACAAAAGGATTGGGCACATGTTCTTCAAACTTAGCGCCCACCCACCCCCACCCCCACCCCCCACCCCTGGTGCTGATGAATTAAACCTGTTCTTCATTTACTGCAAAGTGTCAAACTTTTTTAAAAGTACACGCTCATTGTATGTACAGTCACTATGTACACGGGTACTCATGTACCTCTTTTACTAGCTTAGTTAAAGGTTTCTGTAATTACTGGGGGAAATACTGTAGTGTGAATTCATGTTATATCCATTTTCTTTATTGATGATGGTACAATGTTTTTAAATGATTCATTTCTAGAATGATTTAGAAAAAAAATACTTTGCATTTTGTGTTTAACAATGCTCGAATATTTTGATATCGTACTTTTTAAAAAAAATGCTTTTTATCACTTTGATGCTTAAAATTTAATTGAAACCCTTGTTTCGCATTGGCATAATTTGTTGTTTTACATTTATATTACGTGTTGTGTAAAAGCAAGCTAGACGTCCCCATATATGAGTGAAATATTCTCGAGAGGGACGTTAAGCAACATTCAATAAATCAATGAAAGGAAGCTATTTAAATATTGTTTGCATGTTCACTATTTAGATACAACTTTGTGACTTTTTTCTATCAGTACTATGATTTCCATTATCAAACTGTTGTTCTTTTTTTTTTAACATCATGTATTTGTGAGCAATGAAAATATTTAAATCTTTGAATGTACACCATTTCAAAAACCCAACCTTTGTAATTTTCTTTTTCTTTCATTATTACAATGAATATTATTGAAATCCTTGATTTACATTGGCATGAAAAAAGTAATCTCAATCCCATACAACTGTGAACATAGTTTACAGGGAACCCCGGAAATACTATCGGATGGGATCAGGTGTCCAGGAGGAGTAAACAGCCTCTGTTGACCGATCTTACTTGCTGTGAATCGTATATAAGCTGTTTCATTTAAAACATGTGTTAAGTAAAATAAAAAGTTTAGAAGCATGTGACGTGTTCTTCAACGCCAGAAGATATTTAGCTGTTTGCAGTGTGATGTACATAGACTAGTTAGCCTTACAGCATTTATGGGTTATCCTGTATAAATAACTTTTAGTTATTTGTTTAACGTTATACATACCACAAACACGTATGTACATCACCCCCCTCCTTCTCCCCTGTAGAATGAAATTATTTTATACAGAATCAAAAATTCCTCCGAAACTTGTTATTTCCCCCACCGATTACCCTCATAAGTCGTTCGGAAGTCAGTGTATATACCTTCTGTATGCTTTTTTCAATTTGAGATGACCACTAGTGAGATACTATTATATGTAATATATATTATATATAGAAATTCCTTCGATAAAGTAGGTTTATACCCCGTGAATCGGTCTCGAAGCAGGTAGCCCCCTATTTGTTTACCTGATTTGTTGCACACCTTAACATATATTAGTATCTCACAAGCTATCCATACTTCAGGTGTCTGTGGTACATACGGGTAACCTACCAGATTCGTGGACTGTGCTTTTACTCGGCATCAGTATTCTATATATGGTTGTACTCATGTAAAAGTTTGTCTGATATCATTATTTCTTCTAAAAATTTGATCTTTAGGCCTTTCTCTTTTAATAACAAAGCTATATGTGAAGTTATATCGTCTGCAATTTTAGCCTTATTACACAGTGTACAGAGTTGTTCACAGAGTGATATCCATGCCATCTCCCAAGCTCTACTGGTAGACGATGATCTCTATTACGAAATTTTAAAAACCCATTTCCGAATTTCGGAAATAGTTTATTAATATAATTTTCAAAACCGATTTTTTTAAAGATCCTGTACACTTGTCTCTTTGAAGACTTATTTACGTCACCGGACCACTTCTGCAAAAATTGATCTTGCAATGATTGTTTTATGACAGAAGTTACCCATTAAGCATTGATATGGTGACCTTGTATTAGAATATTTTTTTTAAATTCTGCGCCCAATCCAACCATGAACTTGTTAAAATTCCTATACTGAAATACATAGGAGGAAGCGTGGACCTTTGTAAGCTATATGATATACACGTTTTAAAAACTTCAAATGCATACGTTCGGTTTTCGTAGCCCCATACTTCAGAACCAAATAGTAATACTGGTACTAAAACTTTATCAAACAGATCAAAACTGGCAGTCAATTAGAAAATATAACTATCGACATGAAAATCACTGTCCCCATGTCCATGTCTTGTCGCGATATATTTAATGTATGTAAGCCCATTAATGTATATGATCAATAAAAAGAAAGTAAAAAGAAAAGACATGCGTTACTTTTGAGTATGCATGCAAAAATGAGGGAAACTCTGATAAATAATGACTAGATTATTGAGAATCGGACATTTTACAAACAATGAACTAATTCATATAAATTATTTAGTTTAATGAGTTAAGCCTATATTCTACAATTGTAAAATAAATATTGTTATACGTAAGATTGAACAAGTTTTCAATTTTCAGATAAATTTTAAAGATGTCACACAGAAAAAAAGCACATATGAATCTTATGCCTGGAAAATCAATCTGTTTCAAGCTCCTATCAACATCAGGAATAAAGATGTATCATACATTATCAACATAATGGAGAGGATAATGACGTAATATCTTTCACGGAGCACAGTTTTCAAAATATTAGAAAACAGAGTCCCAAGAATAACAAAGACATATGTTGTTTACTAGCTAAAAACTTTAGATGGTCCCTTGCATGACTTCTATCGCTGGTATTATACCGTAATAATTTACAAATATTAGTTACTAGAAGTAAAACTTGAGCATTGACGAAGTTGCACCGAGTCACGTGAACCGTAAGACATGTTCACTAAACCTGTCCTCACTATTTGCACTTTCCCCCACCCATAATGTTTTGTTCTGTAATAAAGAAATTCAAGTGCAAGGAAAAACACAAACTGGTAAAGTGTGTGGCAAAAACAGTAGAAGAAGCCAATCAAAATATTCCTGCCAATAATAAAAGTGACTATGACAAAATAAGTTGGTTGGTTGATTGTATATTGCTTAACGTCTCGCTCGAGAATGTTTTACTCATATGGAGACGTCACCACTGCCGGTGAAGAGCTGCAAAAGTTAGGCCTATTCTTGGCGCCTACGGTCATTGAGCAGGGAGGGATCTTTATCGTGTCAAATCTGCTGTGACAGGGTACCTCGATTTTTGCGGTCTCATCCGAAGGACTGCCCCATTATATATGTTGATAAATACCGTGCAGAATTACGTGGTTGAGAGTATGACAATGCTCATATAGAGATAAATGTCATTTATCCCAACTCATATAACAGTGATTACAAAAGTGGAAACCTGAAATCAAATACAGAAAGAACATTTGGTAGCAAGCTCCAAAAGGTGAATCTATATGTGCTGAATGTGTTGGTATTGAACAAACAATTGAGTTTGAATTTGCGTTAGCCCTTTCAGCCAAACGACAAATTAAAGAATCTGCTAATATTATCAAAAGGTAGATGTTTGACTGCAAAAAAATTGTTATGCAATAACCTATCATGGTCACCTCTCCATCATTTCAGAATATATGTATATAAAATATCTTATTGGTTTTCCCTTTCAGTTGGTATCGGACACCCCCATCTTTTTTCAAGGGCAAACATGTTTGCCAAATCGTACCCTCAGGACATATCTGCCTCAGCTATGAATGGCAAATGGATATTACCTAAGCGCCTTACGTTTGAAATAATTATGCACCATGAAAGGTGAAGATAACGAACAAGAGATCAATCTCACAACTCTCATAAGCAATACAAAATAGAGAGTTACGCAAACACGGACTCCTGGGTATACCAGAGGTGAGATTAGGTACTCAGGAGGAGCAAGCATCCCCCGTCGACCGATCACACCCTCCGTGAGCCCTATATCTCGATCAGACAAACGTTGCCATCCGCAGTCAAAATCATATCTGACAAGATGTATTGAGTTAATTACACTATTAACAATGTTAGGTCACAGTAAAAGTTATTCACAGTCGCTGGAGCATGAAACTGTTAATTGCAATGCGATTACAAATTCTGGATTGATACTGCCTGCAGTATATATCTTACAAATAACTCAATAATTCGTATGTACAGCTCGCCTTAATGTCAAACAACTTGATATATAAACCAAATACACGTCTGTAAATGTCCATATTGTGTTTGTAAGATTCTAGAAGTTTTTTTTTTTATTTTAACAATACTGTACTTAAATGGCAAATATATTTTTTACCAAAACTTGTAAAAGGTTTCAGTGCATTAATGTCAAACAATATGATTTACAATTTAAGGGTTATGTACTTTCAAAAATAATTATTTTCAATGCTTCATACTATCTATAATCTGAAGAAGTTTCCATAATTTTTTTTAAGTTCACTTAATACTTGTATGCAAATGTCAATGACATCTATATCGGATTTGAAGAGCGTTTTTTTCCAATTTTATGCTATCATTTTTACAAATTTTTGGTTGTTGCCCCCCAAATCGAAAAGATCTCCATGTAAACAATCTGATTGGTAGTTAAAGGGTGATATACTTTCAGAAAATAATTGTTTTCAGTGGTCCATGTCATCGATATAGGATCTGAAGAAGTTTTCCATTTTTCGACGATTCTTAAGGGGGGAGGGGGAATCATCATTTAGCACCAAACCTCGTAAATTTTCCCACATGTTTATGTTAAACAACTTGGTATATAATCAAATGGTTACATACGTTGACAAAATTCTTATTTTCAAATGTCAACGACATCGATATCGGGGGCCTTCGTGGCCGAGTGGTTAGAGCATCACGCTCAAAATCACACGGCCTCTCACCTCTCTTCCCAGGTACACTGTATTTGGGTTCTCTCTTCCACCAATAAAAACTGGGTGCCACCATATAACTGAAAAATTGTTGAGTGTGGCGGAAAACATCAATCAATCAATCAATCAAACATATATATCTGATCTGAAGAATTTTTCCAGTTTTCGGCTATCTTTTTTACAAATTTCATGTTTTTGCCCAATAACACGTAAACACCCCCACGTAGAAATGTCAAACATCCTGCTTTATGTACCTTTAAAAAAATACTTGTTTTCAAAACTCCCTTTATTAGCCCATAGCCTAATAGAATTCAAAATTTATATCATTAATGGTCAAGATCCACGTCCACTAATGATATAAAACAAATATTTCAAATAAGTACCCTCTTGACCACTAATGATATAGCAGTTTGAGATTCCAAAAGGGGATATATATATGATATTGTATGGGTACGCAAAATTTTGCTGGTTCGTGGGGACGTAATTTCGTCGGTAAGATATACGAGAGAGAAAGAAAGAAAGAGAGATAGATAAGGGGGTCCATTTATGTCTGTATATCTTTTTATCTAGTGAGTATGGTATTCTCTCTCTCTCTCTCTCTCTCTCTCTCTCTCTCTCTCTCTCTCTCTCATAGAATATATCTCATAAAATCTCTCAGAGAATATATCTCTCTCTCACCCACTCACTCTATCTCAATCACTCTCTCTCTTTCACTCTCTCACACACATATATATACACACTCTCTCTCTCTCTCTCTCTCTCTCTCTCTATCTCTCTCTCTCTCTCTCTCTCTCTCTCTCTCTCTCTCTCTCTCTCTCTCTCGTCTAGTATTGTCATTCATTAGATGCTAGTATTGATCTCAAGGCCCATATGAACTATCTTGCTCTCAAAATATATATGTCTCTTCATAGGTTTATGAGTCCTACTTGTAGTCTCACACTGAAACAAAAAATCGCTATTGGGTAACTCAAAATACATGCATATTGCATTTACAGTATACATATGTATATGCACTGTGTGTGGGGGGTAGAAAATGAGAAATTCAAACACATTGATTAAAGTTATAAAATTGCTATTTTATTTTCATTTAGAAATGTTTACTGATTTTGATATATCAAACACTTAGAATAATCTACAATGACATTTCCTTTATATTTATGCAATATTATTGTCTTTAAAAAGGACATGTAATACATGAGTACATGTACTTGTTTACCATTAAATTCACACTTTAGTATGTTGCACAATATACCCTTTGCTCTGGGCTCACAAATACATTATTGATTTTATCCAACTCCCACATTTTGCAGAAGTTCTTGAATTGTCTTTGTCACCTGTAAAGTTGTGGGGTCCAGGGGATATGACATCATAACTGTAAATGAAGTACCTGTTAAGATATATTCTGTATATTCAAATATTGAAATAAAAGATGAATATCTAATATACTAAGAATTATCTTTATAAATGTCTGGTGTTCAAATGAAACATTATATCTTACTAAGATGGAAGATATTGTACCTTTCTTGGTGATTTTCATGGCAAATTGCTGTCGAAGTTTTTGGCTGGAAGCCCATTTCAATTTGCACTGGTCTTTAGGATAATGTTTAGAAAAAAATCATCATAATTAATGTTTGCACAGTTAGTATTAATCATTAATTATACTGTGTCAGACAATGCCAATTTTAAATTTGTGTCTCAATGCATGTTCAGTGAACTTTAAAATGCTGATATATTGCAAATTACACACATAACATGTATTTTGTTATGTAAATTTTGAAAATCTTGTCTGAAATCAGTATTACATATATAACACTACATGTATGTTAAATGTGTGCATTGCAACAATGTGAACTCTTGCAGTAGTAGTACATCTGCATGATTGTTATGTATTTCATATTGTTATAGCTACCTTCTATTTAAACTGCACATACCCTTCCACCCCGGGTCCTTAATGAGGTGAATAAACATTATAATTATCATATTGCAATATGAGATGACAAATATGTTTTCATAAACTGTCAGTTCATTCTAATAATATCAAAACAAGTCAACTCTAGATTTATCAGACCTGTCTCCTTTACGGAGTGTGGGTCAAGAGAAGGATATACATATCTTATTTTCATACAATACATATATTTGCCTATGAGGGGGGCTTGTGATTTCACAAATATTTTAAATCCAGTTTTGTATACCTACATGCCTGTATGAAACATGAAACCCCAGATTTGAAATATCTCTTAGGTCAATGAAATTTCAAAATACTATAAGTACTATCATATATACCAAATATAATTTTAGTGTAACACTTCTTCCACCACCCCCCCCCCTCCCTCAAACTTGTGAGAGCCCTATTTTTCTTCAAATCTGGCATATACATGACATCCATTTACTATTACAGGCGCATTTAGGAGTTATATTTTGGGCACATATGGAATACATAAATGCACAAAAAATGAAACAGCTCCAAGTTGTGCGTTTACAGATGCTATTATAAAATCGCATTGTGAAATAGCAGAGGAAAAGTGGGTTGATATTTCGTTATCCACGTTGAATGCATCCATCGAATTCCTCTTCTCAGAAGAAACTTTGTTTAAACTCTCAATGTCTACATAAACAGTTTTTAAACTCGAAGCACTCGGACATCACGATCAAGCTACAACAACAACTTTTTTCACGTAGCGCAGCTATGCATGGTCGTGAATTTCGTGAGGTAAAAAGTGTCATCCTACACGGACGAAACATTTTGTCCATTATTATTACATTGACGTATTCCTAATCTAAACTATGGCCAAATTTCTTTATCTTTCGTCGAGACGACCCTCTCAATCATCGAGTCAGTCACAGCAACAACTTGTACTTTCGGAACCCCTGTTTTTGTTTTTTGACTACTCTATGACGGCGTATGGAATTCCGCAAAATAATTTCACGTGAAAATACACGATATTTACTGATCACGTGGTTGCTATCCGTCTCTACCTAAAAGTCAGCATTTTGCAAATTAAATGGTGGTTAAAATTATCTAATATGAAAATATAATGTGGCATTAACTCGACTGTTGTTTAGTATGTTTTATACCCATTCCTACCTACTGATTTCCCCGTGGGGAGTCGGGTTAGAATAAGTCGTCAGTACCCTTTACTTGTCATAAGAGGTGACTAAATGGGGTGGTTCTTCGAGGGAGAACGCAAAACCGGAGGCCCCTTGTCATAGCAAATGTGACATGATATATATCCCCCTGCTCAAAGGTCGTAAGAGCTGAACATAGGACTAAATTTTGCAGCAATTCACTGGAAATTAGACGTTTCCATATAAGTTAAAGCCTCTTGATTTTCACAGTGGGTTACTAATTTTACCTAATCAAGGTAGAGAGCTCATGACCGGTTTCTAAACTGTAAAACTACAGTGCAGATTATTGCGGAAATATTCAATTGGTCCAAGTGGAGACCCTTGATAATTCAGGAAGTATGTATTAAGCACATTGCTAAAAATGTCAATTAGCTATCATATCAATCCTGCACACATTGGAATGAGAATTTTTGAAGGACAGAAGAACAACAACATATTTCAATTGATATCTTCACTAGTATCTGATATCAATGGATTTGAATTTGTTTTTATGTCTCATTGTGTGGTTTATGTCTCCTTATATCGCATCTCCTAGCTCACGATTATGTGCAGGGTAAGTCTTTTTTTTTATTCATCTACCACTATACAGATACAATGTCATTTTGTAAGATTTTCACGTAAAATACTCACTTGTAGAATCACATCAATTTACCAACGTGTTCTTTAAGAATTGCTGATATAAGAATAGTAAGACACATGCATTAGAAATGTAGTGGTAACGTTATTACATTTCGTTGTATATGCACGTAACACTACGTGTATATATTATCAAAACAAACGTTCAATATGTTTATATTCTCACAACTTCAGTGTACAAATCTATAAATGACATAACTATTGAATACTTAATTTCTGTCAAGTTTGGTTTCAAATATTCAAGCAAATTATTCATAATTCAAAGAATGTATCTCTGTTTCTTCCAATTTCAAGTTTTGCCATGTCTGTATTAAACGCTTCTTTTACGCAGATTTCAACCAAACGACAAACTTCACCGGGTTATATTAGTCACGAAACAGTAATTCATGTTGTCAAACCAAGGATATGTTATTCACTTTAAACATAGAATAAATTCAGTTCCGTTATATTTCTATCATATTCTATATACAGAGTTTGCATGCATTTTATAATATGGATTCATCAAGTAACTACCATGACGCAACAGCTCATTATGACGTCATTACCACACCAATCTGTTCTATAACTTTAGCTAAACTGTGTACTGTGTACTTTATTTCTAATTATTGACGTACGATATATGTATTATTTTATATCAATGTCAATATCTATCGAAAAAAAATATTAGAATATTTCAATGTCTTTTTATTCCGTCCTGAACACGTGTCTTATATGATGTAAACTACATTGTATTACACATATCATGGTGATTCTTGACTAATGGCATATTTAGTTTTTAACATCTTTGTTCGTCAAATGTTAGAAACAATGAAAGTAGATACAGTATTTTGATATATGTTTTTAAACAATTGCAGCCCTGTGGGACAGTATGCTATAGTGGGTATATATGGAATGAAGCACAAAATACCTGTACACGTCTGTATATATTAGAATCAAAGTTAATCAGTACTAGCAAGTTTATTATGGAAATTATATTCAAGCATAGTTGTATATTACTCATTGATAACAACGGTATGGATGAAGATAAATTGCAATGTTGATTACCGCTTTTGATAATTTATATTACTTAGCAATATTTTCTCTGCATTCCGTAGAGTGCATGACTGGATTTTACGGTAGTAACTGTGCTATTCCTTGTCCATATCCGGGATTTGGCTGGGACTGTCAACTAAAATGCACCTGTAGCACCGAAGACTGTCATCACGTGTATGGGTGCAAGAGAAAGGTATCAAGTGAGGAACAATTACTCACATTTCGCTTTTTTCTTACCGAAGAAAAGCATTGTTTCAAATTAACTCATATCCAAAATTACATAATGTGTTGCTGGAAAGTATGTCGAATATTGTGAGCCATCTTGTTGTTATCCAAACTATGGAAATAAATATCAGTTGGTCTGTCTTTGTAGTGAAGTGTTCTGTGATCCTCCTAGTGGATTTGCAGGTTTCTTGTATAATGATTCTCATTATAGTTCCAATATCTTCACCATAGAACTTCTATTATATAAGAAACACTTTTCATTAATTGTCCTGTAAATGATTAAAAAAAAATACAATTTCTTTTGTTTGTAGAAAATTATTCATCATTGCACAGCATTGAAATATTAACCATACCTGCATCTGCTTCAAGTGCAATTTATAACGGTAATATTTTAGTTGTTTTTGCAAGAATACTCTGAACTTTAATTAAAAGAGTCATCACATCAGTTTCCATGTGTACATATAACATGTACATTTATATCTTAACCTCCTGCACACTTTGATTTTCCATTGTTTAAAGTTTTCAATACATCGTACCAGAGGATACGACAGAGGCTGCACCGAAATCTACCAGCATCCCCAATCAGGACAAAATGTGTGCCGAAGAGAGGGGAGATGTATATGAAAGCAATTCTACATCTTTAATTGCTGGTATAATTATTCTTCTGATCGTTGCGGGGCTGTTGCTAGTTCTGTACGCAATGACGTATCTACATAAAGTCACGTGCATAGTTCAAGGAGACACAGCGAGTAAAAGCACATTTTAAAGTGATAAAACGTACGACCCCCACGTTCAATCAAAATATGACCGCATGAATTACCTTATATGTACATGTATCTAAAAGAATAACAATGCAATACAAAACTCAAGTTTTGTATAATTAAGACTTCTTATCTCTGCCGATAAAAACAAAATCAAGGCATAGTACTAAATTTACGTTGAATTCTATCAAATAATTTTTAAACATGTTTTTGGTAAAGAATGGATGTTCTAATTACTCATTCTAACATCTAAGCTATTAATTACTAGACAAATATTAGGACGAATTTGAGGACAATAGAACGTGGTTTGATAATAATCTTAAAACAGTTTATATAACTCTCGATCGCTGTAAGTTCCTATTGCACGTGTTGAAGGCACCAGTAGTCTATCAAATTTTTTTTATATCTCATATCTTTATGGTTATACGTAACCGATATTTAAGATTTGTGACGTCTGAATGATGCTTAACACAACGATGGAATTAGATGAAGAGAAACAGGTGTGTCATCACTTACAGTTGCAAGATATTTCAATGTTGCACAAAGGACAATACAATCTTTTAGAGCAGATATCAACACTATGGTTTAAAAAATGATGGTCATAAAGCAGGTATTCCAAAGGTGAGTTCACCAGCATAGTATCACTTCATCTGGTTGCTTCATTGTCAAGAATTCACAACAGCGCCATATTCAACAACTATCATTCCAGGGATTCGAAGAATGAAAAATGAAAGGGTGAAGAGAACGAATAGTGACCAATCTCAAAACTCTTATTAGGGATACAGATTCAGAGTAGGGCAAACACGGACCCCTGGGCATACGAGCGGTAAGAACAGGTGCCAAGGATGACTAAGCTTCCTCTGTTGACCAGTCGCACCAGTGATCATTTTGACGGGTAAACGAAGTAATCCATAGTAAAATCCGGGTGTAAACAGCGACCATAAATGGTATAAAGCATGCCTGACAGCATTTCACATAATGGCAGTGGGTAATAGTAAATCACATTACGGATGTATATTCAATTGCTGTGATAAAATTTAGAAATTCATTTCAAAATTAAGTATTATCTCCCTCATGCATAACTCTTATCCTTAGACGAATTTGACTCCACTTTTTTGGCACTCTGTTTTCCCCTACATTAGCTGTACCAAGGTTATTGTTATTTCGGAATTCAAACAGTTCGTTGAGCATCACTGAAGATATGCGCATAAGATTTGCATTGTTACAACGAACATCAATTTTGAAAAATGCAAACGTTAAACTAAAATGTTGAGACCCCTGCAAAATCAATTTGTTTGTCAGTAGCCTGAGTCGATTTTTAAAAACATAATCAAACGCAAGCTATTGCGTATCAAATCAGCTGAGAGACATAAACAGCATGTGTAGGTGATAATGGAATATTAGTACAGCAAAGTGAGGAAGCTGAAATCATAGCGTTTGTCATAAAGTTGAATTGGTATTTTGCCTTTGATATCCATTTTCAATAACATATCCAAGTATGAAGCAGACGAAGAGGGATATGTTGTGTCTTTTGACTCGAGTTCACAGGGATGAAAGGTGAAGATAACAAACAGTGATCAAACTCATAACTCCCATAAGGATTACAAAATACAAAGTTGGTCAAACACGAACCCCAGGACATACCAAACTTGGGATCAGGTGCCTAGGATATATATGTGCAGTTTTGTGTCGCAATTGATGAATCATCAATATATCTTGATAGCTGACAAAACGTTTGAGTGTTCACTACATTTTAAAGACTAAGTCTTGAATTCCATGTTCATTTCGTTTTGATCCATTATATTCAGTGTTTACTAAATTCTTATGAATATTATATTGAGTGATCACTACATTTTGATTACTATTATATCTACCGTTCACTACTTTTTGATTACTGGCAATTATGTTCAATGTTCACTAATAATGATGACTGTCAGAGTTCGAGCCCCACTCCTGTTATGACCGTGTCCAACCTATGACGTAAATATAGGCACTGACTGCTCAAACGAAGGCAATTGCAGGTCTTTCGGATATGACCTCCAACACGGATCTCGGGTCAAATCAGGCTTTGGTATGTTAGAGAACCATCACTGCTACAATCCTGAGCCCTTAGCATAGGTCTAAATTTGTGGTACTTCACCTACGGGTGGTAACATCTCATTGTGAGTGAAAGATTCTCAACGGAACGTAAACGACAAAAAAAAAACCTACATCATGTATTTTTATTACTATTCTGTGTGTGTTCAGATTAAACCATTGACGTCAAACCATATTCTAAATCTGACTATATAGATATTCGCTCATAAAAGAAGTCAAATCAGATTCTAAATCTACTTCTATAGATTTTTGTTCAGATGACGACATTGAAGTCATATCAAACTTTTAAACATGACTATATAAAAGATAATACCACTAGAGTTAAGTCAGACTCTAAAAGTGGTTAAAACTTCAATGTTAACAGATTTTCTCTCATATATTTATTCGAAACCTACTGCTGATATCAACTTTGTTCTTTCCGTATATTTCTTATACTTACTGCACGAGTTAAAACTCTCTGTAGATTTTATCAATTTATAGATGAATAGGAATTATCTGATTTCAAATCAGTCTTCGCCTTTTGTGATATCTTTCCTGCGGAGATATGACATTGGACATAAAAACAAAACGAAAAAATTGAAACTCTCTTCTGAAGGCATATTTCAATCTTTTGCATCTAAGAAATCCTAAATTATTCCTCTTCTTCTTTTCATTCATGTGGATGGAATCAACATTCTTATGCACGGAAACCAAGTGTACATTTGTTTTAAGGATATTATGATCACTTTTACTACGATTCACAAACATGTGAACACTTGAACTTTGAAGAATAAGGGAAATTCATAACCGTGTGAAAAACACTTGAGACCATAGAAATGTTGATCAAATGCCATCCACGTATGATACTAATATGAAATCAAGTATTTCCCACATCGCAAACGAAATAGTTTTCCAAATTGTTAAATGGCTAGATGGAATGTCATGCACGCGTCCTGTTTTGTTTGTATATTATCAAGATGTATCATAGCTCAAACGGTTACCACGTAAGTAGGTTTTGTTTATGGATGGTTAACTTATGATACAATATGAAATGTAAATACTTATGTCCTCACACGTCTGAATTATTTTTTAAAGAACTACTTTATCAGTTTGCTCTCTCTCTCTCTCTCTCTCTCTCTCTCTCTCTCTCTCTCTCGGAATTTTATTTTATTGTGTTAGTTTGCTAGATGTTACCATTCATACGAAGTGTAAGGCATGGAATACGGCATTCAAGAAATGCAAGTATAAGATTTTATGAAAGTCAAACCAAGGCTGGAGGCCTGGATTTTATACCATCGTTATAACTAAGACAATGTCATATATCACTTTAGAATCATATTTTAGTTTAGGCTATGAATGAAAGTCATATTTAAAATTAACCTTCTTTATGTTTTGAATGCGATGTAGGATTCCAAGGTGACTACTGTCAGATGGCCTGTCGTTTTCCGAACTACGGAAATCAATGTCAAATGTGGTGTAACTGCGAGCAATGGAACTGTAGTTTTGTTACTGGATGTGGGGGTATGCTATGACCATTATACATAATCCAGAAATAAATACAGAAGACGTCAAACTGCTTTACTTATAATTACCACATATCAATCTAATTATCTTAGCTATGAATTTCGATATATTTCAGATGGGTCACCAACGATTTCACCAAGCACTATGGAAACTTCATTTCCTGTATATTTATTGACTAGAACTCTTAAAGGTACATTGCATGATCTTTACCAAGTAACTGTTGCTCGTGTAAAACATACAAAATACGTAATCTGATTCCGTTTTCCAGCATGTCCGTCAGGATACACGGGGTCTAACTGTAACTTACCTTGTCGGTATCCAAGTTACGGGGTCAGCTGTCAGTTACAATGTGAATGCAAGAGGCATCTTTGTCATCATGTAAAAGGATGTAAAAGTAAGCAATGTCAAGCAATAATTTTCTTGTTCAAATTAAAATTCACAATATTGATGATAACGAGCTCTTTACGGGTTTAATCATATGACTAATGCAAGGTGAATATAACGAACAGTGATCAATCTCATAACTCCTATAAGCAATACAAAATAGATAGTTAGGCAAACACGGACCCCTGGATACACCAGAGGTAGGATCAGGTGCCTAGGAAAGCATCCCCTGTCGACCGGTCACACCCGCCGTGAGCCCTATAATAGTTCCATTTCAAACAGCTATCACATATTTGGTATACAACTCATTCAAATCAATCTATTATAATTTACACTTGCTATGAAATTTGTAGACTTTTGAAACACCATTCTATGAGGTTTATTTTTGTCAGTGTTACAATTTCAAAAAACAGAATATGTTATCAGTTTTAATTAACAAATGCAATCACCTAGAAACCACAGATAAGACAATAAAGTGTATGTTTTGTAATATAAAAGTACAGCAAATCAAAAGCAGTATCAATTGAACATAGAATGTGAAATTACCAATTGTCATCTTGTATTTTTTTTATTTACTTGGTAAATGTACATAATTATGAGTGTATTTTTTTATATTTATACCAACCAAGT